>NW_027361705.1:28240000-28810000 GCF_039654945.1 Dendrobates tinctorius
CATGAAAAGTGTCAGTTCTGCTAACAATGCCTGTATCACAGAGAGATATCCCAGGACACTTCCAGGGCAGACAGTCTGTGGTCAGGGTGTGGTGCACGAAGTGTGTACTGGTCTGGGCTTCCAGGTCAACTAGCTCTCAATGCTTCAAAAGGGGATGTGTTATGATTGAGTCACCGTAGGAGGCAAAAACAGAAATGCTAGCTAAGTCCAGAAAACCAGAGAAGTTGGCAGCTATCGGATTGCAGACCCCTGAACCTATCAACACAACTAGCAGTAGCCGTGGGGGGTTCCTACGATGCCCTAGACCCCTCGATCACAGCCGGAGAATTAAATAGACCTAAAGAAAGAAAGGGGAACTCTAAACTGCCCCAGAGCAGACCCCAAAGCAATAGGCAGCCCCCAACATATAATGACAGTGAAGCAAGATGAAAATACTAACACAGACAGAAAGATAGACTGAGCAAAGACGGGGCCCAAGCTAACTAGATAGAAAAGGACAGGAAGGCTGCTGTCTGCAATCCGTGAAAAACCCTATGAAAATAAGAGCCAACAGACTGACAGTGAAAAAGGCCCTGAAGACGCTAGGCTTCAAAAAAGCTATGTAAGTACTCAGGAATATTCTGAAGACAGAGCTACAGGCAAAAGGAGGTTCAGCTCAACCCAGCAGGGAATGGCAGAATACAGAAAAGCAAGGAAAACAAAAAACAAAACAAAAATGCAAACAGGCAAAACAGAAAACTTAGCTTTAGAGGAGCAGGAATCAGACTGGTGTCCTAGAAGTCCACAGAGAAATCACCCGCAGGGCAGAAGGGCGTCGGCAGCCTTATATCCAGTCCGTGACTCCACTCAGCCAGTCATCCTCATTAGGCTCAGGTGCCTGATAATCAGGCTCATTACCTTCCTTTACCAGAATAGGGAGTTCACCAGACCTCAGTGACGAAGGGGAAAATGAACTCACAACAGTACCTCCCCCTTGAGGAGGGGTCACCGAACCCTCAACCACGCCACCAGGGTGATCAGGGTGAGCCCGATGAAATGCACGCACCAATCTTTTGGCATGAATATCAGAGGCAGAGACCCAGGAATTATCCTCCTGACCATAACCCTTCCACTTAACAAAATACTGGAGTCTCCGTCTAGCCAGACGGGAATCCAGTATTTTCTCTACCTCATATTCCATGTTACCTTCAACCAATACAGGATCTGGAGGTGCCACCCCAGGAACAACTGGTTCAACAAACCTCTTCAACAAGGACTTATGGAACACATTATGGATTTTAAATGTGACAGGAAGAGCTAAACGAAAAGAGACCGGATTAATAATCTCCAAAATCTTGTAAGGTCCAATAAATCTAGGCTTAAACTTAGGAGAAGCCACCTTCATAGCAATATTTTTTGATGATAACCACACCATATCACCAATCTTAAAACTGGGGACCAATGGTCCTATGTCGATTGGAAAACCGCTGGGCCTTTTCCTGGGAGAGAGATAACGTATCCACCACTTGGTCCCAGATCTGGTGCATTCTCTCCACCAGTGTCAACACCTGGGCAGGCAGAAGGCTCCACCTGCCCTGAAGAAAATCGAGGATGAAACCCAAAGTTACAAAAAAAAGGTGACATCAAAGTGGCAGAACTAGCTCTATTATTTAAAGCAAATTCGGCCAAGGGCAAAAATGAAACCCAATCATCCTGATCAGCGGAAATAAAACATCTCAAATACGACTCCAAAGTCTGGTTTGTTCTCTCTGTCTGCCCATTGGTCTGAGGGTGAAAAGCAGAGGAGAAGGACAACTGAATTCCCAGCTTGGAACAGAAAGTCCTCCAAAATCTAGACACAAACTGAACTCCTCTGTCAGATACAATGTTCTCAGGAATCCCGTGTAAGCGAACCACCTGTTGCAAAAACAGGGGCACCAACTCAGAGGAAGATGGCAACTTAGGGAGTGGTACAAGATGAACCATCTTAGAGAACCTATCACAAATCACCCAAATAAGAGTCATTCTTTGAGAGACCGGCATATCAGAGATGAAATCCATTGAAATATGGGTCCATGGCCTCCTGGGGACCGGCAAAGGCATCAACAACCCACTAGAGCGAGAACAAGATTTAGACCGGGAGCAAGTCCCACAGGACTGCACAAAATTCCTGACATCATGAGACAAGGTGGGCCACCAAAAAGAGCGACTCACCAGATCTCTAGTACCAAAAATACCTGGATGACCAGCCAATGCAGAGCAATGAACTTCAGACATCACTCTCTTCTTCCACTGGTCAGGAACATACAACTTTCCACTGGGACAACGCACAGGTTTGTCCTCCTGGAACTCTTGCAGAGCAAGTCTCAAATCGGGTGAGATGGCAGAAAGAACTACCCCTTCGCCTAAGATGGTAGAAGGCTTGGTCACCACAGGAGAATCAGCAAAGAAACTCCTAGAGAGGGCGTCTGCCTTGACATTCTTAGTTCCAGGAAGAAAAGAGGCCACAAAATCAAAACGTGTAAAAAACAAGGCCCACCTAGCCTGTCTAGGGTTCAAGCGTTTAGCCGACTCTAGGTAAATCAAATTCTTGTGGTCAGTGAGGACCACAACTTGATGTTTAGCTCCCTCCAACCAATGTCTCCACTCCTCAAATGCCCATTTCATGGCCAACAGTTCCCGATTCCCCACATCATAGTTACGTTCAAATGGAGAGAACTTTCGGGAAAAGAAAGCACAGGGATTCATTTTAGATGTTACAGGATCCTTTTGGGACAAAACAGCTCCTGCACCAATCTCAGAAGCATCCACCTCTACCTGGAATGGGAGTGAGACATCAGGTTGCCGCAAAACCGGGGCAGAGGTAAATCTTCGCTTCAGCTCCTGAAAGGAAGCAACAGCCTCAGGAGACCAATTTAACACATCAGCACCCTTCTTAGTCAGATCAGTCAATGGCTTGGCAATACTAGAAAATTTTGCTATAAATTTCCGATAAAAATTAGCAAAACCCAAAAACTTCTGGAGGGCCTTCAAAGAAGTGGGCTGAACCCAATCATAAATGGCCTGTACCTTGGCCGGGTCCATTTCAATAGTTGACAGAGACAAAATAAATCCCAAAAATGAAATCCTCTGTACTCCAAAAAGGCATTTCGATCCTTTGACATACAGGGAATTCTCCCTCAAGATCCGGAACACAGTCCGAATATGTTCCACATGAGAATCCCAATCCTTGGAGAAGATCAAAATATCATCCAGATAGATAATCAAAAATTTATCGACAAAATCTCGGAAAATATCGTTCATGAAGCACTGGAAGACAGAAGGGGCATTAGTGAGCCCTAAAGGCATCACCAGGTACTCAAAATGTCCCTCCGGAGTATTAAACGCCATCTTCCATTCATCCCCCTGCTTAATGCGGATAAGATTATACGCCCCCCTGAGGTCAAGCTTGGTAAACCAGCAAGCACCTTTAACTCTGGAGAATAGATCCGAAATCAGGGGTAACGGATACTGATATTTAATAGTAATTTTATTGAGGGCACGATAATCAATACAAGGCCTTAAAGAACCATCCTTTTTGGCCACAAAAAAAAAACCGGCACCCAAGGGTGAAGAGGATGGTCTAATATGACCCTTCTCCAACGCCTCCTTAATATAGGACCGCATAGCCTCGTGCTCGGGTACAGATAAATTGAAGAGCCGACCCTTGGGAAATTTACACCCCGGGCTTAGTTCAATTGCACAGTCATAACTCCTATGAGGAGGCAAGGATGCAGACTCATTCTCACTAAATACATCATAAAAGTCCGCCAAATAGTCAGGAACATCATGCGACTGAGGAGAGGTGGAAAAAACCGGAGCCTCACTAAAGGCACACCGACAACCCCCACTCACCACAGACACAGATTTCCAATCCAAAACTGGATTATGAATTTGCAACCAGGGAAACCCCAGAACAACAGCATCATGCAGACCATGCAACACCAAAAATCTGCAATTTTCTTGATGGTCTGGGGCGACCCGCATGACCACCTGGGTCCAAAACTGAGGTTTATTTTTAGCCAAAGGAGTAGCATCAATCCCCCTCAAAGGGATAGGCGTCTGCAGAGGTGTCATCGGAAATCCACAACGTTTAGCAAAATCCAAGTCCATTAGGTTTAGCGCTGCTCCCGAATCCACAAAAGCCTTGGCGGAAAATGTGGACAGGGAGCAGATCAGAGTAATTGCCAGAAGAAACTTAGGTTGAACACCACCAACAGAAAACGTGTGTGCAAAGCGTTTCTCTCGTTTAGGACAGAAATAATATGTGAGGCATCTCCACAGAAAAAACACAGCTTATTACGCCTTCTGAACTCCTGACGTTGCGCCTTAGACAAAACTATCACATTGCATAGGTTCAGACGTCTGTTCAACCGGTGGCAACACCTCTCGTGCAATCCCGTGTTCACGTAAATGCCGATCAACCTGAATGGCTAATGACATAGAATCGTCCAGACCAGAGGGAACAGGAAATCCCACCATAGTATCTTTTACGGCTTCTGACAAACCCTTCCGAAAGAGAGCAGCCAAGGCATTATCATTCCAGGTAGTAAGGACCGCCCACTTTCGGAACTTTTGACAGTACAACTCTGCAGAATCTCGACCCTGGTTCAATGCCAACAGGGTCTTTTCAGCCTGATCAATAGCATTAGGTTCGTCATACAACAACCCCAAAGCTTGAAAGAATGCGTTCACATTAGTCAGAATAGGATCATCTGGTTTCAAAGAAAACGCCCAATCCTGGGGATCGCCACGCAGCAAAGAGATGACAATTTTAACCTGCTGCGCGG
This sequence comes from Dendrobates tinctorius, assembly GCF_039654945.1. Lineage (NCBI taxonomy): Eukaryota > Metazoa > Chordata > Amphibia > Anura > Dendrobatidae > Dendrobates > Dendrobates tinctorius. Next base: position 28,244,809 of record NW_027361705.1, read on the forward strand.
AGCTCCCTGACGAGTTAGGCTTCAAGGCAAAAAATAATTTACAATTATTTTTGAAACTCAAAAATTTAGATTGATCCCCAAAAAATACATCAGGTGTAGGGATCTTTGATTCAACAGCATGCGAACGAGCAAGGTAGGCGGAAATTCCCCGCACTTCTGCAGCGAGCTGCTCCACACGATCAGACAATTGCTTTATCTCCATTGAGAGAGAAAAAAAAAAATTCCCCCTACGGCCTCAGAGATATAGAGGAAAGAATATACACACACCTTTTTTTTTTAAACAATTCTTTCCTGCTATTGAGTACCCTAGGATCTGCGGTTTGGCGGGTGATTCTGTTATGATTGAGTCACCGTAGGAGGCAAAAATAGAAATGCTAGCTAAGTCCAGAAAACCAGAGAAGTTGGCAGCTATCGGATTGCAGACCCCTGAACCTATCAACACAACTAGCAGTAGCCGTGGGGGGTTCCTACGATGCCCTAGACCCCTCGATCACAGCCGGAGAATTAAATAGGCCTAAAGAAAGAAAGGGGAAAACTAAACTGCCCCAGAGCAGACCCCAAAGCAATAGGCAGCCCCCAACATATAATGATGGTGAAGCAAGATGAAAATACTAACACAGACAGAAAGATAGACTGAGCAAAGACGGGGCCCAAGCTAACTAGATAGAAAAGGACAGGAAGGCTGCTGTCTGCAATCCGTGAAAAGCCCTATGAAAATAAGAGCCAACAGACTGACAGTGAAAAAGGCCATGAAGACGCTAGGTTTCAAAAAAGCTAGGTCAGTACTCAGGAATATTCTGAAGACAGAGCTACAGGCAAAAGGAGGTTCAGCTCACCCCAGCAGGGAATGGCAGAATACAGAAAAGCAAGGAAAACAAAAAACAAAGCAAAAATGCAAACAGGCAAAACAGAAAACTTAGCTTTAGAGGAGCAGGAATCAGACTGGTGTCCTAGAAGTCCACAGAGAAATCACCCGCAGGGCAGAAGGGCGTCGGCAGCCTTATATCCAGTCCGTGACTCCACTCAGCCAGTCATCCTCATTAGGCTCAGGTGCCTGATAATCAGGCTCATTACCTTCCTTTACCAGAATAGGGAGTTCACCAGACCTCAGTGACGAAGGGGAAATTGAACTCACAACAGGGATGCTTCTACAGCACCAAAGGAAAGTAGTTAAAATTTAGCCTTTAGTCATATAGGATGAAAAATTGTCAGAATCCTTATGCGTTTCGGATTGAAAAATTCTCAATCTAACAGCTAACATCTTGGTGAGGGATACTTCCTTAAATAGTAAATACTGAGGATGGGATTGGCAAGGCAAATGGATCCACCCATGCAAACATGTGTTCCATCATTATACATTGCTTAAAAAAAGGGAACACTAAAGGGAACACTTAAACAACACAATGTAACTCCAAGTCAATCACACTTCTGTGAAATCAACCTGTCGAGTAATGGAGCAACACTGATTGTGAATCAATTTCTCCTTTTGTTGTGCAAAATGGAACAGACAACAGGTAGAAATGATAGACAATTAGCAAGACACCCACTATAAAGTACAGGTTCTGCAGGGGATGACCACAGACCACTTCTCTTTTTCTTATTCTTTTTGGCTTTTGTTTTGGTCACTTTTGCATTTTGTCATTGCTCTCACCCCTACAGTTGCAAGACGTGGTGTCTACAACACACAGAAGTTACTCAGGTAGTGCTGCTCATCCAGGATGGTACATCAATGTGAGCTGTGGCAAGAAGACCATCTTTGCTGCACTATACCATCAGTCACAGCGGATCTGTATGCAGCGTTGGCCTAACACCATACTTGCCAAACACCACGGGTGGCGTCACGAACTATCCATATAAACTATACTATTAACATCACCGCCATTGATATTGGGTGCCCAGGGCCACAGACCGGGTCACTGCTGCTGTGACACATCCCCCTGACACCGGCCTGGTACCGGGTACCCCGCTGCCCTGGGTGTGAGGGGCGACCCATACCCCACTGCCCTGGCGGGTGATCCAGTTGTGTCTGAATCAGGACCTATCCCTGAACCTGTTGTATATGAATCAGGACCTATTCCTGAACCTACTGTATCTGAACCAGGACCTATCCCTGAACCTGTTTGTGTCTAAATCTGGATCTTTCTCTTAACCTGTTATGTCTGACTCTGGACCTGTATCTGAATCTATCAGTGTCTGAATTAGTGTCTGCTTCTACTCTTGCTGTGTCTGAATCAGTTCCTTCCTCCAAAAAGCTGCTCTGTCTGTACCTGTCCCCTATCTCTAAACCTGCTGTATCAGAAGCAGCACCATTTCCTAGCCTGCTGTGCCTGAACAAGTACCTTTAACCTGCAACCTTTGTCTAAGCTTCCTCTGTTTCATCATGAACCTTTTCTGTCTGTCCACATCTGCGGTTTTGTACCTGTGTGCTCCTGCGGTTCCTTATCTGTACCCTCCTGCGGTTCCCTGCCTGTCCACATCAGCATTTCCATACCTATCTGTACCTGCAGTTCTGTACCTGTCTGCACCTGAGGTTACGTGCCTGTCTGCACCTGGGGTCCTTGCCAGTCAGCACCTGGGGTTCCTTGCCTGTCAGCACCTGAGGCTCCTTGCCTGTCAGCACCTGAGGCTCCTTGCCTGTCAGCACCTGAGGCTCCTTGCCTGTCAGCACCTGAGGCTCCTTGCCTGTCAGCACCTGAGGCTCCTTGCCTGTCAGCACCTGAGGCTCCTTGCCTGTCAGCACCTGAGGCTCCTTGCCTGTCAGCACCTGAGGCTCCTTGCCTGTCAGCACCTGAGGCTCCTTGCCTGTCTGCACCTGAGGCTCCTTGCCTGTCAGCACCTGAGGCTCCTTGCCTGTCAGCACCTGAGGCTCCTTGCCTGTCAGCACCTGAGGCTCCTTGCCTGTCAGCACCTGAGGCTCCTTGCCTGTCAGCACCTGAGGCTCCTTGCCTTCAGCACCTGAGGCTCCTTGCCTGTCAGCACCTGAGGTTCACTGCCTGTTCAACATCTATGGCTTTATTGTCTAGCTGGTCTTTAAGCTGCTAAATCTGTCTGGTCCTCTCTGTATCTGAACCCTCCCTGGACCTATTTGGCCTAGGCCTTAACTCTGAACCTGAACCTATTCCCGATTCCGTCCTGTGTTTCAGAACCTGATCAGTCTGAACCTGTACCTATACCCCGAGTCCATCCTGCTCGTGGATCCTGAATTTTTATAGTCTGAACTGTGTCTGATTCCGTTATCCTGTCCTTGCAGCAACTTCGAGCCCAGTCTTTGTTAGCGTACCTGACCTTTGGAGTCTGCAGCTGCAGTACTAGGCTCTGCCTAGGAGTGGTACCTAGAGGCTACCAGCAGTTCAAGTCTAATTTCACCATTAGGAACTCCAGTGAACACCGGTAGCTGCATAGCCTCGCCCTATACTAGGCCTGGTCCTCTGGCACAGTGAGTCCACGAACCACATGCGGGAGAGACAAGGACGCACTCAGGTTTAGACAACGGAAAACAGGAAAATAATTTTTCATAGTAATTAAACTTCCATGATGATTTAATAAGTAGGAATAGGGTGAGATAATGTGCACATGTTGAGTTTCTGCACCAAATTCATCCAGACCAAACACCAGAGTCTTGGAAGGAAAAATGATGACTATACTATATGTGTTTTTTTGTGCATTTTTTTATACATTTTCACTTTAATTTTTTTACATTCACCTATATGGGTGAAAAATACTGCAACACACTTAAACAACTCGGTGACTCAAATGCCACTCTTCCTGCCGACACTGCGAAACGCTGTGACTCCTTCTACAGTAAAAATGTAAAAGTTTAGTTACTAAGAAATATTTTTTTGTTTTGTTTTGCCTAAACCAGGGGTACGTCCTATAGTCCGATGCATCTTATAGTGCAAAAAAAAAAAATGTTTTTTTTTTGTTTTTTTAAATATGTGCACATTCAGCCAATGTTTTAATCCTATGTGATTAAAGGCTAAGTTTTAACTACCGTACTTTCCTTTGGTGCTGGAGAACATCCCCGTTTGGACCACTGAGAACAGCTAAATTTGAGGTTTTGTTACTAATATGATTAATCATATTGTGAATTATGGAGTTGTGGATTCCCTAAGTTACACTAAATTTCACCTTAGGCGATTCACTTAACCATTTAGGATTTGCATCCCAGAATGTAAATTAAAAGGAATCTCTCAGCAGGTTTTAGCTATGTAGCATGATGTAGGGGCAGAGACCCTGATTTCAGCAGGTTTGATAATCATAGTTTTCTCTGCAGCAGATCTAGCTGTTCTCTGAATGCTGAGCCCTGTATAACCCCGCCCACACCACTGATTGACAGCTTTCTGTGTATACTGTATAGTGACAGTTGCTAATCAGTGGTGCAGGCAAGGTTGAACTACTACACATGAGACACCTAGTGTGATAATCTCCTGCTAACAAAGTAATATTTATGTTGAAACAGCAAAACACAGTCTAGTAAGTGACACATTGCTGGAATCAGGGTCTCTGCCCCTACCTTATGGTGCTCTAAAATTACATAGCACACACCTCTTGACAGATTCACTTTCATGTCTCTAATCTAAAATTTAAAATAATGACCGCTCTGTGCAGTTTATTAACTTATTAGCTGCATTCGTTGTCATATAGGCCAGTATAGCAGAAGTCTTGGATTAGTGCATCTCTTTACTCCCTCTCTAGTGAGACAAAGAATCAAAGTGATATAACTAGAATAACTTGATTATATGCAAACATGGAATTATTACCCGAAGGTTCCTGACGATCTAATAGCAGTGTAAAGTTTTTTTTAGTGATATTCTATGGGGTTGTGCACGTCAGATTATTTCTTTGGACTGAGTCATCAGTTTACAAAAAAAGGTGACATGTCCAATTTTATTGTGAGGGTCAAATCAAAATCAGCAACTCAAGTCTATTGGCTCATGAAAAAAATCAGGTTGCAGTCAGACGACAGATAAAAGATGGAGAAGAAATTTTGTTTTCCATGTATTAGAAAAATTGATGGCACTCAGATCAAATTCACTAAAATAATTGGTCCGAATGTGTCGTGTGATCAGAAGGCAAATTTGGCAGATTTTTTTTTTACAGCTGTTGTAAATAACTTATCCTGCAAATCCCTTTGCAAGTGGCAGAAATGTATTTGGTTGGTAACTGACCTGAGAATTACTGATACACAACCAATATCACCATGTAACCTTAGCAGGGCAGGTTTTAGGCAAAGTGGGGCCCTAGGCAAAAGTTTAAACTGGGGCCCCAAATGCTGACAAATTGCACATCACACAGAAGCATTTTGGTTGTAGTTACATGCGCTGAGTTCATGACGCTAAAGGAGTGTGATCGACAAAATTGAAGTCGTTCGACGCTTGTTTCCCGGCCTCTTTCCAGCGTCTGAGAAAGAATGATGGGAACAGAACAATCACTATTAAGTCAATCTGTCCCCATACAGTATCATGTTATCAGCAGCACATCTACAGTTTACACCGGCGATGTGCTGCTGAGAACAATGATTTTTGTTCCCGCATAAACAATCCAATCACTCGATGAATATGCAGCATTTTGCTTGTTTAGTATAATACACCTCATAGTCCTCCATATATTATAATGTGCACCACAATCCTCCATATTGTAAAATGCACACCCAAAGTCCTCCATATAATGTACCCCATAGTCCTCCATATAGTATATTACACTCCCCATAGTCCTCCATATAGTATAATATACTCCCCGTAGTCCTCCATATTTTAAAATACACCCCTCAGTCCTCCATATAGAATAATGCAACACCATAGTCATCCATGTAGTACAATTCACTTCTTATAGTATAATGCACCCCATAGTTCTTCATATAGTATAATTTATTCCCCATAGTTCTCGATACAGTATACTGCAGCCCACATAGAGTATAATGCGGCCAACCCACAGAGCATAATGCAGCCACCCCACAGAATATAATGTAGCCCCCTCAGTGTATATTGCAGCCCCGCCATACAATATAAAGTAACCCCCCATAGAATATAATGCAGTCCCCCTCATACAGTATAATGCAGCCTCTCCATAGAATATATGGTAGCCCCCTCATAGAGTATAATTCAGCCCCCCATAGAATATAATGTAGCCCCTCAAAGTATAATGAAGCCCCCCATACAATATAATCTAGCCCCCATAAAATATAATGCACCCCCCATAGAATACAATGTAGCCCCCTCATATAGTATAATGTAGCCCCCTCAAAGAGTATGATGCAATCCTCCCTCATAGAATATAATGTAGCCCCCATAGAATATAATGCAGCCCCCCATGAGAATGTCCCCACAGTCCAGTACTCATGCACAGATATATTTAAAAAAAAAACAAAACACACAATCTTCACCTCTCCTTGTGCCCCGCACTGCTCCCAGCTCGGCTCCGGTCTCAGCGGCTGCACTGCTCAGCACACAGTGGGTGCACAATGAAGTGACATCATCGCGCACCCGCAGTGTCAAAGGCAGAGGGGATTGATGGGAGAGGGAGCGTCAGCTGACGCTCTCACCCCCATCATTGCTTTGAACTGTAGCGGCCGGCGTCACAGACGCTGGTGTAGTTGATTGTGGCGTGTGGGGGGGGGGGAGTGGGCGCTGGCAGCAGGTGGGCCCCCCTGACTCACGGACCCCATATCGGCTGCATGATGTGCCACTAATAGCGGCACACCACTGGCTGGGGGACCATGGCAGCTGCCTGATTTGCCTGCCGCTAACGCCAACGTCGGCCCTGAACCTTAGACACCTTAAGGCTACATTCACATGCAGCGTTTTTTTCTTTTGGCTACTTTTTTATGTAAATTAAAAAGTTGCGTTTTACAGTACCAGAAAAGGCTATGAGATTTTAGAAGTTATTATTTATTAGTTATTTTTATTTATTGACTAAACGTCAGAATTGCATCATTTTTGAGAACAGAACATGTCAATTGTTTCAGCGTTTTTCGCAAAAGCAATGAGAGAGTGAAAAACGCTGCAAAAATATTTTTTGCTATAATTTTTGCTGTGCTTTTGGTTAATAAAAGCAAGTTTATTAAATGTACTGTAGACAATCACGTGCGTAATCCGTACCCCCCAAAAATGCCACAAAAACACTGCAAAATGGGATTTTTACTGCCAAGAAAAAAAGGTTTGGCTGCAGCAAAAACTCTATGTCTGAACATAGCCTTACTGCAGTCTAGTTTATAGGAACTCGTTCTTTCTTGACTATTCTACAGAAAACGCTGAAGGAAATTGAGAAAACAAAACAAGCACAGTATGAGGCCAATTTCATCATATCCAGCCGTTTGGCTCAAATGTCAAACAGCCTGATGAGACTGGATGTCTTCTGCAGAACTGACGGCCTGTTTGGACCCATACATGCTGTAATTTGGAGCCAGTGTGCTATAAAATGACCTAATTATGCACAAACTCACCGAGTGTAACACCGAGTATTGATGTCTCAAGTATCTTCTATTTCTAGTACAATGAAAAATGACAGGCTTTTACTCCAGGAGAGAAAAACAATTAAAGAACCCCAGCCAATTACCTAAGATTGCGCGGAAGGAGACTTATCAGGACATGTTTGCTTTGCTTTCTGATTCTAAACTTTGCACCATGCGGCTTTAAGAAACCTCCATTATTCCGAGATCCATTCCTACTCGACTCAATATGTAAACAGATCAACCTTTCCCTGGCTGATATAATTAATTTACAGGCAGGAGACAAGTCCTACACGCAGGCAGGCGGGGGCCTGACGGAGGAGAACACAATGCAAAGGAGCACAATGTTCTTTGCGGCATTGCTCCAATGGCCGTCAACTTTCTTCATGAGCGAAGGGTTGAGTACGTGCGAGTCAATATTTTAATTGATGGAGCCAATGACTGATTTTAGTAGCCACATCTGAGATAACGTAATCACACATTATTGATTGCTGTTGATGACTATTAACTATTTCATTGCTACCCCAGAGAGCCATTGCTTGAGCTTAGTAGAGTTAAATAGATTTGTCCACTGGATTTACTTACCAGAAACTTGAAATATAAGACAGAAGCCATTTTATCACTCAGGTTCTTAACTAAAGCCAAAGAGGTATTGAAAATCCATTTTCAACTCATCAGAGGAAACAATTTTCTTATTTAGTCGATCGTTCCTGAGCTCTATGAAGCCGTGATTTATCATGGTAAATTGTAATACTTTCAATGCGAGATAACTCATGGACAGTACACTTCTGAAATAAATGTGTCACCCACAAGAAATCCAACAGAAAGTAAAGGATTCTGTGGACTTCAGCACCAGGCTTTGACTGTCCCATCGGGAGAACAGGAGACTCCTCTGGTGGGCTCCTGTGCATGAGCTGTCACCACCCTCTTATATAAGCAGTAATTGGCACAATATACTTGATTCACTATGTACAGACAAAGGCGGCATCTTATTCATCAATCTATCTAGTTCATTGTTATATAAATTTGTGATTGAGGATAATGTTACATTTGCATGTAGCTGAAAAGTGGGGTCCTTAAGTTGGTTACTGGTGGGCTTTTGGAACCCCAGTCTAACACTGGGAACCCACATCCTATACCTGCAACCTGCTAACCTTCAAGTATCAGTTAATCAACACACCTATTTAAAGGGACGCTCAGAACATAATGACTGTTCAAACCAACCACAGGTGCTGGGTGCTTCATGGGGGTGCCTATTGTTTAAATACACCTTCGCACCTGCTTGTTTTCCATCCATCTCTGCCCTTCTCTGGCTCTATGAAGCAAGAGCTGTCAATAAAAGAAGAGGTGGGTAGATATAGAGGAAAACAAGCAGGTGGGAAGGTGTAATTAAATGTACTTACCCATTTCCGTCACAGCTCCTCCAGTCCCTTTCCCCTGCTGTCACCCCTCACCTAACTAAAATATTTAACCTCTCTCTCTCTTCTGGTATCTTTCCCTCCTCATGTAAGCATGCCATCATACATCCACTACTTAAAAAACCATCCCTCGACCAAAACTGTGCCGCTAACTATAGACCTGTCTCTAATCTTCCCTTCATCTCTAAACTCCTGGAACGCCTGGTCCACTCCCGTCTTATCCGCTATCTCTCAGAAAACTCTCTTCTCGACCCTCTCCAATCCGGTTTCCGCTCTTTACACTCCACTGAAACTGCCCTCACTAAAGTCTCCAATGATCTGCTAACAGCTAAATCAAATGGTCACTACTCCATGCTAATTCTCTTGGATCTCTCTGCAGCATTCGACACTGTGGATCATCAGCTCCTCCTCACTATGCTCCGTTCCATTGGCCTCAAGGATACCGTTCTCTCCTGGTTCTCCTCCTATCTCTCTGACCACTCCTTTACTGTATCTTTCGCTGGTTCCTCCTCCTCTCACCTTCCCCTTACTGTTGGGGTTCCTCAAGGATCAGTCCTAGGCCCCCTCCTCTTCTCTTTGTACACTGCCCCTATTGGTCAAACAATCAGTAGATTTGGTTTCCAGTACCATCTCTATGCTGATGACACCCAATTATACACTTCTTCTCCTGACATCACGCCAGCCTTTTTAGAAAACACCGGCGATTGTCTAAACGCTGTGTCTAATATCATGTCCTCACTATATCTGAAACTGAACCTGTCAAAGACTGAACTCCTGGTGTTTCCTCCCTCTACTAATGTACCTATACCCGACATTGCCATTTCTGTGTGTGGTTCCACTATTACTCCCCAGCAACAGGCCCGCTGTCTTGGGGTCATACTTGATTCCGAGCTTTCCTTTGCCCCCCACATTCGATCACTGGCTCGCTCTTGTCATCTGCACCTCAAAAACATTTCTAGAATTCGACCTTTTCTTACTTTTGACTCTGCAAAAACTCTTACTGTTTCTCTTATTCATTCTCGTCTCGACTATTGTAACTCTCTTCTAATCGGTCTCCCTCTTACCAAACTCTCCCCTCTCCAATCTGTCTTGAATGCTGCAGCCAGGATCATATTCCTCACCAATCGTTACACCGATGCCTCTACCTTGTGCCAGTCATTACACTGGCTACCCATCCACTCCAGAATTCAGTATAAACTTATTTCCCTCACTCACAAAGCCCTCCATGGCTCAGCACCACCCTACATCTCCTCCCTTGTTTCAGTATACCACCCTACCCGCGCCCTCCGTTCTGCTGATGACCTGAGGTTAGCATCCTCAATAGTCAGAACCTCCCACTCCCGTCTCCAAGACTTTACACGTGCCGCGCCAATTCTTTGGAATGCACTTCCCAGGTCAATACGATTAGTCCCCAATCCCCACAATTTTAAGCGTGTCCTGAAAACGCATTTATTCAGACTGGCCTATCGCCTCAACACATTAACCTAATCTATCCCTGTGTGGCAGAGCCAAAAGTTTTACCATAACCAGGTTCCCCGCATCATTCTCCCACATGCTTTATGCATCCATTAGCCCTCTGTGTCCGTACTGTCACACACCTAACATTATGGCTGGTCCATACAATCAGGGCAACTGTTACCACCCACCTTTCGTGTCTACCTCTTTCCTCATAGACTGTAAGCATGCGAGCAGGGCCCTCTTTCCTCTTGGTATTTGCTATAATCTACTGTATGTGATTATTGTTATGCTGTAATGTCTATTGTCTGTACAAATCCCCTCTGAAATGTAAAGTGCTGCGGAATATGTCGGCGCTATAAAAATAAAATTTATTATTATTATTATTATTATTATTATTAAATGCTTGGACTTATTTTGAACATTCATTCTAAACTGACACTGTCCCTTTAAGAGATAAAGTCTGGGGATACATAAAAAAAAAAAATCAGCTTTACCTGGACTGGTCTGGCCCAGTACTTTACTGTCATAGACTTTTAAGCCTTGCATGACAGACTGCATACAGTACATAATCTAAACAAACTAATGTAAAAGACCTGCATGGAATTCTTGTACTTAAAAAAGAACTAAACATTATTTTTTATTTAACTCCAGGTATTGCAAAATAATGTATTTTTATGAAATCCATTACTTTATATTGCCCCCTTCTCTCTCAAACAACATGACCTGCTTCACTTGGCCTGATCATGCTTCTTTAGAAGCTGCCTTTAACTGCTGCTCAATAAAGATCTGTATTCTATTTACAGATTATTGGACTTTCCCTGACTGATTACTGGAGAGGAAAACAGCGAGGCTCAGACAGGGGAATATACCTACAGTGATTCTAAATAGACTAGGGATCCTTGCTTGGCAACACTTAAAAGGAATCTGTCAGCAGGATTTCCACTCCAAAACTATTTATATGTGCATGTAGCTCTTTCAAAGAATTGTCTAGCACATCTTCACTTGGCCAGTCTGTTCCTCTGTTACTGAGAAATCAGGGTTTCAATTGACATGGAAATTAAGCTGAATAATTGTTTGTAGATCTGAAGCCTCTGTCACTCCAGCTCTACTCCCTGCATAGCATCACCTCCTCCTGCTTGACTGACCGCCTCTATTCTGTGCGACTCCAGGCAAAGAAATTATCAGTCAAGCAGGAGGAGGTGCTGCTGGGTGTGGAATAGAGCTGGGGTGACCAATTCTTCTAATCTACCATAGCTATTTGTATATCAGTTCAAACACTGATTTCTCAGTACTGCAGAAATGGAGAGGCCATGTAAAGGGATCGACTTTACAAGAGCTACATGCATATAAATAGTTTGGGAGATGAAACTCTGCTGACAGATTCCCTTTAAAGCAGCATCTAAAGGATCATAAACTGGGCTTTGAAACAGTACTCCCACATGGTGTTTGGGAGAGAAGGAAGGAAAATAAGGTAATAAAGTATATTACAAAAATTCATAAGTTTGCGATGCCTGCAGGGTAAACTAATATATATATATATATATATATATATATATATATATATATATATATATTTATATTTATATTTACTCTATAAAGACACTATTTTATGTCCTGAATTGCTATAATGCTTAAATTGCTCAGACATAAATATTTTATATGATTATCATCTTTGAACTTGCTTCCATTCCCTGCCCTGCAAACAACCCGTACCATTTCTCTGCACCCAGGACTCCGGAGGATGCAATACTATGCAGACCATGGGTTATTTGTAAGATTACTGCACAGGAGTAAAACTTAGTTAATAGACTCTTTTTAAAGTAGCATCATCTGATGTAACTTCTCTGACATGTCAGCAGTCAGATCAGTGGTGGGGTTGGTAAATGGGGTTCCCTGTCCTCTTATAATAAAGAAAGAAAGCGTCTGAGTCTTTACTTTTGTTTCGTGTCATTGTGGAGAAGACTTCATTAGTGAAATCAGTTTCTATAAACTCCATTCATTTCCATGTGACTTATGACTTTTTGGCCACTAGAGAACAATGGAAGCTTTCAATACTAAAGTCACTATGATTATTATTAAAGGCCTTCAGCTCAGTCTGGAGCAATGGTGACTTGATGGATGAATGATCTGTAGGAAGATCAATCTTCTGCAAGCCTAGATAGGTCCACCAGGGTCTTCTCCACCGTTATCTTGGTAGTGTCAAGCCTTCGAGTTGCTGGTCTTCCTCTTCACCTTGTTCCTTCTATTCTTCCGACCATGATGTCTTTCTCCAGTGATTGGTATGATGTCCCCAAAGTTGTTGGCAAGTCGTAGCTTGGTGATCCTTGCGTAATAAAAGCCTTTTCGTGCCCCTCACAGTAGATCCAGGTAGACAACATGTCATCTTTTATATGTATGTCTATAGAGAGGATTAGAAACTATTCATCAGGAAAACAAATCTCCGACTTTGAACCTATCTAGATATAATGCAAAATGGTGTTCAAGATGGACATTCACTGCTGGCTAAAAATCATTTTAGTGTTCAAAAGTTTACAATAAGAAAAACCTCTTTTTCATTTTTTTTTATGAACTATATTGGTCTGTAACTCTTAAACAACTAATTTTAGCAATACTTTGTTAAAAGCAGAAAACTGCAACTTAGAAATAAGTAGTAGTTGACTAGAACATTGCACTAGAAAACTCCACACCACCAGCTGTGAACAACTGTCGAAGATTGACCCAAAGTCTAAGATGCCTTGAAAAATTAACAAATCTGTCACATAACATTGGTTTTTCTTTCTGCATCTGCAATCATCATACATTCTGCAAACAAAACCTGGCAAATGAGTTGGAACAGATGTTCTGGTAATGATAAGGTGGGCCTTACTATTGAAGCACGCCAACGTAACCCAGGAAAGTCAACTGTATTAATAGTACATTGTCGTGCTGAATAGCCGCGCAAACCTGGGGTAAAAAAAATCTGTCCCGGCTTAGATAGGACTGTCTCATGCACTGAGCTGCTAAATGTATGGGCATCGCAAACCAGACCTAAATGGGGTCTTTTGGAGGTGTTTCTGGGCTCTCTGGGATGAGGCTCAAAGACCCCATTTTGCTACTATGTAGTATGGTACCCACAAGTAATATGAAGGATGGTTGAAAATTCGTCAGTTAAGTTCAACTGATCAAAGCATGTTAATAAACGGAATGAATGAGAAATAAAAAATATGGGGGAGGGGATCATTGAAGAATCCCAACAAATAATCATTCCTGAACCTGACAATAGGATTCATATAAATAGTTATATTGTTTTGCATCCAATCATTGTGGTTGACCTTTGATCCAAAGACAAAGCCACCAAACACTCTCCTTCGGTTGAAGAATTTTTTTTAGCAACAGCATACACAGATAATAATCACGGTACATATGACGTTTTGGCCACACAGGGCCATTCTCACTCCATAAGTAATAAGAGGTGTGAATTTATGGCTTGAGAACGGCCCTGTGTGGCCTTCCTTACGATCTTCTGGGTTTTTTTGTGTTTGCTTTTTCCCCTCCTTCCAGGAGCCAAAACTATTTTATTTTCCATCAATATAACCATATGAGGGCATAATTTTTGGGGGACGAGTTGTACTTTTGAACGACACCATTCATTTTACTATATAGTGTACTGGAAAAAAATTCCACATGCGTTGAAATTGCAAACAAATTTGCAATTCCACAATTGTTTTTTTGGGTTTTTCATTTCCCATGTTCACTATATGGAAAAACTGACCTGGCAATATGATTTCCCAGGTCAGTGCGAGTTTGCAGAAACCAAACATGTTTGTTTGTTTTTACTATTTTTAAGATTTTTTGGAAATTTGTAAAAAAAAAAAAAAAGAAAAAAAAAAATCTGGCGTTTTGATCTTTTTCCTTGTTATGCCGTTTACTGATTGGATTAATTTTACATTTTAATAGACTGTACATTTCTAAATGCAGCGATACCAAATGTGTATTTTTTAAATTGTTTTATTTTTAATGAAGCAAAATCGGGGGTGATTTGAACTTGTGTTTTTTTTTATTTTTTTCATATTTTTAAAAACTTTTTTTAATATTTTTTATTGTCTTCAATGGTCACCTTAGAAGACTTGAAGCTATAATTGTCCGATAGCCTGTGTTACATATAGCAGGGTTTCAGCCCTTTGTGTAGCACAAATCATGATCTCTTATGACGCCAGGCAAAACCCGGCATTTACAGGAGGATTGTAATGAGAGATACGGGGGGGTCTTCAACAGACCCTCAGCTGTCATGACAACCCATTACCGCCCCCAGGATCACGCGACAGAGGGCAGGATGTAAGAAGCGCTTCTGGCTAGCTTGTGTTAAATCCCACTGTCAGAGATTGACAGTTGAATTTAACTGATTTACAGCCACGGGCGGAGCAGCGCTCTACTCTGTCCATGGCAGTTAGATGCCCATGATGACTAATTAAATTAACCATCAAGTGCGGGGAAAGATGTGGGCTTGGGGTGCCCAATGAAGACAGACTTTCCATTTACTGAGATAGGAAATGACAGCTGCTATGGACACAATTCTAAGTAGATGGGAGGTGCTAAAGGCAGAGCTCCTCCCACCTCCTCTCCTTTCTAAATACATAGAACCTTATCAGCTCCAACTGCCTTCTCCTATCTCAGTAATGGGATTGTCTTCACTGAATACAGAATTAACCTCAGAATTAAGAATTTTTATAATGACTTTTCAGTTTTGTCAGAGAAAGAAGCAGATTTCCCAGATAAGATGTATTACAAAATGTGATTATTTTCATGTGTACTATGGACTTATGGAATTAAAATGTAAAAGACTGGTACATTTTAAAAGCCCCATACGCAATACACTAAAGTGGTTGTGTGGGCTGTATACAATCTTAACTGTGGGTCTGGATTCTGTGAATAAAACAAAATTTCCCCTACTATCCTGCTGTCACCAGCACAGGTTGTTCTGAGGTTTGAGGCGGCATTGGAAATCCCACAGGACCATGTGCACAAAGAGTAGCCAGGGCTAGTGGATCCATGTTGGTGAGTATGTCAGTTATTTTTATTTTCATCCTCGAGTCAAAATTATATTTGGCCAAGACAAGACCTTTAAATTTTGTCTGTACTCAGTAGCATATTGTTGCATGACCACTCAACCATCTAGTTTGTGTGGGGGCCTCCAATTTCTCCCCAGAGAGTTAGGGAGGGGGAGGCTCTAGCAAATTTCATTAAAATACCCAATTTGTTCTAAAAGAATGGGAATAGGCCACCACCATGTTGCACTGTGTGCCTTCTATAGCTTCTAAACCCATCCATCAACTGGAGCTTGGTAGTGAAACACTGAACCATTTCAGAGGAAGACATACCATCCTGCTTGCATTTTGTGCAAGCCATTGAATGGCCTCCCTTCCTTGAGCTGTAAATTACATTTAAAAGCTTCTCCGGACTGGTGTCCACTGGTTGGGACCCGGTCCTTTGTCTGCCCTTATTCACACACTGAGGTCAACTCTGACACATGGTAAGGTTTTTAATATTAGACAGTGTAGGACCATCCTGAACAAGGTCACCTTGCCAATGGTGGGATGACTTTTATGCTATGTTTGATCAAAAATAGTGTTACTAAGAACCCTAGTTTATTTAAATGCACTTTTGCTTTTTACTAATTTAGTTACAGCAGGGTTTATGTTTATTTTGTTTCTTGCAGGTTTTGTATGCTTGATGGCCAATGTGAACATACGTTTATGTCCTGCATGTATACCAACTTAAACCAAGGTAAATTTTAGAATTTAATCGCTCAGACAATGTCTGATTCATCCCGGCTGTTGTTCGGGGCAATATGAATCTAGCGATTGGCTCCCTTTAACCAATAAGTCACCTGTGAGCTTGTTCTGTCAGAGTGTTTGTACCTTTTATCCTCAGCTCCAGTCAGATGATTTAGGATCACATGAAAGTTCAGCTCTCCTTTGATCTGGTTTACCGTAATAAATTAACTGATAGGAGCTGTATAAATGACACATAAAAGAGTTACAAACTCGCCATCAGAACTAGCTCACTGACGCATTCTTAGTTACTCTCATTCTGCAGCCTGCAATGAGAGGTGAAACAAGCAATCTTATAATATAGATATATAGTATATACATACATGCATACATACAAATAGGGTGGGCCATTTATATGGATACACCTAAATAAAATGGGAATGGTTGGTGATATCAACTTCCTGTTTGTTGCACATTAGTATATGGGAGGAGGGAAACTTTTCAAGATGGGTGGTGACCATGGCGGCCATTTTGAAGTCGGCCATTTTTGATCCATCTTTATTTTTTCCATTGGGAAGAGGGTCATGTGACACATCAAACTTATTGAGAATTTCACAAGAAAAACAATGATGTGCTTGGTTTTAACATAACTTTATTCTTTCATGAGGTATTTACAAGTTTATGACCACTTATAAAATGTGTTCAAAGTGCTGCCCATTGTGTTGGATTGTCAAAGCAACCCTCTTCTCCCACTCTTGACACACAGTGGGTACAGAAAGTATTCAGATCCCTTTAAATTTTTCACTCTTTGTTTCATTGCAACCATTGGTAAATTCAAAAAAGTTCATTTTTTTCTCATTAATGTACAATCTGCACCACAACTTATTAAAAAAAAACCCTGAAATATCACAGTCGTAAGTATTCACACCCTTTGCTCAGTATTGAGTAGAAGCACCCTTTTGAGCTTGTACAGCCATGAGTCTTCTTGGGAATGATGCAACAAGTTTTTCACACCTGGATTTGGGGATTATCTGCCATTGCTCCTTGCAGATCATCTTCAGTTCCATCAGGTTGGATGGTGAACGTTGATGGACAGCCATTTTCAGGTCTCTCCAGAGATGCTCAATGGGGTTGAGGTCAGGGCTCTGGCTGGGCCAGTCAAACATGGACACAGAGTTGTTCTGAAGCCACTCCTTTGTTATTTTAGCTGTGTGCTTAGGGTCATTGTCCTGTTGGAAGGTGAATCTTCGGCCAAGTCTGAGGTCCAGAGCACTCTGGAAGAGGTTTTCATCTAGGAAATCTCTGTACTTGGTGGCATTCATGTTTCCTTCAATTGCAACCAGTCCTCCTGTCCCTGCAGCTGAAAAACACATGATGCTGCCACCATGTTTCACTGTTGGTATTGTATTGGGCAGGTGATGAGCAGTGCCTGGTTTTCTCTCCACATACCACTTAGAATTCTCACCAAAAAGTTCTATCTTTGTCTCATCAGACCAGAGAATCTTATTTCTCATAGTCTGGGAGTCCTTCATGTCTTTTTTTAGCAAACTATGCAGGCTTTCATATGTCTGGCACTGAGGAGAGGCTTCCGTCAGGCAACTGTGCCTTAAAGGCCTGACTTGGTGGAGGGCTGCAGTGATAGTTGACTTTGTGGAACCTTCTCCTATCTCCCTACTGCATCTGTGGAGCTCAGCAACAGTGATCTTGGGGTTCTTCTTTACCTCTCTCACCAAGGTTCTTCTCCCACAATTGCTCAGTTTTGTCTCTGAGCTTCTTGGCCAGCTCATTTGACCTCATGATTCTCATTTGGTCTGACATGCACTGTGAGGTCTTATATAGACAGGTGTGCGCCTTTACAAATCAAGTCCTATCAGTTTAATTAAACACAGTTGGACTCCAATGAAGGAGTAGAACCATCTCAAGGAGTGTCACAAGGAAATGGACAGCATGTGACTTAAATATGAGTGTCTGAGCAAAGGGTCTGAATACTTATGACCATGTGATATTTCAGTTTTTCTTTTTTAATAAATTTGCAAAAAAATCTACATTTCTGTATTTTTCAGTCAAGATGGTGTGCAGAGTGTACATTAAAGAGAAAAAAAATGAACTTTTATGATTTTACCAAATGGCTGCAATGAAACAAATAGTGGAAAATTTAAAGGGGTCTGAATACTTTACATACCCAATGTGTATAGCCCCACACCATGCATTTGAAGAGTGATCAATAAATTAAATATTCATTATTCAATATTCTATGCAAATGTATGACTCATTGAACAAAAAGTAACACGATAATATAGTGTAGCATATTATGTCCTGCACGCTGAAAGTCCTGTTTTAACTACTTTTTTCATTTACTTAGAGCAGATGGTTTGACCCGCAGTTCTGGCAAATATTTGAGCTCCAGTTACTCAGAAAACGACAGTGCTTGTAAATATTATCATCAGGTTCGCATCCAATGCAAGAGATAAGGAGCAGCAGCATAAACTCACCACAGGACCTAGGGAAGGTGAGTAAAGCATAATTTGTTCTGTTTTAACAAACTGCAGCTAGGGCAGAACATTGTCTGAAAGGAAAAAATAAATTTGCCCCAAAGGCATGCATAGCCAGTAAAGGGCTAAACATACAGTTTTAAAGAATCACTCCCATCAAAGTTTTTATTCTCTTAATACATTGCAATCATATTATACAGCACTGTGTACTTACAATTGCTCATTTTGCCTTTCTACCCAGCTAATTCTTCTCTTTTTCATTAGGTCTATTACATCACGTGATTAAAAACTGACTAGCTGAATCCTTCTAAGCTCTATGTAGAAACAGGAGGTCAATTTTCCCTGTATGAGTCATGAGTCACTGCAAAAGTCCCTGGCAGGAGAAATGGGAGCAGCTGGGCCAGGAGATGAAGAGGGGAATGATAAATGCAGGGACAAGAGACTTCCTGTTTCTACATACAGCAGAGAAAGAAGAATTAGCTGGGTCGAAAGGCAAAATGAGCAATTGTAAGTACACAGTGCTATTTACAGTAATACTAGCTGAAGAGCCCAGCGCTGCCCGGGCATAGTAACTAACTGTGGTTAGTTATAGCAAATTATAATTATCCTCCACCCCATAGTCCCATGCCCATATACCCATCATACATATCTATGATCCCATAGGCCCGTGCCCATATACCCATCATACATATCCTCCATCCCATAGTCCCGTGCCCATATACCCATCACACATTCTCCATCCCATAGTCCCGTGCCCATATACCCGTCATACATATCCTCCATCCCATAGTAGAGTGCCCATATACCCATCACACATCCTTCCTCTCATAGTCCCATGCCCATATACCCATCATACATATCCTCCATCCCATAGTCCCGTGCCCATATACCCATCATACATATCCGCCATCCCATAGTCCCGTGCCCATATACCCATCATACATATCCTCCATCCCATAGTCCCATGCCCATATACCCATCACCCATCCTCCATCCCATAGTCCCATGCCCATATACCCATCACACATCCTTCATCCCATAGTCAACCATTATGACATCATAATGAGCGGTGGGGCTTGCAACCTATGATGACATCAGCGTCGCCATGGCAACCATTATCACATCATAATGAGGGGCGGGCCTTGATACACACACACTTTTTTGCCATAATGTAGATAGGGGCAAAATTGTTTGGTGAATTGGAACGCGCAGGGTTAAAATTTCGCCTCACAACATAGCTTAGGACACTCTTGGGGTGCAGACGTGTGACTGTGCCAAATTTTGTGGCTGTAGCTGCGACGGTGCGGATGCCTATCGCGGACATACACACACATACATACACACACATACATACACACACACACACATACACACACACACATACACACACACACATACATACATACACACACTTGAGCTTTATATATTAGATGAGTACAGTATATTAAGAGGATAAAAACTTTGATGGGAGGAGGAGAAGTGCTTCTTTGAGTGAAGCCTAGCAGGCTTCCTAAATTAATAAAACACCTTATCTGGAGGGTTGGAGCTCAGATTTTCTCTTTTACATTGTGGGAGGACAGACAAGAGAGGTGAAGAAGGTATTCCATAATATGCAATGAACAGGAAGCATTTAGTCATGCAACATCTCCTTTATGATGATTAGTATGCAACGAGTGTAAGAGAAGCCTATCTATCGGAAGCACAGGTTATAAAACCATCGCTTCAGAGTACGTGTCTTCAATCTACAGAGAGCGCAATAACGACCAAATTACACCATGTGTGATAGGAAAAATACAATTATGGCCTTTTTAATAAGGGTGTTCGAGTGTGTGTGATGGATATTAGGTAGACAGAGTCCATTTCTTTAATAAAGCCCATGGCTAAAGGTAATTTAACCCATTTTCTCCCAACCTTACGAGATCGTTCTGTAGTCATGATACAGAAAGGACAATACTTTATGAAGCAAAATGAGAACTAATCATTATTTATTAAAACTATTATTAGATATTGTCCATTTCTCTATACAAAATGTATTTATATCTATAATAATCTGTTTCCAAACTCTTAAAAGTGTACCAAACAATAACAAAGTTCTGCCTCCGAGCTACAATATACCATGATTGTTATGGACATATTCCATTTTCACATTTCTAAAATTCTGTGAAAACATCACATTTTGATGTCAGTATCTGGTTATTAATTGGTTATTATAGGGATGAGCGGCACCACATAGGCACTGCTTATCTTTTTCTGCAGAAGCCGTCTGTAGCAGAACTTCCTTTATGGAAAACAGTTTTTTTTAAAAAAAAGATGAAGGCCCTGATGCATTATTTGTAGTGATGAGCGAACATGCTCGGATGAGGCGTTCTCTGAGCATGCTCGGGTGCTAACAGATTAACATCAGCGAGCATGAAAAATATGTTTGACTCCACGCGGCTGCATGTCTGTTGGCTGTTGGACAGCTGCAACATATGCAGGGGTTGTCTAACAAACAGGGAACAGGCAATCCTGGCATGTGTTTTGACTGTCAAACAGCCAGGACATATGCAGCCGCGGGGACTCAAACATATTTTTCGAGCACGCCGAAGACACTCGGTCAGCACCCGAGCATGCTCGAATAACATCTTATCCAAGCACGTTCCCTCATCACTGTTAGCTTTTGTTTTTAAAGGGAATGTATCATCAGAAATTGATCTATTGTTTAAATTAGGTTTACTTTTACATGTATTTTTTTTTAAATGACAATTTTTTTTTCATATTACACTTTTTTATGTAATCCTGCACAATGGTCACTTGAGCTTTTTTTTAGGCTCCTTGTTCTTTCATGATGCGTTTTCAGCAGGCTGTTTAACATCCAATTACAATGACAGATAACTGCTCTATACACAGCTGATAGCACAGGATCTACCAATGACAAAAGGCAGGATTGGACTGGCCCACAGGAGAACCGGAGAATAGTGCAACCATTCACACAGAAGTAGAGAGAGAATTCATTTTGTGGTTGGGTTAACAGGTTAGTTCCCAAAGGTGGAAAAGACTAATAACTATCCTGACTCTTATGTGGGTGTGATTAAAGCGCAAGTGGAATGTAGCTTATAGCGGATGCCTGAGTTTAGATATACAGACATGTCTTCCTTAGGCCTCTTTCACACATCAGGTTTTCGCCGTCAGGCGCGATCCGGCGCTTTTGACAGAAACCGGATCCGGCGAAATTCAATGCCGGATCCGGTTTCCCCCCCATTGACTTGCATTTGCGCCGGATCGCGCCGGATGGCCATGCGTTTCATCCGGTTTTCGCCGGATCCGGCAATGTGTCGCGATCCGGCGTCTGGAAAAAACGGTGACTGTAACGTTTTTTGTCTCCGGCGAAAAAGCCGGACACGCCGGATCCGGCGCGTCCGGCTTTTTCACACAATGAAAGCCTATGAGCGCCGCAATGCGCCGGATCCGGCGAAAGCTGGATCCGGCGGCCGGATCCGGTTTTTTGGTCTGAGCATGCTCAGTAGCTCTGCCCACAAGACATATATAAAAGCAAGACAGTGGGACCCACAGCCACACCCAACATGCCACCCAAGACAGCAACCAGGCGCAGGAGAAGGCAGGAGACCACTGCAGCACCATCAGCACCACCACCACCCCAAATGGAGCAGCAAATAGAACATGCTGAGGAGGGGAGGCCAGCAGCAGATGAGAGACGGTAATTATCAAATCCCCCATTCCTCCAAACTAGGGCTATTGAATATCAAGATATTCATTGGCCCTTTGTTTCTCTTTATTCAACAGCCGCCCAATAGATGCAGCAGCAGCAGCAGCAGCAGCAATGGCAGCAGCTGGAACACCACCCACAGGCATGGAGTGTGGCCACCAGGAAGACAGCACATCATATTCTGGGAGCCCTCCCTCGCATCGTCAGCGTTTGACGGTAAGTTTTTATAACCAAAATACATCTTCTCTGTAATATATGTCTATTCATTGCCTTTTATTTCAAAACAGGAATCACAAGATGAAGAGGAGCTCCCAGAAGAAGAAGGAAGGGGTGGACAGACACCTGGAGTGGGCTCACAATTGGTAAGTTTTTTGCATCAAGCGCAGAAACACAACATCACACTACACACAACACATAGAAAACAATGTTCTGCAGACCACACACAGCAAACAAATGCCTACATCCAAAGACATAACATTTTTTGTTTTCTTCTCTAGTCTTCCCAATCTGGTGCTTGGCCAAGAGGTCCTCGCAGTGCCTCCCAGGGTCGTCGGCGACAGCAACGCGGCGGTCACCAGCGTGTAAGTATAAATATTTTTGCTTTGTTTTTTTGCACTTTTTATTTCATTTCTTTTGTGGAGGCTAATTATGTTATTTTTGTCTTTTTCTTTAACAGCCTTCACAGCGTGCTCCCGACTCTGACGGTGAGGATGGAGGGATTGATGTGGACCGCCTCATCGATCTCGTCAGAGAAAGGGAGCCGCTCTGGAATATGGCTGACCGCCGCCACGCTGACCTGATCGTTACCCGACGACTCTGGGAGGAAATCTGTTCGCTCCTTGTTGGCCGCTGGGAGGACCTCGAAGCTCGGGCCCAGATTAAAGAGCGTAAGTATATACAGTACCGGTTGCTTGATGTAAACCAGTGTTTCCCGAACTCCAGTCCTCGTGGTCCCCACGGATCATGTGTTCAGGATTTCTATTTACTATAGAAATCCTGAAAACATGACCCCTGGGGACCATGAGGACTGGAGTTTGGGAAACACTGATGTTGTATACTAACCACTCCTTTCTCGTTTCAGGGAACAGAATTGTGAATCGGTGGCGGTCTGTGAGAGATCGTTTCAAGAAGGAGTTCAATAAAGAGATGCGGGCCCCGAGTGGATCTGGAGGACGCAGGAGCAAGTACAAGTACGCAGAAGCCCTGTCGTTCCTCCGGGAAACAATGGTCACCAGAAGGTAAATATTACACGCCACATGTGAAAAAAAATGTTATATGTAAATTTTTTTTTCAGCCAGGGCCATACCATGTCAGTATTTTAATTGTTTTTTTTTCTCTTTATTCCACAGCACGGTGAGCAGCACTCGGGAGCCGGCACGATTGGACCCTTCTGAGGTGATCCCTGAGGAGACCGGCACCGAGGGACACTTCGACCGCCCCGGTACATCTGCACCTTCCCAGCCTTCCCACACATTCGACCCATCTGTCCCATCCACCAGCACAGGAGCATCGTGGCCGCCTACATTACATGAAGCTGCTGGTGAGGAGATCGCTTTCCCTTTACCCCACCCTTCTGCCCCTGCCACCTCTAGTACACCTGCGGGTACTGGGCGGCAGCGGCAGAGGGGTCAGGAAAAGACTTATGCGCCAGAGTTCTTGCATCTGAATGCATCTTTCCAGAACTGTCTAAAAGTCTTGTCAGAGCAAATCTCCGCAGGCTATCAGCAGATCAACTCCAGCATTCTGGAGGTGAAGACACTTCTGCAAACCATGCATTCAGAAGCAAGATCTTCGCCAAACCACACCTTTTTCAGGTCTGTTGTGGAGCGCATGGAAACGCTCTCTCCTGCCCAGCAGATGCATGTAATGCATTCATGCCACGCTGCTCTCCAGCAAGTTACCTCCCAACCTCCTCCTCCTCCCACCACAGTAGTTCCTCCACCTGCACCCCCTCCAGCCACTTTCCATCCTCCCCCTCCTATTACATCTACACCCCCTCCAGCCACTTTCCATCCTCCCCCTCCTATTACATCTACACCCCCTCCAGCCACTTTCCATCCTCCCCCTCCTATTACATACCATCCACCTCCAGCCACTTTCCATCCTCCCCCTCCTATTACATACCATCCACCTCCCCAGCACCATCCACCTCCCCAGCACCATCCACCTCCCCAGCACCATCCACCTCCCCAGCACCAGCAACCTCCCCAGCACCAGCAACCTCCCCAGCACCAGCAACCTCCCCAGCACCAGCAACCTCCACAGTACCTGCAAACTCCCCAGTACCAGCAACCTCCCCAGTACCAGACATCTCCCCACTTCCAGCAACCTCCCCAGTACCAGACATCTCCCCACTTCCAGCAACCTGCCCCGTACCAGACATCTCCCCACTTCCAGCAACCTGCCCCGTACCAGACATCTCCCCACTTCCAGCAACCTGCCCCGTACCAAACTCCTTCCCCATACAACTTGCCATCAACATCATCTGCTCCTACAGTCCCTGCCCAACCCTCCACTCCACCACCCACCACCTCTTCTGCTTCCCACATGTCCACCCATTCTGTAGTTTTTTCCACACCTTCACCTCTAACTGTTCCTTCCCCACCACGATCCCAGTCCTCTCTCCACACTCCCAGTGTCGAAGTGTCCCGCAGCCCCTACAGCAGTATTTCCACCACACACTACACAGAATTATAATGTGTGTATTTAAATAAAAATGACCAGTTTTATGGTTTCAGTTTTATAGTTTCAAAGTTTTATTAAACAAGTTTATTAAAATTTTAAAAAAGTTTACTAAAAAAAACATTTTTCAATAAAAGTTAAATTATTTTACACTGGTTGTCTGTCATTTCTTTCTGCGGCGAAAAAGGTTAAATACAGGGTATTTAAAAGGTGAAATGGTTTTCAAAACTAGGTATATAACTGTGGGTAAATTTTAGCTTTTTGCCACAGTTGTGTTCCTGGTTGTGTTTGAAGCAAAGTATTTCACCTAAAAAGTTGTGTTTATTGTTGGTGATTTCCTAACAATGTACACAACTTTTGTTAAAAGGTGAAATACTTTGCATAAAACACAACCAGGTACACACCTGTGGCCTAAAGCTAAAAATAGAGACCATGACAAGATAGCCAACTTTGGTTGGCAAAGGTATAGAAGGTACACAAGTTTGGTTAGGGCACAAATCTTTCACACTCTGTCATCCTGCCAGTGTACTCTGCCTTGAGGTGACATAAAGTATAGTGCAAAATTGTCCCTCATTACTGAAACCGTCACAGAACTTCTAGTGGTAATGTCATGGTAATCTTGCAAGGTGGTTTCTTCAGAGGTGTCCTCAATGGAAATGGGTTCCTTGCAGATAACAAAATTGTGGAGTACCACGCACGCTTTGATCACCTCGTCCACAGTTTCTGTCTTGAGGTTGATCGCAGTCAATAGGACCCGCCATTTGGCTGTCAGAATACCAAAGGTACATTCAACCATTCTTCTTGCTCTTGTGAGGCGGTAATTAAAAATGCGTTTTGGTCTTGTCAATCCTCTGCTAGAGTACGGTTTCAAAAGGTGTTCTGACAGCTGGAAGGCTTCATCCCCTACACAGACAAATGGCATAGGTGGACCAGATGTTTGCGGCAGCAATCTAGGTGGTGGGAACTGGAAGGTGTTTCCATACAGTTTACGCCCCATGGCAGACAGTTTGAAAACTTGAGAGTCATTGGAGCAGCCATAGGCCCCAATATCAACCGCAATAAATTTGTATTCCGCGTCAGCGATGGCCATGAGGACAATTGAAAAATATTTCTTGTAATTGAAATATTCCGATCCTGATCCAGCTGGCTTTACAATGCGGATATGTTTCCCGTCCACAGCGCCCAAGCAGTTTGGAAACTGACATATCTGTTGAAACTTGTCAGCAATTTCAATCCACCTCTCTGTTGTGGGCTCTGGTAAAAACTCTTCAGCTAAGGAGTCCCACAGTGCACGGCATGTGTACTTCACAATTCCAGATATGGTGGAAATCCCGAGTCTGTACTGGAAATGCAGTGACGAAAGGGATTCTCCAGTTGCAAGAAATCTGTGGGGAATTAAAAAACAATAAATTAGTTTTAAATCACAGCATTACATACCAAAACTGACCTATAACACTTGGAGATACAAACTACCACCAACAAGATTGCAGTGAAAGTGTGCTCTGATGCGAGCATATCCAATAAATGTGGCTTACCTTAAAGTCACCATCAGACGCTCTGCGGGTGAAACAGAGAAGCGGCAATAGGTGTCCGCTTTTCTTATGAGGTGTGCAATGCGCTCCACCAAGTAATCAAAATTCTCCATTTTCATCCTAACATATCCAAAAAATTTATCCAGGTTTCGTCGAAGGTCCATGCATAGTGTAGAATAGACCCCACGCGTCATTCTCTTGGCTGTGATGGGGTGGATCCACAAACGTCGTCTACGATGCCTGATGCGCTGCTGTCTCGCTCTCTCCTTCTCCAGAACAATCACCCTCAAACGATTTGCCTCCGCTGTAAAATCCGCCAAATTCTTCAAAATATTTCCAATGACAACATCCATCTTCGCCAGTAACTTGCTCTTCTCTCCAACCTGCACTTTCTCCTCTACAACCTGTCAAAGAAGGGCTGTAGGAACATGCTATATATAGTTTTCCAGTAGCCATTCCCGTTCGGAAGGCCACAAGGGTCAATTTTAAAAACCGGATCCGGCGTAATCCGTCGAAAAACGGATAGAAAAACGGATGAACCGGATGAGACGGATCCGGTTTTGTCTGTCAAGAAAAAGACGGATCCGGCAGAAAACCGGATCCGTCACATCCGGTTTTACGAAACATTTGCCGGATCCGGCGTTCCGGCACGACGCCGGATCGCGCCTGACGCCGAAAACCTGATGTGTGAAAGTAGCCTTATTCTTTCTCCTGGTAACATACAGGCATGGACTGGGCAGTTGGAGAACAGGAGAATTCTCCGGTGGGCCCCCTCTTATATGAGCAGTACTTGGCACAATATACTAGATGTCACGACACGGCTGTCGGGTGACCCGGGACCAGGGGCTTCTTCCTGTCCCTATCACTAAGGGGCACCCTAGCTCGCCCTATTCCCCAGGATACTTCCGAAGGTGAAGATGCCGGGGCTGCCACCCTTGCCAATCACCTGAGTTAGCCCTCTATCTGTTCACTTCCCTCACCCAGGGAAGTGGGGCGCTATTGTGCACCACAGTTCACCAACCTGTCAAGCAAGGCTACACAAACAAGGGTTAACTGAAAACTCCAGGCATATAAAATATTCACTCACATATAACAGAGGAATGCACCAGGGCATGGAAGTAGGGGAATAAACCAAAATACAGAAGGATATGGAATTACCACACTTACAAATCAGGCAACAGTCACTGATAACTCCTCCAACTCTCCTCCTCATATGAACACCTCTCCCTCCTGAAGCCATGCAGCGAATGCTAGCTCTGACATGGACTGTCAGAGATTATAAAGGGGATGGGAGTAGCTAACTGAGCTCAGCTGAGAACACAGAGTCTTCCAACATGGCTGATTAACCCCTATTCTGCTAAAAGGAATTAATATCATTTAAAACGAAGGAGAAGTGCTTCTTCTTAGTGCTGGAGTAGGAGCAATCAGACGCTGCGGTCTTCTGGCTCCATACTGTCGCGGTAACCCTGTGACACTAGAATCACTGTATACAGACAAAGGCGGCATCTTATTCATTTAACAATCTACACATTGCATCGCTATATAAATTTACGATTGAGGAGAATGTCACATTTGCATGTAGCTGAAAAGTTGGTTACTGGTTGGCCCTTGGTACCCCAGTATGACACTGACAGAAGGCGATGTCACTGCTGACGCTGCTCCCAAACGTTCACAATGAACTTTACACATGCTCAGTAGACGCTTCATTACAAAAGATAGAATTGGGATCTGACCATTGTGACTATGTACATGTATTGTTTCCTGAACCAAAAGTAAGTACAAGTCTAAAAAAGCCCCGATTGTAAATTGAAAGATCTCATTTTTATTTTATATACATATTAAGACATGTTTAACAAAATGCAAAAATTTAAAAAAGAAATTAACACAAAAACCTGATTTAAATAAGTCTTTTTCTGATGACAAATTTCCTTTAAAGTTTTTTTTATCTCCCAATATATTAGTTTTTAATAATTTGCAACAAATTTTATCACAATGGCGCACAGTGTTTAATTGCATTAAAATTTTTTTCTAGATTCTTTATTGAAGAATGTTGGAATAAGCAATATAACAGCAAAAGATATAAAGAAAAATCAACATTCATTTTCTTTAAGGTATTAATTCATTTTATTTGATTCTGTTTTGAATAAAAGAGCTCAGGAATATTTTAATTGGCTTTGCAATGTCACATGTTAGAATTTGAACTCCACTTGGATATTAGAGCAAAAATTGTGCAACAATTTCAAAATTCTGACAATGAGGAATTAGATGAAATTATCTGGATAATGAAAATCAGGTCTACGCTGTATTGTTTAGCAACCTAAAAAATGAGAAGCAAAAATAAAAAATCTAGCATAAAAACAGAGTAAGGCTATGTGCCCACGTTGCGTTTAAATCCTGACACTGAAAACCGGACTCCTTCCCAGAAATCGCGCGTTTTTTTCCTCGTGATTTTACCGCGATTATGTTCGCGATTTTGCCGCGATTTTTGCGTGCGATATTCAAGCACTTTCCAAGCGATTTGAAGCATCGCTTGGAAAGTGATTGACAGGTTGGTCACACTTGTCAAACAGTGTTTGACAAGTGTGACTGGATTTTTACTATTGAGGCTGCCTATGCGGCATCAATAGTAAAAGAAAGAATGTAAAAAATGATTAAAAAAATAAAAAAATCGGGGTATTTTTACCTTCCGACGTCCCGCGCAGTCTCAGCGACGCTCCCGTTCCCAGCGATGCCTTGCGAGACCTGTGATGACGTTGGTCTCGCGTTGCTATAGCGATCTCAAGAGACCGCTAGAGTCACGCGAGAATACGTCATCACAGGACCTTGCCGCAAGGCATTACTGGGAACGCTGTGGCCCGGGAAGGCAGCGCGGGATGTCGGAAGGTAAATATACCCCGATTTTTTATTATTTTTTATTCTTTTTTTTACAGGGGTATGGTACCCAGGGCCTGGAGGACAGTCTCCTCTCCTCCACACCGTGGGTACCAACCGCACATGAGACGATTAACTTCCCGCATGGTGGGCATAGCCACATGCGGGAAGTAAGCGATTCTCATGCATTCCTATGGGTGCGGAATCGCGGCAATTCTTTGCGATTCCGCAGAAAAGAATGAGCATGCTGCGATTTTTTCCGCGGTGCGATTCCGCCGCGGAAAAAAGCGCAGCATTAGCACAGCATGTGCGGAATGCCATAGGAATGCATGGGGTGCGTTCTGTACAAGATTTTTAAATGTTTTTGCAGCGTTTTCACACCAAAAATTGCGGCAAAAACGCTTAAAAATCGCATCGTGGGGATACAGCCTAAAAGCCACAACGACTTTGTCACAAACATAAAAATGTCTAAAATCCAACATTTTAGTGGGGAATTCATCAGGAAAACAATTTTTAAAGTTAGTTTTATTCTTGGCTGCAATATAGTCATTCGACCAAAGCATCACACAATAAATTTGGATCAAGTCTAGATGCAAGTTTAGCATCTCAAACTGATTTCCACTTTTTAAACCAATCCCACCACTAGAGTGAGTTTGTGACTTTTTGAACAACTTTCAAAAAAGTCACAACCTATAAATCCAGCTTAAAGGGAATCTGTCACCGGAAGTTGGCGGCCTATGTAAATGGCCTGTGTCCGGTCCGATGGGCGGTGTGTCTTCTTTTTTTCTCCACCCCATCCGTGGCCCCTGTCCACGATCTTTTCTGGAATTCTAGTAGTTCTAATCCATAGTTCGCGTGTGCTCAAAGCAATCTTTCCTTGTGCACGCGCAGTATGCTTTGCCCAACTGCGGGCCAAGCCGAAAATCATTACTGCGCATGCGCCGGTACACTATGTCCCGGAAGTATTTCGCTGTGTTCCGGGACATAATGTACCGGCGCATGTGCAGTAATGATTTTCGGCTTTGCCCGCAGTTGGGCAAAGCATACTGCGCGTGCGCTAAGCAAGATTGCTTTGCGCACACGCGAACTATGGAGTATAACTACTAGAATTCCGTGGGCCACGGATGGGGTGGAGAAAAAAAGATGAAACACCGCCCTTTAAATCTTGCTTGCATAGCTAGCCATATTCAGATTGCATCCACTTTTTTTCTAAGTAGCAAGAGTGATGAAAAAAAAACATAAAGTCCCTAATTTTTAAACAAAAATGCTTTGTAAAAATATGTTGCAGATTTTTTTCATGGCAAAAAAAATTCCTGAAACCCTTGAAAAATTTCCCATTTACTCTATATAAAAAAAAAAAAAAAAAAAAAAAAAAAAAAAGGTTAATAAAGAATGGTAAATAGGGGCCGAAGGGTTTATTGAAAATCAAGTTGGAGAGAACAGGAATACTCATCTTTACTTTTCAGAAAGAGGTTCTGCAGCAGCTGCCTAGTGGACTAGAAGGAATGGGTGTCGTAGCAGACAATCCATTAGCAGAATAAATGTACTCCGACTGCAGACTGGTCTCATCCTTTTGTATGGTCATGGATTTATAGTAATTTATAGTCCGGGGGGATGTAATCCCATATTTTATGCCAATATAGCATTGGGAAATACTGAATCTATATACACTGCAGTAATAAAGTCTTGGTCTTTGATAAATGTTAACAGCCCTTCCAATTATAACTTACTTGTCACCAGACAGGAGCCAAGAAACACAGTTGTTAGAAGAGCCGATATCTCATGAAGCTGCTAATAATATCTATATAAACGGTACAATTATCCAGCGGTGGCGGAGTCCACACATATTCCCATGCTTCACACTGACCATCGGAATACATCAGATCTTTTCTATTATATCACATTAAACCCCCAGTTATCATTCATCTACTGTGTATTTAAAATCAATTGGAAAGGTTTCTATATGGATTTTCTGCAGCCCCCGGGCTATAATATATCTGTGTATCTTGAGGATTCTCCTCTGTGCATTTTATTGCATGAAATATGAAGGGGTTTATTGCAGGTTGTATTTTGTATTATTGCAGTATGCGGAGTTTAGGAAAGAATGCTCTAAATTTATATCTATATTTTCTACAAATCTCCCTATATCCCTCATCAAATTGTCACCTATAGCTGGGTTGTCTTGCTCACGTAGGGGTGAACATGTAAAATATGGGTTCTGCAACTGTGCCAGGCATCGTGTGAATTGGCACCATGTTTTACTAAATCATGCCATCCAATGCTGTAACCAGTACCATAATTATAATGGACGTCGCACAGAGACCCTGGTGCCTAAGGGGGGCCTCGAAGGTCTCTTTGGCCCATATGAGAAGACAAATACTATTACTATTAACTACCTGTGGTAGTTAAAGAGGGTGTCCACAACCCCCTTTTTAAATACCGGAATCTTCCCTATAAAATGAAAACATACCGAAAACATACCGACTCCGTTTCAGTGATGTCACCATTGGGTCTTCCGAGGATGCTGTGTGAACCCTACAGCCAATCAGTGGCCACTAATGGCTGCTGGGCTCTCACTACTTCGGTTTGGCCAAACTCATGAACATCGTAAAAATGTAAGAAGTTCAAGTGCAGCAGCCATTAGTTGTCGCTCATTGGTTGCAGAGTTCACATGGCATAAGAATGTCACGCAATCCCTGGTACACTTGACATCGATGGAACAAGTGTTTTTACTTTATAAGGGGGATTACGTTATTTAACAAGGGGTTGTCCAGGTAGAGAACAACCCTTCTAAAGGACCCTGCTGTAGATTTTTCATTGGGGTCCAAGAGCTTCTATTTATGCCACTGTCTGAACACTTTCACTAAACTCAGCAGATAAATACCACAGTGCCAAGACATTTGAAGCCAGGTTCAGCCTGCAAGTCAATTAGGTTATAGTTGACTTGGCTTTTGGTGGAACCATCTGATGCGTATAGGGATTTCTTGACTTTCCCATCAACAGATGCTACTTCACATTAACAGTCTATCAGTTTGCTCTGAGTCTACACTGTTATTATGTTTGCATATAGAGCTAACAGAAACTTTGAACAAGCACACAGCTCAGGAAAGTGAAAGCTGTGATTAGGAGAACTGCTCTGGAAGCTGCTGATAGTGGAAGCCCAAGGGACTGTTGATTTTACATGATTTATAACATCTCAGGAGCTGAAAGTGAGGTGAGCAGTTAATTGCAGTTTAGAAATAAGAGGACTGGAGTGGTGGCTGAGATGTTAGGACTAAACTCCTCTCCTGAAATTTAATTACTGTGCACATTCAGACAAGCTCTAGTGGTTGAGCTCCTTGAAACCAAGCTTTACACTATGTAAGAAAAAAGCTATCACTTCAGTAGAATGAAAGCAGATACAAAAAGCAAGTCAACTGTAAAACTACAACTAACTAAAGCAAATTAGCAACAAGAAAATACCCCTTACTCTTCCTCATTATTTTAATTAACAGCACACCCAGACATAAGGCATGGTGCTGCAAGTTAAAAGAATAGTTTTAGGTTTACCATGTATGGCGTTTTGGGTCTACAAGAAAACTGTGGACTGATGAAGTTAAAATAGAACTCTTTGGCCACAATGATGAAAAGGTATGTGTGGAGAAAAAGGGCACAGAATTTCAGGAAAACAACATTTTGCCAACTATTAAGCATGGGAGTGAATCAATCATGTTTTGGGGTTGGGTTGCAGCCAATGGAACAAGGAACATTTTACGGGTAGAGGGAAGAATGGATTAAATGAAATTTCAACAAGTTCTTGATGCGAACATGACACCATCTGTGAAAAAGCTGAAGTGGAAAAGAGGATGGCTTTTACAAATGGATAGTGAGCCCAAAAAGAGAGTGGTGAACCCAAACAGTAAAGTTCGGGGTCCGTACCGAACACCTAGTCATATAGACGCCTCTCCATTACTAATTTGTGGGCCTGATATCAGCGTCCATAAAAACAGCTAAGATAAATCCCACAAATATTACCCCACTTGCCACTACACAAGGGCAAGTGGGAAAAGCCAGGCAAAGCACCAGAATTTGTGCATCTAATAGATTTATTTAATAATATATTTTAATTAACAGCACACCCAGAGGTAAGGCATGGTACTGCAAGTTAAAAGAATAGTTTTAGGTTTACCATGTATGGCTTTTTGGGTCTACAAGAAAACTTCCTATAGGCATAATATAAATGAATGTTCAGGGTATGTAGCCCATTCTCACTGAGGTTTCTACAACTGGGGACTTGATAGGAGGAGGCAGGAGGTATACTGTTGGGTCAATTATATTTGAATATCGGGAATATTCTTACCTTGGTGATTGTAAAACAAAAAAGTGCTAAGCTGCATCCAGTGGTTGTTACTATGCTAACATAAAATGAACGTTTTGCCCATTGATCAAAGAATAAAAAATGACAATAATCCTGAAAAATATTCCTCTAAATGTTTGCTTTGAAACTCATTACGCCATACAAGAGGGGCTTAAGTCTTTGATAGAAAACTGCTATTCTATGACATTCAATAGTAATCTTCTACTGTGTCTTGAGTGACAAATGATAATCTTTTTTTCATCAATCTAAACGGAGATGTTAGGTTTCAAGGAAAAGTGAAACAAAAAAATAAAAAAGCACAACAAAACATAATAATAATGCTCTATTAGTTTGTGCCTCATGAATAAAACATCTATGGGTCCCTCTCCCCCTACCAAGCACCACAGGAGAAAATTAACAATTACACTTATTTAGTTTGTAGAAAAATTTTCATTTTACTTATTTAGTTGTACTGGCAGTGACAACTAATGAAGTGATTAGTGAAGGAAACGCTTCTTGTGACGACTGAACTTAGGGGTTTACAAGAAGATTTTTTTTTTTATAATTGTTACTTTGTCATTCTGATTAAACAATGCATTGCACAGAAATAGAGAACTCACTTTCCAAAGACAAAGGACCAATGGAGAAGAATTCTTTCATTCAAAGTTTCCATCTGTCTTCTAAGAAGGCTTTACCTAGTAAATGTCCCAAATGTCTAAAGTGTGCCAAACCCCAAATCAGCCCAGAATATACTGTGGCATGTGAAAGTTTGAGCACCCCTGGTCAAAATTACTGTTATTGTGAAGTTAAGCAAGTTGAAGATAACATTAACTCTAAAAGGTCTAAAGTTAAAGATGACACATTTCCTTTGCATTGTAGGAAAAAAAAATCTATTGTCATATTTTACATTTTAAAAGTTACAAAAGGAAAATGGACTTTTGTAAATGTTTGGGCACCCTTGCAGATTTGTATGCTCAGATAACTTTGGCCAAGGTTTCAGACCGTAATTAGCCTGTTAGGGGTATGGCTTGCTCACCATCATCGTTAGGAGAAGCCAGGTGATGCAATTTTCCCAGCATTATAAAAACCCAGCTTAACCTTGTGTAAAAGAAAAGGAGCCATAGGTTCTTCTTAACAGCTGCCCACAAAGCAGGAGAAGGCTATAAGAATATAGCAAAAAGTTTTCAAGTTGCCCTTTCTTCAGTTCAAAATGTAATTAAGAAATGGCAGTTAACAGGACCAGTGGAGGTCAAGATAAGGTCCAGAAGACCAAACAAAATGTCAATGAGAGCGGCTCAAGAGAGAGATTGCTAGAGAGGCAAATCAGAACCATCACTTGACTGGAAAAGATGTTCAGAAACACTTAGCAGACTCTGGAGTTGTGATACTTTTTTTCTACTGTTCAGAGACACCTGCACAAATATAGCTTCATGGAAGAGTAATCAGAAGAAAACCTCTTCTGCGTCCTCACCATAAAACTCAGCATTATAAGTATGCAAAAGAACATCTAAACAAGACTATTGCATTTTGGAAATAATTCCTGTGGACTGATGAAGTTAAAATAGAACTCTTTGGCCACAATGATGAAAAGGTATGTGTGGAGAAAAAGGGCACAGAATTTCAGGAAAACAACATCTTGCCAACTATTAAGCATGGGAGTGAATCAATCCTGTTTTGGGGTTGGGTTGCAGCCAATGGAACAAGGAACATTTTACGGGTAGAGGGAAGAATGGATTAAATGAAATTTCAACAAGTTCTTGATGCGAACATGACACCATCTGTGAAAAAGCTGAAGTGGAAAAGAGGATGGCTTTTACAAATGGATAGTGAGCCCAAAAAGAGAGTGGTGAACCCAAACAGTAAAGTTCGGGGTCCGTACCGAACACCTAGTCATATAGACGCCTCTCCATTACTAATTTGTGGGCTTGATATCAGCGTCCATAAAAACAGCTAAGATAAATCCCACAAATATTACCCCACTTGCCACTGCACAAGGGCAAGTGGGAAGAGCCAGGCAAAGCACCAGAATTTGTGCATCTAATAGATGCTCCTTTTCTGGGGCAGCTGCGAGCTGCTATTTTTAGGTTGGGTGGGAAAATAACCATGGTCCCTTACCAGCCTGAGAATACCAGCCCCCAGCTGTCTGTTTTAGTTTTACTGGCTTTCAAAAATGGGGGGGACCCCCACACCATTTTTTGCAACTATTTTTAAATAATGTAAAAAAATAGCATGGGGACCCCTCTATTCTTGATAACCAGCCATGTTAAAGCTGATCGCTGAGGGTTGCAGCACGCAGTTGTTAGTTTTGCCTGTGCTGGTTATCAAAAATAGAAGAGACCCCACATCATCTTTTTTTAATTATTTATTTATAGAACAGGCGCCAGCTGTCCCCTGGTCACAACATCATTGAAAATCTGTGGCTAAACCTCAAAACAGCATAAGAGGTCGTTGTCTCACCAGTCACTGCTATGCATTGTTTGAATGTGTTAAGTTAATTTGTGACTACAGTCCTGTGATGCTGGGGAAGGAAGGGGGTGTTGTACACCTAGAAGAAGCAAGAGAGCCCTCCTGATTCAATGTTATGGATTATTAGGCTGACATGGGTGCACTACAAGTAACCATGTCACTGACCACATATGGAATGCTGGGATACTGATAAAAAGGCAAGTCCAGTCATCAAATCTTATTAGTTAGTATGGCCTCCTTTTGGTGATTTTATATACTGTAGAGTTGATTCCATTTTCTATGATTTAGTTGCAATGTATATAAGGTTTTAACTTTCTAACCTTAGAGTCAGACACAGAACATTGTGACAACAACCAGCATCTTTGATGGATGCAAGGTCGGGATTATCAGTCTAATGAGAGTGGACCTGGAGTAATGAAATATTGAGCATTTCTGTGTATACCAATAGCCAGTGCAAGGTTTAGGCTCTGCAATGCCACGGGTCCTATTCCTCATGCAAGCCCAGCTTCACATGTCCACTTTTCACTATCCATAAGTGGACCGCAATTTCCGGACAGGCCTTGAGTCTCCAGACTGAACTAATAGCCTCACATAGTGCCCAGATTGTAAGGGTGGACATGTGAAATCGATCTCAGGCTTTCCCAGTTGACAAGTTTGACTGGATAAGGGCTTAGCTAGAAAGATCAGAGCTCACTGCTTTCACGATCCCATATAAAACAATATTACAGGCACGTAGCGTGCAGAATAGCTGGCAGAGGAAACGCATAACTGAATATGCAGAGTACACATTAGGTCATATTATTGCCAAAACCAATTTTATTTATTTTTCTTAGAGCACTGCCCGCATCAATATGCAAATATCATTCACACCCACATGTTGCCTTCTTTATTCATGAACCTGAGGATGATTTATATGGCCTACATCCCATCATATTCCACATACAATGCTAAATTCAGAAATGCTCCATAATAAAAAAAAAGTCTTTTTCTGCCAATTTCCAGGATACATTTTCATAAAATGAATTATGACATGAGCAATGTATAAAGGTATAGGATAAAGACAAAGTAATGGTGTGCTGGCCCTTCATATAAAATTATAGCAGAGGAGGCATTTGTTGACGGGCCTGATCTCCTGAGGTTTGGTAAGTGTCGGCGCTTATATAAAATCACATACACCTATCCTACTCATATAAAGCTGCGTTTAGTAAGAATGGAGGAGGAAGTCACTGAGTGATGTGATCCGGTTTGTCACCATGTCCTCGGTGAGTGTCCCCAGGGTGCAGGCATCACTCAGCATGGTTAATCATACTGACGCCCCTGTAACTGTGTCAAGAGGAAACGTCTGAGGAACCTACCAAGATGAATCCTTCGACATCATGTGCCTACAACCTAGCCATACAGGAGAATGAAAAAATAGGCAATGACTGCGTATACGAAGGATAGTAGGAAACATCTACTCTGCTCATAAACTTAGACATCATTGCCGACTGTAAAATTCAATCTAAATAATTCAGCTACACATTCGTACTGTAGCCCACAGTGGCCAATGTAAGACCAAAGGAACTGGGAAACCAAACCTAGAATTGCTACGGTAGCATGGGTTATTAGGGATGTGAAAATTTGAAACAAAACATCTTAAACCAAACTACAAGCAGATGTAGTAAAAATGTGTAAGTCGTGAATCTTGAATTTTTTTTGTTTTATTTTGCCATGTGCCACACGTTTGACGTAGCAACAAAGACCACCTGCCACACATTCTACCTGCCACACGCCATTTCATTCTTAGGATGTGTTGGATCATGAAATAGGATTACTCCGACTGCTCTTCAGTCACCAGTTGGACCTTGGCACCTTGTCCGATCCGAGCAAACTTATGGATAGTGACAAATCTTTACAGCCAAAGCAATGGACCAATGGGTGATGTCTAAGATTCGGTAACAGTTTTTAACAATTTTATCCGACCGCAGCCTTGTATACTTAAGTCTTGTAGACTTTCAGTTACCTGGTTCTTCATTCCTATTTTTTAGCAATTGTCTGGGGTCAAGGCTACTTTTGAAAGTGCTTAAGAATAAAATTGGGTTGTGCAATAGAAAAAAACCTCCTTTGATCTATACTAAAAATATTTACAGATACACCTGAGATTAAGAGGTGAAAATGATCGTCTTCACATTTATGGTTACAAGCTGTTCAAGGTGTTTTCTCATGAACACAGACCTATCACTGAAGACAGACATCCCGGCGATCAGCTGATTGCTGTAGGTTAAGCTCCTGGACCCTCCACTAATCAGTTTTCATTGCTAGAGAAAGTTGACAAATTACTAGACAGCCATTAAATATATAGAATGGCTAGTCTAGCTAAATTGGAGACTTTCTTCTTTAGCAGCTCTCCTTTCTCAGGGGTGGTTCTTGCTATGATAATTCATGTAGGGTTTTCTAAAGAAGCCAGAGCTGAAATCTGCATACAATGTCCACTGGCAACTAATTATCCGGTTCTCCAGGAGCTGTACCTGAAGCAATCGGCTAAATGTCGGTGAATCTGGCTTTACAGAAAGGGTTTTCTTCATAAGGCTACGTTCCCAAAATGAGCTTTTAGTAAGATTTCCTTTAACCCAATAGGTAAAATAGGTTAGTTGCAGCTTTTCAATTATACACAACGTGAAAAATTCATGAAAAAACTCATTGTGAGAACACAGTCTAATACAACCCTTGCATTTTATGGCAACAGTCAACTCATTTCTGGTTATTTGTGGGCACAGCACAAATTGTAATTTTATGAGTTTGTATTTTGGAACGATGAATGTCTCTTGTTTATATTTGTACCATTGAAATATTGCAATTCTTTTACAATCACAATAAAGTGATAGAGCTAGTTTAATCTTTGCTCTTACATGGAAACATGTTTCTTATACAATCTATTTATCACCAGACAAAAACAAACAAAATGTTAATTTTGTACCGGTTGTAAACATTTCTAGACGGATTTGTTTTTAGGATCTGCAAGCGAAAAGAGTAAGGAATTGGACTAGGGAGAACAAATCATTACTTTGCCTTAGGCCCTTCAGTCAAAAGGTGACCAGAAACTCGAATTTCATGAACAGGATAAAAAAAAATATATCAGCGCTGATCAATGCCTGTACATTATATTCACTGGGAAAGGATACCAGAACCCAACAAATAAATATGCATTCCACATACTGCAAAGGACATCAAAGCAGGAGAACATCAAAGCTGGAGAACATACATGTATGCAATTCATAGCCAGGAAACAGCTGGACGGCCACTGCATTCTGAATACAGGAAAGGACATTCGACCTGGTCATAAAGCATCCACATGATACACATGGAAGGATATCCGTCACTAATATCAGTTTCAAATACATGTCTGTACCATAAAGGTGAAGAGATAACAAATCTTAGGTATAGCTCTGCCACAAAATGGATGTTAAAGCTTTATATGAAATCAGAGGAACTGAAGAACTCTCCGACATGGATCCAACCAACATGGAGCATAGCACTAATGATCCTTCAAGGATCA
This sequence comes from Dendrobates tinctorius, assembly GCF_039654945.1. NCBI lineage: Eukaryota > Metazoa > Chordata > Amphibia > Anura > Dendrobatidae > Dendrobates > Dendrobates tinctorius. The sequence goes on from NW_027361705.1 coordinate 28,284,502, forward strand.
GGACAGGAATAACTGAAAAGATCCTACGAATAGTTTTATGCTTCACGAACTACTAAAAATAACCTCAGAATTTTACAACCCAAATTCTCAACTGATTTCAACATCATTGGTGCATGAAGAGGAAGTTCTCTAGTTTTGCAATATATCCAGGTAATTATGCATTATAATTGCGTAGTATCTGCCATTAGGCATTTGGAAAGGACGAGTTCTCTGATCACATTTCTAGCACCAAAAAGAGATTGTGATTATTTATCTGAGCTCAATTGTTACAAAAAATTTTGTCTGCTAAGACCCCCATTCACAGAATGTCAGCTGTACCAGACATGGTCATTGATCACCTCTTGACTCTTCTAAGAAATCCTTTGGTTCAACCAAAAAGTCATTGCCAGAGGTTTCTACCGGTGGTTACTCCATTTTCCCCCTGAGAATACATACATGCTCAGCCAAAACGAAGTGTGCATGTGTATGGAGTTGACAGGAATAACTTTTGGCTGAAGAACTGTTGAACAAGAAAATGGAATGACCTCACCAACACTGAGATCAGGGGATGGGCAAGTAATGTCATAATCATTGTAAGAGCTCATTCAGATGTCAGCATTTTCAATGTACGAGAAAAACGGACCAATTATTCTGAGCACAGTTTTTCACGTACGTGCAGAAAAAATACAAGGTTTCTCCACCTTCTCCTTTTCGACAGTCAGTGAAAATTGGACAGTATAGACTTGCATTGCCGATTTTGATCTAACCCTCAGTTGAAAATCGGATATGTCTCCGATATTTTACATTGACCAATCGGTCCAAGGAAAAAACATGTACACACCCTATAGACTATCACAGGTAGGAATACTATCCGTGAAAACCACAGAGAGCAGACGTATTGAGAAAATCGGACGTTTGAACAAGCCCTAAGTCTGTAAAAAAGCAAGTCCCTGAAGTTCAACCTGTCATCCTACCCTGTTAATTTTGAGAGAGACAAAACAAGACCTCAGGGACGTTAACATGGTAATCAGAATAAATCCCTGGATTAAAGTTGCATCTCCACTAGTCTAGCACACATCGCTTGTAATACAAGTCTTTCATAAAAAACATCTTTTAATGAATCCACTATGTCAAATTCCGTTACAACAGAGTGACATCGTCTCAAGGCTCTCACAGTAAGGAAGCTAATGGTAGAACCTTCTTAATGCAGACGTATTGGATGCCCCCTTTTCACAATTACAGGTCTAGGCACTAAATATATGTTCAGGTTTCCAGATAATAAATAATTTTATTTAGTGGCTTAATCTATTTTTTCAACATTTATATGTAAAATTTCAAAAATGGCCCATTATATGCAACTTTCTTTGCCTTTTAATTGATAGGACGGCTGGACAGCAAAGAAGGCAGGGAAAGTATTGATCCCCTTGAACTTTGGTGATCACCAAACCAGTACTTCAAAGAAAGAAACATTAGATCCAAAGATTGTCTGGTATAAAAAATAAAAAAAACATTTTCAGATACCATATTAGGACCTTCTGAGTTAGACCTGAGGCAGCTGGGGTATGTACTGTGAAAATCCATGTAGGAATAGCTACATAAGGCCTTATGAAAGTTTGGGTCCATCAAAAGAGTAAACGAGCTCATGAGTCCAAGCACATTTGTGAGTTTAACGGAAACAGGTAATCAGAAAATGGCCTAATGTTTAAATAAGGATTTTGTGTTAAATGCAATTTTTAAAAATCGTTGGCAATGTTTATTTTTTCATGGTATGATCTGTAATAAAAATAAAAAATAACTAGAACTATTGCGGATTTTACACTGGCCACTGGAGCATTTTTTTTTTTTACTCGCTTATATAGTGCCATTAATTCCACAGCGCTTTATAGGACTTGACAGTCTTCACTTGGGGCTCACAATCTAATTTCCCAATCAGATTGTCTTTGGAATGTGGGAGGAATACGGAGAATCTGGTGAAAACCCACACAAACACGGGGAGAACATACAAACTCCTTGCAGATGTTGTCCTTGGTGGGATTTGAACCCAGGACTAGAGTTGAGCGACTTTTGGTTTTTAGGGTCGCGTTTCGTTTCGTGAAACCCGACTTTTCCAAAAGTCGGGTCGAGCAAGATCGTCCGATTATAGGGAAAAGTCGGGGTCGTCCCGAAACACGAAACCCAATGTAAGTCAATGGGGAATAAAAGTCGGCAGTGAGAGGAGGACAGGAAACACACCTACAGTGCCCATTTGAATGCCAAAAGCATCAATTTTTCTTACTTAAGCTTGTCAACCTTAATTAACTTCATAATACAAGTTACACACTGAAAAATGGGGGTTATTTGGCTAAAGTTGTGGGGGGGGGGGGGGAGGGCTGGCTGCAGGTTTTCATGTGCCTTGGGCGAAAGAGCGCCCCTTTAACACATACCACAACTCATCATGCTCCGATACGGCAGATAAATAGCGGTATAGTACAATGAAAAATACCTCACTTTTTACATCTCATGACGAGGCCCATCTATTTCTCCATACAGAATCATTGGTCCCATATAATGTTTGAAACAGTATATGATGAGCTCCACATAATGCTACAGTATATGTTGGTCCCCATGGATGAAGCTCCACTGTCTTATGGGCCCAAATAATGCTCCAAACATAATGGGCCCCATTTCTAATGCTCTAGTGTATAATGGGCCCTGTAAATGCTGCTCCAGTGTCTGATGTCCACCTTTGGAATGTTCCAGTGTATGGTGGGCCCCATCTATCATTCTCCAGAGTATAGTGCTCCCCAAAAATTGCTGTCCCAACATTGAAAACAATCAAATAAGTCTCCTCCCTAGGGAATCCCTGTACTTGTCTGGACAGGTGCTGTATCTTGCTTAACAGCTCGCCAGCCGTTCTCACGCCCAGTATGGATTGCACGTGATTGCACAAAGGTTAGAAAGGGTACCGTATCCCCGGATAACATGTATGGATAGCGTACACATTCAAAATATATGTCTCAGGAGGCAGGCTCAGACGGTGTTAGGCCCAGTATGGATTGCACGTGATTGCACAAAGGTTAGAAAGGGTACCGTATCCCTGGATAACATGTATGGATAGCGTACACATTCAAAATATATGTCTCAGGAGGCAGGCTCAGACGGTGTCAGGCACAGTATGGATTGCACGTGATTGCACAAAGGTTAGAAAGGGTACCGTATCCCCAGATAACATGTATGGATAGCGTACACATTCAAAATATATGTCTCAGGAGGCAGGCTCAGACGGTGTTAGGCCCAGTATGGATTGCACGTGATTGCACAAAGGTTAGAAAGGGTACCGTATCCCTGGATAACATGTATGGATAGCGTACACATTCAAAATATATGTCTCAGGAGGCAGGCTCAGACGGTGTCAGGCACAGTATGGATTGCACGTGATTGCACAAAGGTTAGAAAGGGTACCGTATCCCCGGATAACATGTATGGATAGCGTACACATTCAAAATATATGTCTCAGGAGGCAGGCTCAGACGGTGTTAGGCCCAGTATGGATTGCACGTGATTGCACAAAGGTTAGTAAGGGTACCGTATCCCCGGATAACATGTATGGATAGCGTACACATTCAAAATATATGTCTCAGGATGCAGGCTCAGACGGTGTCAGGCACAGTATGGATTTGACGGCCCAGATTACACAGCGGAGGAGCAGGGAGAGGTAAAGATTGCAAATGCTGGGGCCCTGCCCAAGCAAGGGGGGCCCACTCGTGGGCGTCGGTACTGGCACTGGGCCCCTCATAGTACAGCGGTGTGTCTGACGGCGGGTGTGCACCACCACCGTCAGAGACACTTGATTGCACTATGAGGGACCCTGTGCCAGTGCCCGCGCCCAAGAGTCGGCCTACCCACCTGTCCAGGGCAACGGCACTCGCACGGTGTCGTGCGGTAGGTGGTGACCCCGGCCATGGGGGGGGAGGCAGCACAGTTAGGGAGTTTTAGAAAGTGGCATATGTTGATGTTGGACATTCAGCTGATGCAAAAGGCGAAATAGGTGAAGTACCAGGAAGAGGTGGACCAAAGCAAGCCATTTTTCTGTCACCCTATGTGTCATCAGGGGAAGGTGGGACAAAATCCTTGGAAACCCATGCGTGGTTCATTTTAATGAAGGTTAGATCATCCACATTTTGGGTTGACAGACGGGTCCTTTTATCTGTCAGGATTGATCCAGCTGCTCTGAAGACTCTTTCCGATAGCACACTTGCAGCTGGGCAAGCGAGCTCCTGTAAGGCATATTGTGCCAATTCAGGCCAGGTGTCCAGTTTAGCGGCCCAATAGTCAAAGGGGAATGACCTGTGTGGGAGAACATCGATATGGGAGGAAAAGTAGTTTGTAACCATAGTTGACAACTGCTGTCTCCTGTCACTTTCCATCGATGCAGTATTACCAGTTGTGTGAGCGGTATTTGAAAAATCAGTCCACAACATTGTCATGAAACCCCTGTCTCCAACGCCACTTCTGCTGTGTGCACCACGAACACCTCTGCCAAGCTGCCCCGGCCCGTACGGCTCGTGTGAGAACCATCACCGCTGCTGTGTGCTGGGAATGCCTCAAGCAACCGATTTACCAGAGTTGCTTGTTTATTAGCCAATATTAGGTCAAGGTTCTCCTGTGGCATGATGTTTTGTAATTTGCCTTTATAGCGTGGATCCAGGATGCTGGCCAACCAGTAGTCGTCATCGTTCATCATTTTGGCAATGCGGGGGTCCCTTTTTAGGATCCGGAAGGCATAATCTGACATGTGGGCCAATGTTCCCGGTGTCAATGATGCACTGCGAGTGCTGGGTGGAGGAGCACTTTCTGGCAAATCCACATCTCTCCAGTCACGCACAAACCCTGTACCAGACCTTGCCACGCCAACATTTTCACTTGCCCCACGAGATGCATCCTCCTCCCCTAAGTAATCATCCCCATCATCCTCCTCCTCCTCCTCTTCTTCCTCCACCTCGTCCAGGAGAGGTCCCTGAGCAGACAATGGCTGAATGTCATCAAGGATTCCCTCCTCCTCTTCCTCCTCATCAACATTGGCTGCAGACGCCTGCTCCTTAAGGTGCGTCAAAGTTTGCATGAGCAGACGCATAAGTGGGATGCTCATGCTTAGGATGGCGTCGTCTGCGCTTACCAACCGTGTGCATTCCTCAAAACACTGAAGGACTTTACAAAGGTCTTTCAGCTTCGACCACTGCACGCCTGTCAACTCCATGTCTGCTCTCAAAGTGCCTGGCCGTGTATCCTCCCACAAATGCATTATGGCCTGCCTCTGCTCGCACAGCCGCTCCACCATGTGCAGGGTGGAGTTCCACCTTGTTGCAATGTCGATAATGAGGCGGTGGTTGGGAAGGTGGAGCAATCGCTGCAGCTTCTGCATACGAACGGAGTGTACAGGCGACCGGCGGATGTGCGCGCACAGTCTTCGCACCTTCTGGAGCAGGGCTGTTAACTCCGGATAATTTTTGAGGAAGCACTGCACCACCAGGTTCAAGGTGTGAGCCAAGCAAGGTATGTGGCTGAGTTTTGAAAGGGCTATGGCTGCCACAAAATTACGGCCGTTATCACTAACTACCTTGCCTGCCTCAAGATGTACACTGCCCAGCCATGACTCAGTTTGTCGCTTCAAGTACTCGGCCAGCACCTCGGCGGTGTGTCTGTTGCCCAAACACTTCATCTGCAACACAGCCTGCTGATGCTTTCCACTAGCTGCTCGATAGGGGGACACATCGTGTGCAACAGTGGCAGCTGCAGATGGAGTGCTCGTACGACTGCGCTCTGTGGACGAGCTTTCGCTTCTGGAGGAGGAGGAGGAGGAGGAGGGTCGAACACCTACAGCCAACTGTTTCCTATACCGTGGGCTAGGCAGCACTGTCCCACCACCGCTGTCCCCTGTGGACCCTGCATCCACCACATTAACCCAGTGCGCAGTGATGGACACGTAACGGCCCTGGCCATGCCGACTGGACCATGCATCAGTTGTGAGGTGCACCTTTCCGCTCACTGACTGCTTGAGTGCATGGACAATGCGGTCTTTCACATGATGGTGGAGGGCTGGGATGGCTTTGCGAGAGAAGAAGTGGCGACTGGGTAGGTCATAGCGTGGTACTGCATAGGCCATGAGTTCGCGGAAAGTTGTGCTTTCCACCAACCGAAAGGGCATCATCTCAAACGAGATTAGTTTGGCAATGTGGGTGTTCAAACCCAGTGTACGCGGATGAGAGACTGAGTACTTTCTTGACCTACTCATAGTGTCTGGGAGGGTGAGCTGGACTTGAGAGCTGCATATGGTGGAAGTAGCGGTGGACAGGGCGGACTGAGAGAGGGTTGATGATGGTGATGGAGTTGGTGTTCTTTCTGATGGCCTAGAATCAGTCTTTCGTTGATATAACAGTGGGATTCCCTGACTGCTGTGGTCTTGCAACGACACCTCAACATTTGCTGCTGTGCTAACCGGTGGGCTTACAGTGGGGGAAACAATGTAGCGTTGCTGACTACCTTCGTTGTGATCAGTTGCACATGTGGTACTTGAGGTTTGGTGTTGTGTCCACGCTTGCAAGTGCATGCTGGTTAAATGTCTAAGCATGCAACTGGTATTCAAATTTTTCAGATTTTTCCCTCGGCTAAAGGTCTTTGCGCACTTCTTACAGATAACCTTGGCCTGATCATGAGGATTTTGTTCAAAAAAGTGCCACACTGCACTCTTCCTACTTTGGCAGACATTTTGCGGCCTAGCACGCTGTGATCTTTTGACCCTCTGGACAAGCTGTCCAGCAACTCTTTTGATGTTTGGAACCTGTCTTTGGAGTGCTCCGGGCCTGCCAGATAACAGCTGTTGCGATGTCGATGTCTGCTGTGGATGCTCCTCATCTGAGCTATTGGAAGCAGCACCCTCTTCCCCCAATGGATGCCAATCTGGGTCAACAACTGGGTCATCCATCACCTCCTCTTCTATGTCATGTGCACCTTTCTCTGTGTCACCGTGTATGGTGGTATAGTGTGCGGGAAGGGGCACCTGAGTCTCATCAGGGTCAAAATCTGGCTCTGTACACTGCGAGGACAATGTAGTGCTCTGAGTGAATGTACCAGCAGAATCATCCATCAGCGGCTGTGCATCAGTGCACTCCATGTCAGATTCATCTTGGCCTGGGTAATTCACCATTTGACTTGATAATCCAGGCATGGTATGTGAAAACAGCTCCATGGAGTAATCAGTAGTATGGCCTGCGTCATCCTTCAATCTTGGTTGGGGTGAAGGACACAAGGAAAGGTGTGGTTCATGAACATGAGCCTCCAATGACGACTCAGTGCTTTTACTTTTTACAACTGAAGAAGAGGAGGCGATAGAGCTGGAGGCTGAGTCAGCAATGTAAGACAAAACTTTTTCCTGATGCTCTGCCTTTAAAAGCGGTTTGCCAACTCCTAGAAAACTAAGCGTTCGAGGCCTTATGTAGACAGACGATGACGCAGGGTCAGCACCTCCTGCATTCGGTCCTATTTTGCTCTTGCCACTACCATCAGATCCACCACCAACACCATCATTACCAGCTGCCAACCCCCGCCCAATTCCACGGCCTCTTCCACCAGCCTTCCTCATTTTTGGTAGAAATGTAGACAAAATCCAACAAACTATATAGTAATGTAAAACAAGGTACAAGGTGTCTATAGGACAGGGGAGATTTAGAATTTCTGCACACACTTGTGGACAGTGGACACTTTTGGATTGTGTGAGGCCCACTGATATCTGAGCGCTATGTGACAGGCTCGATGGCACAGCTGACTGTGACCAAAGTGACGAGAGGATAATGGAGATTTTGAATCTCTGCGCACACTTTTGGACACTGGACACTTGTGGATTGTGTGAGGCCCACTGATATCTGAGCGCTATGTGACACGCTCGATGGCACAGCTGCCTGTGACCAAAGTGACGAGAGGATAATGGAGATTTTGAATCTCTGCGCACACTTTTGGACACTGGACACTTGTGGATTGTGTGAGGCCCACTGATATCTGAGCGCTATATGACAGGCTCGATGGCACAGCTGCCTGTGACCAAAGTGACGAGAGGATAATGGAGATTTTGAATCTCTGCGCACACTTTTGGACACTGGACACTTGTGGATTGTGTGAGGCCCACTGATATCTGAGCGCTATGTGACACGCTCGATGGCACAGCTGCCTGTGACCAAAGTGACGAGAGGATAATGGAGATTTTGAATCTCTGCGCACACTTTTGGACACTGGACACTTGTGGATTGTGTGAGGCCCACTGATATCTGAGCGCTATGTGACACGCTCGATGGCACAGCTGCCTGTGACCAAAGTGACGAGAGGATAATGGAGATTTTGAATCTCTGCGCACACTTTTGGACACTGGACACTTGTGGATTGTGTGAGGCCCACTGATATCTGAGCGCTATGTGACACGCTCGATGGCACAGCTGCCTGTGACCAAAGTGACGAGAGGATAATGGAGATTTTGAATCTCTGCGCACACTTTTGGACACTGGACACTTGTGGATTGTGTGAGGCCCACTGATATCTGAGCGCTATGTGACACGCTCGATGGCACAGCTGCCTGTGACCAAAGTGACGAGAGGATAATGGAGATTTTGAATCTCTGCGCACACTTTTGGACACTGGACACTTGTGGATTGTGTGAGGCCCACTGATATCTGAGCGCTATGTGACACGCTCCATGGCACAGCTGCCTGTGACCAAAGTGACGAGAGGATAATGTAGATTTTGAATCTCTGCGCACACTTTTGGACACTGGACACTTGTGGATTGTGTGAGGCCCACTGATAGCTGAGCGCTATGTGACACGCTCGATGGCACAGCTGCCTGTGACCAAAGTGACGAGAGGATAATGTAGATTTTGAATCTCTGCGCACACTTTTGGACACTGGACACTTGTGGATTGTGTGAGGCCCACTGATATCTGAGCGCTATTTGACACGCTCGATGGCACAGCTGCCTGTGACCAAAGTGACGAGAGGATAATGGAGATTTTGAATCTCTGCGCACACTTTTGGACACTGGACACTTGTGGATTGTGTGAGGCCCACTGATATCTGAGCGCTATGTGACACGCTCGATGGCACAGCTGCCTGTGACCAAAGTAACGAGAGGATAATGGAGATTTTGAATCTCTGCGCGCACTTTTTGATACTGGACACTTGTGGATTGTGTGAGGCCCACTGATATCTGAGCGCTATGTGACAGGCTCGATGGCACAGCTGTGACAAAAGTGACTAGAGGATAAGGGAGATTGGATTGCTTTTAAAAAAGCAGTTTGCGGAGCAGTGGGTAAACAGCAATGCCAGTGTGTCAGGAAGCCTTAAAAGGCAGCCCAACAACCAACACCACTGATACACCACAATATAGCCTCCCCTTGCACTGCACACACAGTGACTTGTGTGTTGTGCAGGCCAAATCGCTAGCAGCAGAAGCAGTTTTTTTGTCTTCTTCCCTGCCTAACGCTCTCCCTACAGAATCAGCAGCAACCTCTCCCTATACTAAGATCGGCAGAAGTAAGATGGCGGTCGGCGTGCACGCCCTTTTATACCCCCTGTGACGCCCACCAAAGCAAGCCAATCACTTGCATGCCCTTCTGAAAGATGGTGGTGACCCGTGCCTAGGTCATCACGTTGCCCACAGTGTCCGTGGATCCTGAAAAAGAGCGCAAAACAAACTTTTGAAACGCGACTTTGGCGCGTAAGTCGCCGACCTCGTGGCCGACCTCATCCTAGGGTCGGGTTTCGTTTCATGAAACCCGACTTTGCCAAAAGTCGGCGACTTTTGAAATTTTTCGACCCGTTTCGCTCAACTCTACCCAGGACCCCATCACTACTGAGCCACCATGCTGCCCATTTTTAGACTCATGTTTCAGGAAACACCACATGTCCTCAGCCACGATGTTCAGACTCTGACCCGATCTTTTGTATTGTAGCATCTAATGAGTGTGTGCAATGATCGTTGTGAAGGGAGGTGGATGTAATATCGCCTATTGTGATTGGTGGATCCTGTGTCATCAGCTGTGTGTAGAGATTTTACCCATTTTAATCCTGCCTTTGAGGATAAGGAAATTGCTGTAAACTCTTCCTGAAAGCCCCAGTGGTCACTGTGAAAATGCAATATTTCTAATTTTGGTTTTTCTTTAATTTAGATAGAAGGAAAATAAATTGTACATTTTTTTAAAAAGAAAAATACATTTATCACAAAAACCTGATTGAAAAATAGGTAATTTTCTGATGATACGTTCACTTTGAGGGATTTTTTTTTCTATCTCAGCCATTCATGGCCGAGACATGAATAATTTATGTTCAGTCTCGGGCCACCAGAGACAGAGCTCCAAAAACAGTAAAACGCTGTTTGTATAGCTCCTATAGAAATTAAAACAGCGTGCAAAGCGAGTGACTGTATCCTGTTGGCAAAACTCCCAAGTTAAGGAAACAATGTAGCTCGCTATTTCTATAGCTCCCATTAAATTTCTATAGTGGTTAAGCAAACATTGTAACCAGCTGCACCCGTCTGTTTTTGTGGCCCCTTATCTCGTTGCCAGAACCAAGAAGCAGTTATCCCCATCTTGGCCATGAAAGGATGAAATAGGAATAAGCCTTTATCTCTGGCCTTTCCTAAGCCTGATTGACCACTGTAGATTGTACTGAGGAGCGTTAGGTTTCAGCAGCGGCAGGGATGAAGGACACTTCATTACATACTCAATTTATGACAGATCTGCTTAAAACTTATTTTCCTTGTCATAAAGTTGTGATATGAAGGTGCTGAATATAATATTACCTAATGGGACTTTGTACATAAATAGCCATCTCACTTTGCCATAAAATTTGCAATCGCGACAATATATCTAAACATGCCAAAAATATCTCCGAGCATAACGACCGTTAATGAATTACCAACGGTAGCCAAATTACTCACTGGTACTTTGGGCCAGGACATGGTCCAGCTGACACATGCATTCCCTTTTACATGGCTATGGAGGCTAGTTTTGTGCTACAGACCATGGCATGAATAATTCAATATATCTAATTGTTCCACGCTGCCATGTTTCATTGGATACAATTGTTTTATTGTTTTACCTAATCCAATCATAATATCTTGGTGACGGGCACTCAAGTCTCTGCCGAAGATGTCAGAGCATGTCAGTGATGCCGACATGGCGCTCCCAGCAGGAGCACCATGACAGCAGTAGGGACAAAATGCCCTTTCAAACAACGAATCATGTGGAAACATCTATTTCCACATAATGCATTTTTCATTCTTGAAAATTCTTTTTCTTCTAGGAGTACTTTACATCACCATGAAATCAACGCATCAACGTCAATAGGGACTAGCTCTACTGGTGTAACAAGACATATTCTCATATCTCAATTGTACTTTCAATTTACCTGTGCCCGAAATCCTAATCAATACTCCGGGAACTCTGTATCAGTCAGTTTTATTATTCTGTTGAACAATACTGTAGAAATTCATGGATAATTTTAAAATAAATGAATATGTGATATGTTTCCGAGACAAGATACCCTTTCTGGATATCAGAGGATAAGTATTAGTAGTAATACCCAACAGGCACACATGCACAAAAGAATCCAGCAATTGAAATTCATCTCATGTGTATGAGGTCTTCTAACTCGTCCTTTATGTTGGGGGGTACCTGGTGGCCCTCATACACCATACATGGTCAGCTGGTCCCTCAACTCAGCGGGCTTGGCCAAAATAACATCCATCCATGTTGCAGATTTAAGCTTTCAGCAGAATCATTGAGCACTTAGATGTAGGAGAATTAACTGCCTTACTTAGAACATAAAGCAACTGTTGTCTTCATAATCAACATCATGGAGGATACAGGAAAGAAATGAAACAACTGAGAGGTTATACAGTACAAATAATGCATTCAGCACCATCCCCAGTCTTCCTGGAGGAACTCTGCTGACCAAAGTGAAACAACATTTTGCAATTACTCCACCTAATCTAAAACAGCTTCTTAAATGTCTTTTATAATACATGAAAGGGAACAAGCTAAATATGGGAGTCGCTTTATCACAGTCTATTGAACGCTCTCATACATGTGAGGGCAGCCTCCATTACCATCTTATATAAAAACAGCAGAACAACTGTGCTCATTTTTTTCATTCTGTCCCATCATTTATCATACACTCTGATGATGCAGCCACAAGCCTCGTACAAACATGGAACATTGGCTCACTGTTCTCAAACTGGACAGGTAACCCAGCAGCTGGACCACCATTGATGAAATGAAACAGCACGAGTAGTGTACACACTGTACACAGGAGGTAAAGTCCTGGATGGCAAGTTTGTGTCCCCAAGGTGGCTGGCCTCTGTGATTTAAGTCCTTGAAGAAAGTACACTATTAACAACAGGTTACTGAGAGGATTTTTAGTTGACCGAATTTTGGGTCCAGGATTTAGGAGTGACCAAACGAGCCTGGGTGGGCCTGGTCGCTCTAATACACTTCAGCCCGGGGTTTGCTCATCTAATAACAAGCTTCTGGGCTAGCTCAGCAGTGTTTGTGGAGTTTGGAGAGGGAAAAGATTGTTAATGGTAGATAGCTAGTCTCTGAAAGGGGGAGAGTGTTTTGAACTATTTTACCTATCCAGTGAAAGAACCGTTTTGTTATTTGCTTGCGCTAGGAAAAGGCTGCTGTTTCTTTGCATTTGAGTGCTGTGGAAGTTTATAAAATATAAAAAAATCTTACGCTGTTTGATAAAAGAACCCAATGCCTGGGTGTACCCTAACAGCTGCCAGAGAGCTTGAATCCCTACAATAACACCATATCCTATCACACTATATACAGCACAAATGTAAAAGGGTTGCACCCCAGCAGCCACGTATGAAGAAGGTATACTAGACACTTTCTTCAAATTGTTAGACATGGAGCAGCATGGGAATCATTGTTAGGCTATGTTCACACAACGTTTTTGTATACTTTATTTTTGCAGAAAAGAAGCTGCATTTTGGAGAACCAGCAAAATTTATGAGATTTCAGAACTCTCATGCACTTACAGCTTTTTTTTTTCCGGACTAAATTTGCATATGCATGTCATCCGATGTAATGCACCGGTAGCACCGTTTGCAGTGAGGAGGCAGGGACCCACAAAGTTCAAATACAAAACTCCTTTAATGTTTTTCTTTACAGCATTAAAGTTCAAATTCACACAAGTGCAGATTATCTCAGTGCATAGTATTAGTGTCCATTTCACAGCACTATATACTACACGGCATCCTTTAGCTTACAGTCACTAAACACGCTGGACTTCCCTTTGACCTGTAGCCGTGGGCGACTGCACCGCCGTGTTAATGTCTCTCTACTCTTACTCACAGCTGTACACAGTCCTTGACATACTCTGGATTACAGCCGGATACCATATCCACCTGTTTGCAGCCGTTAAACACACTAGTCCTCCTTCATGCACAGGACAGTCTACCTCCAGTTGACCTCTGGGCATAAGACATCCACTTCAGAGACCAGTCACTGTGAACGGCAGCACCACTGTGTACGCTGTGGGTGCCAGGCTTTCTAGCCGCCTTGGCTATTCGGCTCCGCTAGCCTTTGCCGCTTCATACAGACAGAGCTCTGCAGAGCCTCCTGCTCTATACTCCCGACGAACACCAGATTCACACTGATACTAAACCTGTCACACCCAAACCCTTTCCTGCAGGGCTTTTAACAAAGGCACCTGTGGTCTTCAGCCACATAGAAAACCCGAGCCTGGAATGAAACAGACTGCATGACTACCATCCTGCAGTCTGTTTCACAACACAACATCCCAAAGCAGGTTTTACCTACATCTGCCTTGGATACTAGCATGTCCAAGGCTAGCACTTATTTTATCTTTAGTCTGCATTGCAATCACAGCTACGCCTGCGACTGCAATGGTCCCCTATGGCCTCAATATGTCTCCGTGCGCATCCTGGGGAGAACAAACAGCGACCCCTACCTGTGACACCGGTCACTGCCTCACAACTGATATGAGCTGAGAAAAGGTAAACCATATGGATTACACTCGTCCAACTTTTCTGGATGAGAATGGGACAGATTGTGTTATGCGCTACTGTGAACGAACCCTTCAAGTGATCAAACAAATCCTAATGGATCCTATTGACATTGTCTGGGTTCTAGTGGTAAAAAAATGACATAGATATTAACGAAGGCTAATACATGACTTCTCAAAGGCCATCCTCAGATAAAATGATGTTATGGTTGTCACGATATTTTGTTAAATTAGCTTTCTGAACTAGTTACATTGTACAAATTAAATAAAGATTGTTTTACAGCATTTTATTGAGCAACTATTTCTCTCTCTCATATACAGTATATATACATATATATATATACATATACACACACACACACACACACATATATATCTACTGTATATGTGTCCACACATGCAATATGTGCTCTTATCCTATTAGTTTCATATAAATAAATGTCACCATTGGCTATCCGATGCTCCGCTCGGCCCTCTGGCTCTCTTTGTTCTCTTTGTGGGTATAGAGTAAATTGTGAACTCAGTTGAATAAGATAGGCAGACGCCATTAGTGCTGCCACGTGGAGCCCACTGACAACCCTGGCACTTTGTGGTGCCAACAAGAAATTATACAAGTGCTGCTGGCATGGGAACCCGAGTATTGGGCAAGCAGCAAGCCAAGTGCATGGATTTCCTGTCCAGCCGGCTGCGTAGGGAGCATTTGTACCAGCTCCCGACAGAGATGCGCTTTTCACAGTCGTGAACATATTGAGCTCCTATTCCTCCTGCCTAATCAGGGACGTATCATCTGCCTTCCATCTCCCTCCCACACAGCGCCCCTGCTCCCCCTTCTCGCCCTGGGTTACATGTGGAGGGAAATGATGGAGAGATTCGCTTGCCTGTCCAGATTAAACCAAGGATGGCACCCTGGACCTCGGGGCCTTGCAGACTCGGAGAACAATGTTAATATGTCATTAAACCATGGACGACAGATCATTTTCATGTTTTTTCCCTTCACAAGATAAAAATGAAATAACATTATTCAAATATAGAGATTTTTTTTGCAGCACTACCTGATTGGAGAGAATGCTGAGTCCTTGTAGTTTCCAATTATCTGCATGCATTGTGTATAAAAGCACAACTTATCTCTTATTGAGAAGAAATAACGTCCGCGAATAGAAACGTTCTACAAGATTGGCAATTCGTTCTGCATGTCTGATTGCAATTCTGATTTGGAAAGTGTTCGGTTAAACTCACTTGGCAAGAACTTCAATAGGCGGCATGGCAAAAACATGGAAAAATCCCTTTAGGACTAAGCCTAGGGCTTAAATATATAGTCCAATAATCTTGCTGTTATTAACCCTGACCCCAGTGTGTGTAACGTGCCGTGGCGGTATGTTAGCACCGCTCACACTTTAAGGTGAAAATTTTGCTTTACTATTGTCTTAATAATGCAAAAACAAGTAATTCGGGGCTCAACCCCCGCACAATGTCCTCCTTAGTTGGGTAAGAATAGATGTTAACAGGACTATGACTTGGATGGAACAATTTTTAACATTAATATAAGAAAGTTTGTGGCTATAGCTCACTCCATCCAATATATATGTATAGGTTGTTCAATTTGGTACCAGACTCGAAACGCGTCAGTATTTTTCTACACCCATGCTACTTTTAATAAAGTCACAAAAACTCAAGGCTTGTTATTCAGAGTATGCTAGTCCAGGGCAGCACGGTGGCTCAGTGGTTGGCACTGCAGCCTTGCAGCGCTGGAGTCCTGGGTTCGAATCCCACCAAGGACAACATGTGCAAGGAGTTTGTATGTTCTCCACATGTTTGCGTGGGTTTCCTCCGGGTTCTCTGGTTTCCTCCCACATTCCAAAGACATACTGATAGGGAATTTAGATTGCGAGCCCATTGGGGACAGTGATGATAATGTGTGCAAACTGTAAAGCGCTGCGGAATATGTTAGCGCTATATAAAAATAAAGATTATTATTATTTAGGTTTCGGAACACCTGGTGCCTTCTGGATATTGTGACATGGAGACTCTCATCTATGATGAGTTTGTTGACCTCTTCACTTTCCATTTGAACTTTATGACCTTGGATCATGGGAGAATTTGTAGGGATGCAGCTGACTTGACAATGTCCGGTGTCCGACGCTTTAGTGTACATTGAAGGTGGAACATGAAGCAGACAGTGCACTTCCACTGGACCTACGATTCTAAAAGGCACTCGTACACTTTAGACCAAAGTTAGCCGAACCCCACAATATTGGACAACTGTCTATTGTGTATGGGATGCCTCCTGGCTCGCAGATAATGTTAGGGTAGATAAGGGTCTGGCAGGGTGAATTTCATGCCCATCCGTTTTGTTCTCCAGCAGATAAGCCTCTGCCAGAGCCATTTGGCAGCAGCTTTCTCTCCAATTCCTGTTCATCTAAGTAAAACATTCATATGTATAGGGGAGTTGGTAGAGATAACCGGGGGGCTCTTAATTCTGAGAAATGTAGCCACCTGCATGCTTCTATCTTTTCACAGTATCTCCGCCATCGTGCTCCAACACTTACGCTAGGTGTGTATTCTCTCACCCGAGAGAACTGGGTTAATTATACAAATCACAGTCTGATCAAACTATGATCAGAATTTGATCAGAGTGGGATCCGATTCTTGAAGATGAAGTGAACATAGAGAAAAAGAAATGTCTCCATCTTCTTCATTCTGTGAGTTTGGAAATCGGAGTGCACTTAGATGTCACCCGAGTGCAGTTTGATGTTTTCCATGTACTCGCTGACTTGACTGGCCGAGTGCGATCCGAATATTGGATCAAACGCAGGCATGAAGACTGTATTTTGACATGTGCCCAGCCCCATAGCATAACATTGGTCTGTGTGCAATCCGATGTTTTGTCAGATCGCACTCAGACTGATAATACGTTCATCTGCACAAGCCTTTATACTGTCCCTCTTCTTTATCTGTTACAGTCCCTTCTGCAGGTTACATGGCCAAGACTTATTGGCAGCATCGGCTTCTCAGATATCGTCACCTGCCTTTCCTGCCCCAAAATTCCACTATTTATTATGCAGTGCTTTACATACATCATCATCACGGTCCCCATTGGGGCTCACAATCTAGATTCCCTATCAGTATGTCTTTGGAAAGTGGAGAACCCAGAGGAAACCCACACAAACACAGAGAGAACATACAAACTCCTTGCAGATGTTGTTCATGAGGACCCCAGCGCTGCAAGGCTGTAGTGCTAACCACTGACCCACCGTGCTGCTTACTAATATATGAATATTTTTTTTAAGGATGATAAAACTATTGTGATATTCAAGCTATGAGATGCTGAACTAAATGAATGAAAGTACTCCAACAAGATTGGATATGTTTTATATTAGCAGCAGAATCTTAGAATGCCTGGAAAAAGTAAAGGAAGGTAGACAGAATAGCACCAGAACTTTCAAAGTCACAAGGTACTTCTCCCAGGAGTGATGTTGATCAATGATAAAGCATTCAGAAAAAGCCGGAGGAAATCATGAAATACATTTACATTTATACTCCCACTCTACTCCAATTATCCACCCACTACATAAACACACAAACACAAAAGAGAAAAAAAAACCCGCAGCATTGTAAGGAAAGACACTAGATCATCCAGGCAGCTCCTCCACCATGCTTCGAAATACTATCAAATCCCACAAATCTTGAAAAAATATTTAAGCAACTGGTGACCCCACTCCATGACAATCAGTGGATTCTTTACTCCCACATGTCTTCTGTTCACTTGTTTGCATGCTATCATTTTGATACAATCATTGTTTTCTCCGCTGTAGATCTAGCAGGGCTCATAATGCTGAGCCATGTACAGTATAACCCCACCCACACCACTGATTGGAAGCTTTTTGCCTATGTACAGTGTACAAAGAAAGCGGCCAATCAGTGGTGGGGGTGTGGTTACACAGAACAGTTGACTAGGAGGCATGAGACATCTTGTCCTGGAGTGATAATTTCCTGCTGATTTTATTGAAACAGCAACACCCAGCCTAGTAAGTGATATATCACTGGAATCAGAGTCTCAGCCTCCACCTCATGGTGCTCTCAGATTACAAAGCAAAAACCTGTTCACAGATTCCCTTTAAGTAACCGGTACTTAACAGTAACCAGTAGTTTTTTTATTGCCAATTTCAGACACATATGGTGCTAGGTTTATCAAGAAGAATGAATGATTTTTTGGCTCATGAAATGCTTGTTTTATGTGATGAATAATTTATAGTATTCTCAAGTCATGGTCTTATTAGAGGGTCAACACATCTTTACCCTTTGAGCTTTGAGGTCTTTTACATTGATCACGAGCCCTTCCTTATCTATTTGATACATTGTTGCATTTTGTATTGAATTTTAAACATATTCATGTGTATGAGAGAAGGAAATCCTTATTGACAACTTGCCTTCTAGCAAGGTGACAAGACAAAAGAGCAAAAGCAGTACAGATAGACCATGTAGAGAGCTTTTCTTTGGCACAAATTGGGAAAGTAATTATTAGCCATGGGAATAGTGTCGGCGCTATAGATATAATATCACAAAACTCTGACTATAAAGAATGCCTTCAAACGAATCGTTCAGCATTAAAAAACCACCACAGTGACAATATAAAAGCATCTTTTCTTTATAGCAAACATGCAATTAACACTCTGATGCGTCTTTGCTAATAAAAGAAGGTCTTCTAACATCTTCTCATGTCTCAATGTGATTCCCAGGATGTTTAGAAAATCATAGCGGATTATAGAACTGTGCCCAAAAAAATGGAGCCAAGAAGATTGGTATAAGGTGAAATATGCAGCACCCAGGAGAGCGGGGGTGCTGCATATTGCAAACAGGCACGGGGTAAGTCAGAATGCAGAAAGAACAGTGTGTACGGATAAAGCAGTGCAGGAATGGAACACAAGGGGTACAATTTCTTCCTGTGACATGATTGTGGAGTGCAGATGGGTTACCTTGATTGCCAGGGGTCGGCTGATGATTACTGTCCTCCTGTGAAAGGCAGCCTGTAGATGTCGTTCATAGGAGATGGTGCTTTCCTCTACACATAGAACAAGATGATCGCAGCTTCAAGTCCCCTATGGGGACTAAGTCTGGTTTCACACATCAGTGTCTCCGGTACGTGTGGTGACAGTTTTCTCACGTACCGGAGACCCTGACACACGTAGACCCATTCAAATGAATGGGTCTATGCACATGTCTGAGTGTTTTCACGGACCCTGTGTCCATGTGCAAAACACGCAGACATGTCTATATTCACCCGGAGACTCGGGCCGCAAAACATGCCGCACATGTGCACACGGAGAACAGTGCACACTGTCCTACGTGTACACGGACGGCCGCCGGGAAAGTTGCGCTACTGTAAGTCACTGTTCCCCGGTGGCAGGTGCTGAACGCAGCTGTCATCCATTCTCCCCTGCTCTGCCGGCGAGCAGGGGAGAATGAATGAATGGAAAACTGACCTGCTGTGACCTTAGGACCGTCGGAGAATGCAAGTGATGAGGTCACGGCAGTTCAAGCTCTGTCACAGTGACCTCATCACTTGCATTCTCCCACGGAGGTCACAGCAAGTCAGTTTTTCATTCATACATTCTTCCCTGCTCATGTTGATCGCGGCAGAGCAGGGGAGAATGGATGACAGTCGGCTTCAGCACCAGCCACCATGGGGCAGCGGCTTACAGTAGCGCTACTTCCCCGGCGGCCATCCGTATGGTCCTGATGCGGCATACGGTTGCCACACGTAGTACACACATGGACACCGATATCTCCGGTACCAGTTTTTCCAGTACCGGAAATATCAGGACGTGTGAAACCGGCCTAATAAATACAGCAAAAAGTGACAAAAAACAATTCATATTTTAAAAATACGAAAAAAAAATTCAAAACATTCAAATCATCTCCCTTTAAAGCAAACGAAAGAACAAAATACACATATTTGGTATTGCTGTGTTCAGAAACACCTGATCCATCAAAATATAAAGTAAATTAATCTGATCGGTAAACGGCGTAATGAGAAAAAAAATTAAAAACGTCAGAATCACGTTTTATTGGCTGCCGCCAGGATTGCAATAAAGTGTAGTAAGAGGCAATCAAATCATCAGGTCTACCCTCAAAAATAAAAAATAAGCCCTCACAAAGCACTAGATCCTGAAAAATGAAAACGTTACGGGTCTCGGAAATTGACGAGCAATTTTTTTTTTTTTTTAATTTTCATTTTTTTTTACAACTTAAATAAAATAAAAAACAATACATGCTGGGTATCTGCGTACTCGTACTGACCTGTAGAATCATATAGTCAGGTTAGTGATACTGTATACTAAGCATGGTAAATAAAAAGCTGAAAAAAACAGTTGTGGAACTGCACTTTTTTGCAATTTCAACACACTTTGAATGAATTTTTTACCCCACTTTCCAGTGCTTCACATGATAAAATGAATGATGTAATTCAAAAGTACAACTCGTCACGCAAGAAAAAAAGCTCTCATATGGCTACGAGGATGGAAAAATAAAAATGTTATGGCTCTTGGAAGAAGGGAGGGGTGAACAAAAATGAATAAATGAAAAAATAGCCTGGATAAAAAGGGGTTAAAGGACAAATTAATGAAAAGGCAGAAATGTTCTGGGATAGGAAAGTGGGTACACAAACAATCCAAGACAATGTAGGAGTTAAAATTGTTCAGAAGGTTAAAGGGCAAGTGAGGAGCCCCACAAAAATTACAAAGACTAGAAAAGGGAGGGAGCACCTGTGCTGTGGAAGGTCAATGAGAAAAGCAGTTTGGGAAATTGAGTCATAAAACTACTGAACCAAAGAAGTTTCAGAGGGAAAGATGGTGGACCAATGATAGAAAGAGCAGGAACGTATAGACTTTTGAAGAGTGTTCCAGTATGATAAGAGAACTGGAGCTGAAGAATCACTATGGGGGAATAAAGCAGGACCGAGGTTACATGGAGCAGGCAAGAAAAATAACTAAAGTGGCATAAAATGACAGGAGATGAGTCAGAAGAGAACGGGACAGTAGTAAGAGGAAGCGATACATTGAGGAACAAGGGTTGGTAGCTAAGTATCATTCCTATAAGTGGTCTTCACTCACCAACTTCCAATCCAGAGCCTTTCTAGTTACTCACTATCCATTACCATCTAGAGATGAGGGATTCTACCAGGAAACTAGGGTCTGTTGCTGAACTACGAACACGGAATGTTCTGGGAGACAGAGAGAGAGACTCTGCTTCCTTTGGCAGCCCTCTAGCCTTTACTACCACCATTTTACATCACCAAAGTTCAGGTGCCCTTTGACTTCCCTGAGCTTCAGGTTCTGGTTCAAGTTCAGGTACATTTCTGGTTCCCCGACCGAACTTTTCGGCCTAACTCAACGAACTTGAAGAGCCACGGGTCCGCTCATGTCTTATTTTGTCTGTCAACTGCAAAAAAGTTCAGTTGATAGTTTTACCCATGAAATAAAATGAGTTTACTTGGTCATCGCTACTGTGTGGATGGTGTGATGTATAGAGATAGAAAGTCCTGGATCTCGTAAATGGCATCACACAGCCCTGCAAGTACAACAGAGTCCTTGTATTACTGCCATGTACGAATGTGGTACTCACAGGTACCCAGGACGCAGTGAAGAGCTGCGAGACGGTTTAGTGCTTTTAGTATTAACGTTTATAGGCCTAGAGGTAACTGTCCTCAGTGGTAGCCTAACCAAAGGGGTAACAAGAATTGCCCTCGCAGGGGCTCTATACAAGCAAACACAAGTGGGGTAGAACATGACTACGTCCGGCAAGAGCCGGTCACTATAGGGCCGCGGTATGGCCGACTTCGGGTCCTTAATTATATAGTCAACTTAGTCGTCCAGACGTCCCTCGCCATTCGGGATGGTGGTCTTTCGGCGTAGCAGTCGCTGGGCTCAGTTGCTGAAGCATTGACGAAGTCTTCGAGCGCTCTGACGCTCCGATGACACTGGAACACCACAGGCCCCGGAGGAGTCCTTGGACGGATGGGCCGCAGCCCCCGGACTGGGCCAAGTGGCAGCGATGTGGGGTGGCGAGGGGCAGGCCACCTGCGCAGCTACCAGCTGCGATGGGGAATCCGCAGCGAGCAACGACCCCGCCCTTGCCACGGACCGGAGCGGGACAGTGGTGGCCGGCGGCGGCACTGGACTTGCCGCGGCCACGGGTAGGAGCAGGGCGGCCGCGGGTGGTGGGAGACAGGCCACAGCCACGGGCCAGAGCGAGGCAGCAACGGCCGCGAGCGACCTCAGGCAGGCCGCAGCTGCGGACATAGGCGAGGTGGCAGCGGCCGCGAGCTGAGGTGAGGTGGCAGCGGCCGCGGGCAGAAGCAGAGCAGCGGCTCTCAGATGGTTGTCTGGGCGCCGTCCCTCTGATGTCCTCGAGGAACGTCTCTCGTGGCTCTGATAAGTCGCTCTGGTTCTCAGTCGCTCCCACGGTCTCCTGCTGCTTCTGTCCCTGTCTGCTGACTCACGGTGACTAGCGTTCCCCGCCTCTTTTATACTGGCTCCTCCCCCAGCCCATCTGTCCATCTCAATGGTCCGTCCCTGAACTCTGTCCCCCGGGAACAGTTTCCCCTGGAACCTAGGTGACGTTCCCCTTGGTTCCGGCCCGGACCCTCGGCGGGGGCCCTTCTTCCCACACTCCCCCGTCCTGTATGCTCGCCAGTCCTCGGGCGAGGGTTTTAGTAGACTCGGGTTAGCATTTTGAGACGGCAGTCCTTGTCGCCATACAAACTGGTCCTGTTCGTAACGTTCAGGGGGTTTGCCAGCTGTTGATCGCTCGGAGCGTCGAAGCTCGGGTATGATGGAGTCTTCTGGGGTGGTGGATGGTGGTAGGATAGTTGATTCTGGTGGGATGCCCGGGTCCACTGTGGTGTTACTACTTGGGTGACCTGCGGATGCAGTTGGGGGGTCCTCTTCATCGTCCAGGTCCCAGACCATAGGCGGGGGGTCAGGGATCTGCGGGATCGGTTTGGGTTGTAGGGGATCAGTGGACGCACAAGGCCGTAATATGTTACGGTGCACGACATGAGTGAGAGGTGCGTCGTTCCCTTCGGATTGTATTTCATACACAGGCCCATCGGGGCTTACTCGGCACAACACTCGGTATGGGATCTCCTCCCACCGTGGTTCTAACTTGTTTTGGGGGCGTTGATCTAGTACAGGAACCCGATCCCCAGTTTGGAAGTCAATCGGTGGAGGCAGCGTTCCCCCCCCGGGTGTTCTATATCATGGAGCTTTGTATGGACAATTTGGTGGAGGATCTGCAGCCGGTGCCGATGGTTTCGGACCCACGAGGACACTCCGGTCCAGGGCTGGCGTTCCTCCAGGTTTAACTCCACTTCCGTGGTTCCTTTTCCTTCCCGTCTGAACAGCAATGAGTAGGGGGTGCAACCAGTCACTCGGTGCACCCGGTTATTATATACCCACATCAGCTCAGGGACATATTCAGGCCTGCAGGCCTTTCGGTCGCTCTTCAGGGTATGCAGCACTTGGATCAGTATCTGATTGAATCGCTCGCAGGCTCCGTTTCCCTGCGGGTGGTATGGCGTAGTCTGAGACTTATCGATACCGTAGAGATGATGTAGTTCTTCCATGACTCTTCCTAGGAAGCACGATCCTTGGTCCGAGTGTATTCATTGCGGGCAGCCGTACACTTGGATAAAGTTCTTACAAATTGCATAGGCGGCCGACTCCGCTGTTTGGTCTCGGGTGGGGGTGACCACGGCGAACTTGGTGAAATGATCCACCACAACGAGACAATGTTCATACCCCTGGTAGGCCGGACCTATGGTCAGATAGTCCACCGTGAGGAGCTCAAGGGGAGCTGATGTTACAATTGTCTGCACGGGAGGTTTAGCGAGCTCGCACGGGCGGCAGGTTCGGCAAACTTCTTCTACAGCAGCGTGTAAGCGTGGATTGTACACTATCTGCTGCAACCTTTGCCAAGTCTTTTGAGTACCGAAGTGAGCCCCCTTTTCGTGGGCTTCCTGAGCCAGCTGGCTGAGGTGGGCTTCGGGCACGATCACCTGCCATATGGTAGCAGACGTTGTTCATGACACGGCTTTCCGATATAAAAGTCCCTTTTTGATGACTAGCTTTACCCACTGACGCAACATCAGCAACATATCCTGGGTCATAGTCTGTCGCTGTGAGCCAGTGGACAGTTTGCCGATGGCCACCCATCGACATAGGAGTCCAATCTCTCCATCTTCCTGTTGCTGTTGGATCCACTGGTCGCGCGGCTGTTCCAGCATTCTCCCTAAGGGTTCCGAATGAGGCGCTTCTTGTGCACTGGCTGTAAGTGCGGCGTGGTGAGGGCGAATGGCGTCTCTACTCCTTCTAATTCGTTGTCTCGATTCTTCCCTGGGGTGGTGTGTCGGTTTCTGGAGAGTGCGTCAGCATGCACGTTTTCAGCCCCTCTTTTGTAGATGATCCTGTAGTTGAACTTGGCCATCCGAGCCACCCACCGCTGCTCCAGAGCCCCCAGTTTGGCATTCTCCAAATGGGCTAGTGGGTTGTTGTCAGTCCGCACTACCACCTCGGAGCCCGCCAGGTACTCTGCGAACCGCTCCGTCATTGCCCACACTACCGCGAGGAGCTCGAGCTTAAAGGGGCTGTAATTGTCCCGGTTGCGTTCGGAGTCGTGCAGCGACCAGCTGCCATAGGCAATCACTTTCTCTCGGCTGTCCTGCACCTGTGACAACACAGTTCCTAGTCCCTGGAGGCTCCCGTCGGTATGCAGGATGAATGGTTGCGAGAAATCCACATATGCCAATATCGGGGCGTTCGAGAGAGCAGCTTTGAGATCTTGAAACGCATCCTCCTGTGGTTGCTGCCACTGGACCTTCCGTCCATTCGCCCCGGCTGGAGTCCCCTTCAGCAGGTCCTGCAGGGCTCGGCGTGCGAAATTCTTTACAAACCGATGGTAGTAGCCGGCCAACCCCAGGAAGACCCGCACGTCTTTCACTGTCTCGGGGGTAGGCCACCCCTGAATGGCAGCAAAATTTTCCAGGGACGGCCTGACACCTTCCGCCGAGACGGTATGCCCCTGATATTCGATTTGGGTGCGGAACAGGTGGCATTTCTGGGGCTTTACCTTCAACCCGTTCTTCTGCAGTCGGCCGAGCACCTGACCCAACCGCCACAGGTGGTCCTCGAATGTGGCGGAATAGATTATAATATCATCCAAGTATATCAACGTGGCTTCAAAGTTGAGGTCTCCCAGACACTGCTCCATCAACCGCTGGAAGGTTCCTGGGGCGTTGGCCAGTCCGAACGGCATCCGATTAAACTCGAACAGTCCCATGGGATGGATAAATGCCATCTTGGTTCTGTCTTCCTCTGACATCGGCACCTGCCAGTACCCACTGGCCAGGTCCAGAGTCGAAAAGTATGTCGCATTCCCCAAGGCGGACAGAGACTCTTCTATGTGGGGCAGCTGATACGAGTCCTTGATGGTGCAAGCGTTCAACTTTCGGTAATCCACACAAAACCGCAGAGTGCCGTCTTTTTTGAGAACCAGTACAATGGGGGCCGCCCAGGGGCTCTGGCTTACTTGTATGACCCCCTTCCGAAGCATTTGCGCTAATAGGGTTTTCACTTCCTGGTATAGCTGCAGTGGTATTTGCCGATATCGCTCCCGGATGGGGGCCGCTCCGGCCGTGGGAATCCCGTGCGTGATGGCCGTGGTACACCCGAAGTCATCCTCATGGCTGGCGAAGACACCGTAATATTGTCCGAGGAGTGTCTCCACCTGGGAAGTTGGGCTGGCGCTAGCCCGGAGAGTTCGGCCCGCATTCTCTCCAGGATAGCTCGACCTTTCTCCTGGGTCGAGGACATGAGTTTGTACCGTTACTGCCCAAGAATCTTCGTGTTGCACCTTCAACTGGACCGCGGGGTCCAGCAGCATCTCTCCCAAGGGCCTCACTAGTTTGGCCATTTCAGCCCGGGGCTTCAAAGCGATATCTTGGTATTCCAGGTTGACACAACGCACCAGGACGGTCCCCTCCCGCACTGTGGCCAGGGAGCGGGCTACCAGTATGCCAGGGTGCGGGCGCTCCGAGTAGTATGGTTCCACCTGCACCTCCACGCCCTCCAGTGGCATCGGGGCGCGGATCGGCAGGGCCACCACCGTCTGCCCCGGAGGAAGCACGAGCAGGGGAGCCGTCGGCGCGGTGACCTTGCCCAGTGCCTCACCCTCCTGGCACTCCTGGAGCACTCGCGCCTCCCGCACTAACCGCTGGAAGACCTGCCCCTGGGCCGTGCGAGAACCCCACTGGCTCAGGGTCTCCTGCGTGGGGTCGTTGAGGAGTAGATTGCCACTCCCACAGTATGTTCATGCCCAAATAACTGGATAATGGTCGTTAGTTTCTCCTTGGGTTAGAACCACTCCCCGGTGGCCGAGAGATTTCCCACACAGCGTCATCTGGAGCCACACCACTCCGGCAACAGGCACTGGCAGTTGGTTTGCGGCTACTAGTCATATCATGGACCCCCACTGGGGTCTTGCCGCTTCCGGGAAGTGCTGCCGGAAGTAAGTTGCAGGCATGGTTGTGACTTGTGACCTCGTATCCACTAGGCACCGTAAAGCACGACCCTCCCTTCGGCCCACCCTATTGGGCACTTAGCGACCAGATCCTCGGGACTTCCACACCCCTTGTTGTGGCTTCTGGCTCCGAACGGCGTCCCCCATGCCCGGAGCCCTCTAGTTTAATGTCCGCCGGGGTGGGTATCTCCCACGCCGCGGACACTCTTGTGCGAAGTGGCCCAGTCCTCCACACTCATAACACCGGGGCGGTGAGGCCCGACCACCCCGGGTATTGCGAGGACCCCAAGGCCCAGGATGGTTGCCAGGCCGGCTGGGCGTGGGCTCCGTTCTCGTCTTCACTTTGGCCAGCTCGCAACGGATACTCTTCATCTCTTGTCTCATTTCTTCAATCCACTGAGGCTCTCCGACAGCGCTTACGGAAGCCTCCATGCCCACGGGAACCGTCATCCCCTGCTCCTGCTCTCGCACCCGGGCCTGTCTCCCCACTTCAGAGAAGGCTATGCGTGGGTTTACCCGGATCTGCTCCCGCAATGCCTGCTTGATTAATGGGTCCCGGAGCCCGGTCACTAACAGGTCATGCAGGGTAATGTCGATGGGCCTTACCCCTATTCCGTCCTTCTGCTCTATGGCTGTGTATAGCTCCTGGAGAGCGTTCATGTACTGGGTGATGGTCTCTCCCTTCCCCTGCATCCGACTAAACAACCGGGTCCTCAGCTCTCCCATGTTTGTTGGATCGCCGTGGGTTTCTTCCAGAATCTGCAAGACCCTGGCAAAGGTGTTGCGGTGCTCCGGGGGTCTCAACATCACTGACTTCTGGGCTTCCCCTTCTAGCGCCATGAGGGCCACCTCGGCCTCTAAATCGTGGGTCATCGGATGCATGTGGAAAAGGCCCTGCATACGTTCTGTCCAGCTCCACAACAGCGTATTGGAGCCGGAAAACCAGGGCAAATTACTTTATAGTACACTATAGGAATAAAAAAAAGCGCAAATAGGGTCTTATCCGAGTTAATATTAAAAAATATAAAAGAAATTCACTCACCTATTGCAGGAGAGATCAGGCATGTACAATTAGTAGTCAGCTGCTGCACGTCCAAAGGTCAAACAAGTGACCGCTGATATAACAATTCTTATGGAACTAATTTATGGACTTCCATGCGCTGCTTGACAAAATACAGGATTCCAATCATGGTGGAAGATTAATCATTTATTCCCAACGCGTTTCGAAGTAAGAACTACTTCTTCCTCAGGGGCAGAGGCGAGGCGGCAGCAGCCGTGAGCAGAAGCGGGGCAGCGGCTCTCGGACGGTCGTCTGGGCGCCGTCCCTCTGATGTCCTTGAGGAACGTCTCTCCTGGCTCTGATAAGTCGCTCTGGTTCTCAGTCGCTCCCACGGTCTCCTGCTGCTTCTGTCCCAGTCTGCTGACTCACTGTGACTAGCGTTCCCCGCCCCTTTTATACTGCCTCCTCCCCCAGCCCATCTGTCCATCTCATCAGTGCGTCCCTGAACTCTGTCCCCCGGGAACAGTTTCCCCCGGAACCTAGGTGACGGTCCCCTTGGTTCCGGCCCGGACACTCGGTGGGGGCCCTTCTTCCCACACGAATACCACATATCGACTTGGTTAAATGTGATTTCCCAGTACATAAACTCTCCTTACTGATTACATGCTTGTAATTACCTCATATTTATGTGGCGTTCCCATTATTTGCCCGGCACTTGCTGTTCTTTCCCTTGGGCTTGGCCACTAAATCGCGACGTTAGAGTTTTCAGCAAACATTCATCTCTGCACTCTCAGAATTGGCTATTATAGAGAGCAGTGGAGCGGAGACGACCCAACTGGAGGTCAGTGGTATGAAGTGACCCTAGTACAGGCTCCCTTGGAAACCCAGGGGATCTTCAATAATAAATTTAATAATAAACTCTGATCCAAGAGCTAGAATACAAAGAGTGACTATTACACTGAAATCCCAGTCACCCTGCAGGGACAAGGGCAATACTGTCCTTACCCT
Source organism: Dendrobates tinctorius (assembly GCF_039654945.1). Lineage (NCBI taxonomy): Eukaryota > Metazoa > Chordata > Amphibia > Anura > Dendrobatidae > Dendrobates > Dendrobates tinctorius. Next base: position 28,313,116 of record NW_027361705.1, read on the forward strand.
TCGACCATTTTCTAATAGTCCCAACTGGTTCTGCAAAAAAAAAAAAAAAAAAAAACCTCAGCGTCTCAGCGTAATATCTTGTAGATCGTCTGGAATTAATAAAGGAAAAACACAATTTCGGGGTGAAGAGAAATAAAGTCTTGCAATATACATCTGACAGGATTCTCATGAGTGCCCTTTTCTCAGTTCCTGTAGCTGCCCATTACCTGGCTGATAAAAGCCTCACTAATTAACCCCCCATTAGCAATTTCTGTAAAACTAGCAGCGTCTGTGGATGGAGATGACGGGCGCCAGTGGAATTTCCAGTTATTATTTCAATGCATTCAAAATTCCCTCTTTCTAATATGAAGCTTATCTCTTTATAGAATTAAATTACAAAAAAAAGCAGATTCCTAAAAGGGGTTGTCCACTTTACAGTCATGGCCAAAAATATTGACACCCCTGCAATTCTGTCAGATAATATTCAGTTTCTTCCTGAAAATGATTGCAAACACAAATTCTTTGGTACTATTATCTTCATTTAATTTGTCTTAAATGAAAAAACGCAAAAGAGAATGAAGCAAAAAGCAAAACATTGATCATTTCACACAAAACTCCAAAAATGGGCCGGACAAAAGTATTGGCACCCTCAGCCTAATACTTGGTTGCACAACCTTTAGCCAAAATAACTGCGACCAACCGCTTCCGGTAACCATCAATGAGTTTCTTACAATGCTCTGCTGGAATTTTAGTCCATTCTTCTTTGGCAAACTACTCCAGGTCCCTGATATTTGAAGGGTGCCTTCTCCAAACTGCCATTTTTAGATCTCTCCACAGGTGTTCTATGGGATTCAGGTCTGGACTCATTGCTGGCCACCTTAGAAGTCTCCAGTGCTTTCTCTCAAACCATTTTCTAGTGCTTTTTGAAGTGTGTTTTGGGTTATTGTCCTGCTGGAAGACCCATGACCTCTGAGGTAGACCCAGCTTTCTCACACTGGGCCCTAAATTATGCTGCAAAATTTGTTGGTAGTCTTCTGACTTCATAATGCCATGCACACGGTCAAGCAGTCCAGTGCCAGAGGCAGCAAAGCAACCCCAAAACATCAGGGAACCTCCGCCATGTTTGACTGTAGGGACCATGTACTTTTCTTTGAATGCCTCTTTTTTCTCCTGTAAACTCTATGTTGATGCTTTTGCCCTAAAAGCTCTACTTTTTTCTCATCTGACCAAAGAACATTCTTCCAAAATGTTTTAGGCTTTTTCAGGTAAGTTTTGGCAAACTCCAGCCTGGCTTTTTTATGTCTCGGGGTAAGAAGTGGAGTCTTCCTGGGTCTCCTACCATACAGTCCCTTTTCATTCAGATGCCGACGGATAGTACGGGTTGACACCGTCGTACCCTCGGACTGCAGGGCAGCTTGAACTTGTTTGGATGTTAGTTTAGTTTCTTTATCCAACATCCGCACAATCTTGCATTGAAATCTCTTGTCAATTTTTCTTTTCCGGCCACATATAGGGAGGTTAGCCACAGTGCCATGGGCTTTAAACTTCTTGATGACACTGCGCACGGTAGACACAGGAACATTCAGGTCTTTGGAGATGGACTTGTAGCCTTGAGATTGCTCATGCTTCCTCACAATTTGGTTTCTCAAGTCCTCAGACAGTTCTTTGGTCTTCTTTCTTTTCTCCATGCTCAATGTGGTACACACAAGGACACAGGACAGAGGTTGAGTCAACTTTAATCCATGTCAACTGGCTGCAAGTGTGATTTAGTTATTGCCAACACCTGTTAGGTGCCACAGGTAAGTTATAGGTGCTGTTAATTACACAAATTAGAGAAGCATCACATGATTTTTCGAACAGTGCCAATACTTTTGTCCACCCTCTTTTTTATGTTTGGTGTGGAATTATATCCAATTTGGCTTTAGGACAATTCTTTTTGTGTTTTTTCATTTAAGACAAATTAAATGAAGATAATAATAACAAAGAATTTGTGTTTGCAATCATTTTCAGGAAGAAACTGAGTATTATCTGACAGAATTGCAGGGGTGTCAATACTTTTGGCCATGACTGTATAAGGCCATTTTTGTTTCTTATCTAAATGCATGTATTTTTAGCTAAAAAATATTTTAAAATAAAATTTTGCACCATTTGCCTTCCATAGATTTCTGTGTTGCCCTGCGTATTGTTGTTTGCAGAATGAGTTAACTGAAAATCCATCAGTATGCTTATCCTGATTGACCACATTTCATTTTTGAGGCTCTCTCAGCTGATTTATGAACACAGACCACATCAAAGTTGACTGTGGAGGGAACCTAGCAAAACAGTGCAACATTTTTATTAAACTGATTTGCAAAAATATTTTGGCCTTCAAATACATGCATTTAAGAAAATATCCCCAAAAGTGGACAATCCGAACATTTCTGCACCCATTCTGTATTTAGTACTAAATGGAAAATGCAAGGAGAGTGAGTGGTAGATGAGATGTTGGCCTGCAGCATCACTCAATGGACACAAGAAAGGTGGCAGTAATTTAATAAAATGTAGGTAAAGCTATAATGGATGAGAGAGCAATAGAATTTAATTGTTAATGTCAAATTTTGCCTAGATTGACAAAAAAAGTCTGGTGAGAAAGCAAAACTTTTCTTCTACTCTGACACAAACAATCACTGAGCTGTCATCATGCTTCATTGTAGGCATTACTGAGCCATCGCCATGATTTACTGTGTGTATAACTGAGCCATCACCTTGCTTCACTGTTGGCATCACTGATACATCATCATGCTTTATTTTAGGCATCACTGAGCCATCATCACACTACATTGTAGGTATCACTGAGCCATCGCCATGCTTCACAACAGCCATAGTTCATTATAAGCATCACTGAGTCATAGCCATGGTTCACTGTGGGCATCACTGAGCCTCATCATGATTTTTCATTGTAGGCTTCACTGCACCACCACCGTGTTTCATTGTATGAATCACTGAGCCACCACCGTGTTTCATTGTATGAATCACGGAGCCACCACCATGCTTCATTGTAGGCATCAATGATCCACTAGTTATTTGTTAGGGTCCTCTGGAAAAATGCTTGCATTTCCCCATTCACTTCCATTTTGCTCGCTACTCAAGTCGGGCAAGTCCGAGCGTCTGATATGCTTGATTTGAGTACTGAGCATCTGAGCATTTCCTTACTCAATCATCACTAGTTGTAGCAGCAAAATGTGCTGCGGATCCAGATTCTGAAACCGCTATCAGACAGCTAATATTGTAGTACCACATGCGATATATTGCACTCTGGCTAAGTGGAGATCTGAACAAAAGACCATCTGTACCATAACTATACGCCCACCCCATAACAAATGCAATGATGAGTGAGTGTTTTGCTCTAATTCTACCAATATACAGGTGTGCACTTAACACAGGATGAAAACGTCCATCCCCTGCTCCTGGGCATAGTATAATTACCTGGTGAGCTATAATGTACTAAGAAAAATTATTATTAAAAGTAAATATTTATATACACACAGAAGACATCTGGGCTGCAGTTACTTCAGCCTAGTTCATTCCTGGACATTCCCAAATAAATGACTTCCATATATCAAGACCTCGGCATTAACTTTGATTGACAACTGTGTAAAAAACAAAAAGCAAGTAAATCAACAGGGACCAATTACACACGAGGGGTTAATAAGTGAGCCCTCATGAAGCGGAATGAACCCTTCTGTAAATATCACAATCCGCTTCACATCCCATTACCGCCTCTTTGATTTCTGAAACGGCCGGCATTTCGATATCACAGATCTGTCTCCTCGCCGGGGGGTGATGGACACATTGCAACTTTCTGTTCACACTCGCTAAGGTCAACAGAAAAATAATTACAAGGAGTGTTTTTCTCTGCGACAGTTGAAATCAGCGCGTATTAGGTTTACTCGGCACGGTACGCGTTAATGCTAAAGGTATGAAATGTCAGTTCTCTGACCTTCGATTTTCACTTTTTCCACAGTGACCAGACATTGCCATTCTGCTCTCCTATCAATCCCATGTGAAGAGACCTAATGAAATGCAAAAATCGGCCATGCATCAAGTGCTATGGAAGGTGTAAAGAGTCACGTAATTAAATCACATTCTTGAAAGATGACTTTCCATTAATCTACAACAAAACAAGTATCTAAATGACAAAGAGCAAAAGCAAAACCTAGTAAAAAAAACTATTGACCAAAGAGATCCATCTTGTGGAGTCAAGAAAATCTTTGAAAACTTTCTTAGCCATCATTTTGCAAAATTCTATTATGAACCTGAACAATGGAGGTTGTCATAAGTCATACAGGTCACTCGTCCAGCCTATGTTGTCTTAATATCTCCTTAATTATGTTTTTTGCTTCTTAACTAACCTCAATTTGCAAACCAATGCTGTAATTCTTCAAATACTTGAATTTAACGAGTCTTCCATAGTTAGCAGTGTTATGTCTTGTACACATTAGACACTGGAAGATGGTCTTCTGCTCATTTATGCCCATTCAATCATTTGTCCGGGTGAAGAGGCGGTCAACAGGAAGCGCTGAGGAACAGACCACTGGAGATTTTTTTAAAAATTGAAATAAAATATATAAGAATGGTGATGCCGTGGCGGCTCCAGCCGGGTGCCCTCTAAAGAGGAATGGAAGTACAGGAATTGATATAACACAGTCAGAGGAGCACTCAAGAAGGCAATCACAATTTCAGGGATCATGATGTTGCCACCTGATGAAGACGGCATCTGACTGTCAAAACACATTGTGGAATAAAGCAAGAAATCCCTGAAGTTGTGATTGCCTTCATGAGAGCTCCTCTGACCGTGTTATATCAATTCCTGTACCTCCATTCAATCATTTGGGCTGAGACACAAAAATTCTGTCAACAATCGGCTGCCTTTCCCTTCCTTATATAACGGTTTTATTTGCAGAAATGTACTTTAAAGCTCTTGTACCCAATGCAAAATTTGTAACAGGGACTCCTTACCCTTCCAATACTAATGTCTTTTTCATGTGCTTATAATGGTCCAAAAAAGGATGTTCTCCAGCACCAAATGACGTAGCCCTTAATCATATAGGGTAATGATATAAAAAAAATACATAATGCTGACGGGCTTTGGGTGGAAAAAAACATCATAAGTTTTAACTACTTCACTTTAGTGCTGCAGAACATCCCGTTTTGGAGAATTGAGATGCGTTTGATCAGGAAGCCCATACCGGTACATACTCCGTACACCACACCCCGACCACAGACTGCCTAGCACGGAAGTCTTGCGGGATCCTTAACATAGGAGTGGTCAGCTGAATTGACACTTTTCTATTTTTTCTTTATGTTGCAAGGACTGGCTCTAACTAGCCCCTCTATGGCTACAACCTTGTCTAGTGTGTTATCAAATCCAATGCAAGGTTTACATCTGTTCTTGTCTCCACTATTGTCCAAAAAGCCTCCATTCAACTTGATTAAAGTGGAAGCTAATCAATAAAAAGTGAACAATGTGTATTGACAATTCATCGAACTGCTAACCTATGGAGAGTAAAAGGTGAGCCTCATCAACACAACTCCTTGTCCATTCACTTCTATAGTATATGAAGGTCAAGGAGAGGGGTGCATCAGTCAGGACCCCCTTCTTTGATCTGAGCAGAATGCTGGGATAGTCACATTAAAGGGCTTGTCCAGGACTTTTTTTTTTTTACTACGAGCAAAAAAACTAGTTAGAAACTACCTGTCTGTTCTATCTGGTGCTGTCTAAGACCAGTCATTGACCGCTCTTGCTGGTGATTCAGATGCTCCACATCAGCAGATCAGCTCTTCTTCCAGGCTGCTTTGTTGATGGGGCATGACTGCCGACATCATGCTGATTGATAGGCAGCTCCCCACATTTACGTAGTGGGTAGTCAGCTATCACTCAGCATAACGCTGGCAGTCACACCCCAGCAGAGCTGCGACTCAAGCATTTTTTTTCGAGGATGCCGAAAACACTTGATTAGGACATGAGCATGGATAACACTTTATCCAAGGACGCTCGCTCATCACTAGTAGTAAGGTAACAATGTTTTTTGATTTCCTCCTTTCAGATCTTTCGAGGATTTCAGCTGCTGAGCTGCCTTGTATGCATAATTGAGCAGATGAATCACATGGGTTGGCTGTTTGCCATAGGAAGAAACCTACGTCGGACCCGATCTTTTGTGTCCACACTCCTCAAAAACAATTTGTGCAGCTGAAGATGATATTAGCTAACAATATGCTAGGAACTAATATGTTCTTACGTCAACGGTTACTGGAAGTTTTCGAATTGTTTTCTTTGGAACTGATGCAAGAACAGCATGCACCAACCCCAGATAGAAAAGTCTCAGTATTCGGATGGCATTGCCAGGCTTACTGTATGATAGAGTTGTCAAAGCCAACAAACTGGTATTTTTCACTTTGCAAAACATTGTATTCACTTTAGGAACCATTCTCAATATTTAACCACGAGTGTCGGAAACAAGGAGAATTATAGCGTGTCTCTGCATCATTCTGATCATTGATTGGAGGAATCTAACGGTGCCCCAATAAATATCACCCTTATCAGGGTATATGGACATCATAGAGGTAGAACCCCTATATTAGCCTAAAAACAGTGCTTGGGGGACATGAACTTTTCATGTATTACATAGATGACTCTTCGTTAAACTGTCCTCAATGCATTATCACGTTCTCCCTACAGCTAACATCACAAATAACAGATGATCACCTGAGGACAGAGAAGCGGGACTATCCGTCATCAGCACATCATTAGGCCATTATTTCTTAAAAAAATATATAGAAGTAGCGTCTTCATGAAATAATGAATTTATGACATTAGCTGGAATTCTACTTTCTTTTGTTTAATCAGTTTATTTTTTATTGAAACCACTCCAGCAACATTTTCTGAGATAAAGCCAGGTACAAAACAGAAAAGACATGCACATTGGTAATAAATTAATAATATATGTAGGTGATGTACACTCAAAGAAGAAAATTACAGAAGCACTCCTATCAAAGTTTTTATTCTCGTAATATGTTGCAATCATATTATATAGCACTGTGTACTTACAATTGCTCATTTTGCCTTTCTACCTAGCTTATTCTCCTGTTTTTCATTATGACATCACCTTGTTAACAACTGACCTGCTGAATCCTTCTAAGCTCTATGTAGAAACAGGAAGTCTATTTTCCTTGCATGAGTGATCATTAAAAGTACAATTCTGCATCACTGCAAAGACTGGAAGCCCAGCTACACCTCCTCTTCAACTCCTTACCCAACTGCTCCACTCCTCCCCCCCCCCTCCCGCCAGGGACTTTACAGTGAGATAGAATTGTAGTTCTGATGACTTATGCAGGGAAAAAAGACTTCCTCTTCCTACATAGAGCTTAGAAAAATTCAGCTAGTCTGTCTTGATGCGCTAGCTTACTGACCTCAGACCCTGACCTAACTACACCTTTGTCTTACCCCTTCGTTTATGACGAGCTCTATTGGTATCTGACTCCAGAACTCTTAACTACAATCCTCACAGCTAGCCAGTGAGTAGCGATTGGTGTCACAGATATCATGCTGATTGACACCCGGCTTCCCGCTGACTAACTTTGGGGAGCCAACTGTCAATCAGCATGATGACGGTTGTTTTGCCCCATCAACAGAGCAGCACAGAAAAAGAGCTACTCAGTTAACATGGAACAACTGACTCACCGGTAGGAGCAGTCATGTAGGGCAGACAGGTAGTTGCCTTTGCTACAACTGCCTGCCTGTTTTTAGGCCCATCTCTATATATAAAAGTGAATGTATGTATGTATGTATGTATGTATGTATGTATGTATGTATGTATGTGTGTGTGTGTGTGTGTGTGTGTGTGTGTGTGTGTGTGTATCACCAACCAATCATGAAGCATCTTACATTTTACCAGAGCTGTTCAAAAGAAGCTGGGCTGTGATTGGTTGCTATGAGCAACAGGTTTCCTTGCAACAAATCACTAAGCATCTTTCATTTCACCAGAGCTGGTTAAAAGTAGATGAACTGTGATTGGTTGCTATGAGCAAGTTTTCCCACTTGACAACACTTCAGCAGACACTGACATGGTGGGAGAAATCTAGCATCCCCGGGAAAATAAGCTCCCAGCCATTGTCTGCCCCCCCCAGAAAGGAGCAGAGAGCACATGACAGAAATGAATCCCCCCTCCCTGCCCATATCCCCATCACACATCCTCCATCCCATAGGCACATCTTCCCTGTTAAAGGGATCATTGGTATGGAAGTCAGCAAATCCATCCAGGGCTTGGTTTTGACCCCAGGCCTATCTTAAAGGGATCCCTGGTATGGAAGTTAGGAAAGTTCCACTCATCTCTGTGGTTCTGACCCCAGGGTCTCTTAAAGGGATCATTGGTATGGAAGTTAGGGCAAATCCACTCTGCGCTTTGGTACTGACTCCAGGCCTTTCTTAAAGGGATCTCCGGTATGGAAGTCACGGCAAATCCACTCAGCGTTCTGGTTCTGATCCCAGTCTCTCTTAAAGGGATTCCCGGTGTGGAAGTGAGGTCAAATCCACTCTGCGCTTTGGTACTGACCCCAGGCCTCTTTTAAAGGGATCTCCTGTATGGAAGTTAGGGTAAATCCCTCAGTGCTCTGATTCTCACCCCAGACTTCTATTAAATTGATCCCAGGTATGGAAGTTAGGACTGTTCCACTCAACGCTCTGATTCTGACCCCAGGCTGACAGGATGATGTGGGATATTAGGGGTAGTAGTCCGGTGGCTCTTGCTAACCTGATGATGTGGGATATTAGTGGAAGTAGTCCGGTGGCTCTGGCTGATGGAATGATGTGGGATATTAGTGGTAGTAGTCCGGTAGCTGTGGCTGACGGGATGATGTGGGATATTAGGGGGAGTAGTCCGGTGGCTCTGGCTGACAGGATGATGTGGGATATTATTGGTAGCAGTGGGTCGCCCTCCACACCCAGGGCAGCGGGAGTACTCGGTACCGAGCCGGTGTCAGGGGGATGTGTCACAGCAGCTGTGACCCGGTCCGTGGCCCTGGGCGCCCAATATCAATGGCGGTGATGTTAATGGTCTTAAAGTTTATTTGAATAGTTCGTGACGCCACCCGTGGTGTTTGGCAAGGGAAATGGTAAGCCAACGCTGCATGCAGATCCGCTGGGACTGATGGTGTGGAGCAGCAAAGATGGTATAGCTCCCCACAGGTGGAGCTGTAGTCCCAGGGCAGTGTAGGTGCAGTGGACGAGGAGAGGCGCAGAATGGTATAGATGCTGTTACCCAGATGTAGCGGTGCTGGAGGTGTTAGCGACGAATGAATGGAGGACACCAGGGCTTGCAGTTTCAAAGCTTTACTCACAGTTCGTAGTACCCACTGGCGCCTGCCTCCATGCCGTGTCCTCCGGGGTAGAGACTCAATCAACCTCCCGGGCAAGTCAGGGTTCTCCTCTCCAACACTCCGCCAACATGTGCCTTTCCTGAACGACTCCTCTATTGCACCTTTTAGTGTGAAGAACTCCAGTACTGTAGTTCTCTGGAATTCCTCCTGTCAGATGTTCCTAGAACCTTACTTGTATGACAGACAGCTGTAGCCTCTATCGGGGACTCCCTTCTCAGAAGTCCTGGCTCTCTATCCAGTTGCTGTTGTGTCCCAAGTCTTTGATGGGAGTAGTGTATTTACAGCCAAATACTCCATCGGTGTCTGCTGCAGAACCATAAGTGTCCATACAACCTCGGGGACCGGGCCCCGGCCCTGCGCTGAGAACCTATAGGCAGGGTTCCTCTTCCAACCCACAACTCCTCTTTTTTCTCCTACTCCTTCGTTCCGTGCTGTTCCTTCTCTCTCTTATGGAAGCTGAGGTTGCAGGTCTACGTCCTTCTCTTCTCTTTCCCGTGCCAGCTGGCTCAGATCACTGAGGCAGCTGCAGCACTCTTTCTTAACTGAACTCAAACTGAACTCAAAACTAACTTCAGAACTGAACTTCTCTCACCTGACCTCCCGTCAGACTGACCTACAATTCTCTACTTTCCCTCTCTTTTATACTAACTCCATCCACCTCCCAGCACATCTCATGTTACGAAGCAGGGTTCCACGAACGGTGCTCTGCTACCCCCAGCCTGAAGCTGCTAGGTGGACCTACTGAACTATCCTGTGTGTGGGATGCAGGTGTTGGAGTGTGGAAAGGAGTTCCCAACTTACCTAGTTGGTGCGGCACTACACCTTAGGAGAAGGTGCAGTACCTCTGTGGCGACTGAGCCTCAGGGGTGCCACAGTAGTTCGGTGGCTCTGGGTGACGGGATGATGTGGGATATTAGGGGGAGTAGTCCGGCGTCTGTGATGGGATGATGTGGGATATTAGTGGTAGTAGTCCGGTGGCTCTGGCTGACGGGACGATGTGGGATATTAGGGGTAGTAGTCCGGTAGCGCTGGCTGATGGGATGATGTGGGATATTAGGGGTAGTAGTCCGGTGGCTCAGACGGGATGATGTGGGATATTAGGGGTAGTAGTCCGGGGGCTGTGACGGGATGATGTGGGACATTAGGGGTAGTAGTCCAGTGGTTCTGGCTGACGGGATGATGTGGGATATTAGGGGTAGTAGTCCGGTGGCTCTGGCTGACGGGATGATGTGGGATATTAGGGGTAGTACTCCGGTGGCTCAGACGGGATGATTTGGGGTATTAGGGGTAGTAGTTCGGTGGTTCTAGCTGACGGCAAGATGTGGGATATTAGGGGTAGTAGTCCGGTGGCTCTGGCTGACGGGATGATGTGGGATATTATAGTGAATGTGGCTATGTGGAGCGGGCGGGGCTCTACATTCTGCTTTATATATCTAGATATAATCATTATAATTTGTTATAACTAGCCATAGTTAGTTACTATGCCCGGGCAGCGCCGGGCTCGTCAGCTAGTAGCAAATAAAATACAATAGTCATAGACATCGTCTTTACTAACAGAGTGAAATAGAGTAAGATTTCAGGTACACAATGTAATTTTCTCCAACAAAGGATAAAGATCTAGATGCCATAAAAATCTGAACCAGGAGAGGCAAATAAAGTTTTTTTTTTACACCAGCGATGATGACGTCATTGTCTAGAAACTGATATAACGATGTATACTGTAGGGATTTTACCTCCTTACAGCAATTAGGCTTAGTGCTATATATTGAAGTATTGCCCTCCTCCATGAGGTTTCCAAGTTCCATGATTCATGCCTGACACATAATGATCACTTTGCAGTAACAATCCTGAACTTCTAAACAAAGCGCCATATAACAATACTGAAATGATTCCCATCTGACACGTGTAGGGGGCAGATTCGGAGTCCATCCACCACTGCCTTTCTGCCCATAGTGCGGATGTTTATTACATTCTGTTTTTTCTACACCTTCCAGAAGCAACAATGTGACGAGCAGTCTGTTTATTTCAAGTGGACAGGAATAACCACTGCTACAAATCTCTTCTCAGTTGCCTTCCTAATGAGGCATTAACGAGAAAGGATTTCTTTGCACGCTCCCTATTCCCCTTCCCTGGCACCAGGTGTCTGATTTGTAGCCTCTGGTTGAGTTTTTTTTTTTTTTTTTTAATTGTTGCATCATTAGTTCCTGTTCAGAAGAATTTGTGATTTCATTAACCCCTGGCAAGGGAGAGGCCATGCATTCACTGCACATTTAATGATGCCGCTCTGGGAATGAAGGCGTTAAATCCCTTTCCCAGACCCCTTCCTTTCCCTCCGCCCTCTTCAAATCACTTCTCCTTTGCTCTCTCAGCCAGAGAACAGAATAATTCATCTGCGCATCACTAACTCCTCAATAGGCAGGAAAATGACCAGTTCTGAGAGCTGGGGATAAATCAACACAGACAACAGGCTGGGAGTAATTGAAAAAATAAAGGTGTTCTCACAGTGCTAAATAGAGCAGGTAAACAGAGGTGCAGGGTAGGCAATCGGGGGTCAGCTGGGGTCAGGGTTTGGAGAACTTGTGGCCTGAGAAGGCGGATCAGCACCATGGACAGCAGCACTGTCAACTGCAGAGGATGACCGCTGCGGGCCGATCGGACATCGATGACCTGAACGATCAGACATCAATGACTAATCTTAGGGATAGGACCACGACCGATCATACATCAATGATCTATTCTAGCGATAGGACCCCGGGCGATCAGACATCGATGACCTATCCTAGGGATAGGACCCCGGGCAATCATAGATGACCTAGCCTAAGGATAGGACCCCGCCCGATCAGATATAGATGAGCTATCCTAGGGATAGGACCCCGACCGATCAGACATTGATGACCAATCCTAGGGATAGGACCCCGGGCAAATCAGACATCCATGAAATATCCTAAGGATAGAACCCCGGCGATCAAACAGATGACGTATCCTAGGGATAGGACCCTGACCGATCAGACATAAATGACCTATCCTAGGGATAGGACCCCGACCGATCAGACATTGATGACCTATCCTAGGGATAGGACCTCGAATGATCAGACATCGATAACTTATCCTAGTGATAGGACCTCAGGCCTATCAGACATAGATGAGCTACCCTAAGGACAGGACTCCGGCCGATCAGACATCGATGACCTATCCTAGGGATAGGACCCCAGCCGTTCAGACATCGATGACCTATCCTAAGGATAGGACCCCAGCCGATCAGACATCGATGACCTATCCAAGAGATACATCATTATTACTGAAAAGTAGTGGGCAACCTCTGTAAGGCTGGGTTCATACTTGTATTTGGGTGCTCTGCGCAGGGCTGCATACTTCTTCCCTTCAGATCCGCATAGATGTTAAAGATAGGTACGCAGGGACATGCGTGGTATGCGGATGCATCCATGTGCGTTGTTTTTACGTGCCCGCCTACTGCATGGGAACGCAACTTGTCGCAGCCCTACGCAGAGTACCCATACGCAAGTCTGAACCCAGCCTATGTCTCTTACTGACAATTCTGATGGCAAGCTGAACATCCACGTTATGCGCTGATTTCTCAGGCATACAATGTTCACACATTGTGCAGTCAGTGTTGTTTTTTTAGCAGCGAAAACCTCTTCTCTTAGCAGCAGCATTAAAAGAGCCCATTTTTCAGAGTTTTAGGGCCTGTGCACACGTTGCAGATTTCTTGCATTTCTGCCACTTTTTTTCTGTGCAGATTTGTCACAAAACCTGAAGAGTTTGCTGTCCTGATACCAGCAAAAGTTAATAAGAATCCTGAAGACTCAGGCACACGTTGCTTATATTTGCCTTGCAGATTTGGTGCAGATTTATATCTGCCGCATGTCAAATCTCAGCATTTTTGCTGCTGATTTCACCCATAGTAATGAACACTGCACCAAAAACGCATGCACAAAAATGCATAAAAAAACATTAAAAATGCAGCAAAAATACACCTACTTCATTCTGCGCTTTTCCCCGCCAAAAGATGCAGAACTTTCTGCATCAAATACTTAAAGGGACTGTCTACTGCTAAGACAACCCCTGCTTGATCTGAATGTTTGCCCCCGTGAAATTAAAAACACTCATACTCACCTCCGGTGCGGGACAAACATTCAGAGCTAGAAGGGGTTGTCTTAGAGTGGGCAACCCCTCTAACGTGCCAACATACCCTTAGTTGCGTGTTTACACTTTGTCACTACTTTCAATGGGCAAAAAAAAAAAAAAGCTTCAAAAATAATGAAAGAACTGAAAAAAATGCAGCAAAAATGCAACGCGTGAACATAGCCTAACGGCATATCTTTATATGACTATTTCAGTGACAAAGTTTTTGACACGACTCTGGGAAATGTGAGTGGAGACCATAATAAATGTATTTTTTTGCCATTATCTGTCGGTCAGCTGCTCAAACATTCATTACATATGTATACTGCCATACCCTGGGATGACAAACTACCACTTTGTGTGTTATGTTAGTGCGCTTAATGGAAACCTCTGAATTACCCATTATTTTCAGTCTTATGTTTGGATGCTGAAACACTCTTTAACAAAGTGGTACTTCACAATGGCACATGCAGCCGAAGCCCAATAATGGGGAAAAGTCATTTATTATGCATTGTTTTGCCGCACTTCAGCTTGACAAGTGCGGCTGGAAAAAAAAGTTGCAATTAATTAACTTGGCTTCATAGTTCTCACTAATAATGGTCAATATTGAAGGGGTAGATCAAGAGTCGCATCTGGGGAATGGACGGACTGTCAGCTGAAACGGTGGAAATGGATGAAATGTGCAAGATGTTGGAAGACCAAGGATATAAGAATTGTAAAAAAAATAGGAATAGGATTTCCATAATTAATATCAAAGGCAAATCAGTCTACAAGGAAAATCAGTTTTGTCTACATGGCCAGATAATGCTTTCACCCTCAAGGCAGGAGCACATCTTCTAAAACCAGGTGATGGGTACATATAGATTTGAGTGTTCGTTTGAGTATTTCTATGGAGACTTCTTGTCATGTCTTCGTAGGAAAGAAAACAGGAAAAAACCTTTAAAGGCAAATTTTCTGTTTCTATTCTTCTAAATTTATATGGAAATCTGCTCCAAATTTGTGAAAATAGAGTGTACCCCTTACAAATCTTCTACTTCTCCCATGTTGACACTTCCCTGCTCATTTCTATCTCCGGTGATGACGTGTCCACAAATGTGACCACCTCTGTCTGTGACTGCTCGCTGCGGTCATGGGTCCAATGGCCAAAGTGTCCACACAGGAACAGCAGATTAGTCATCCACAACACCAGGATTTGTTTGCACATTTTTACTTCTCCATTGATGTCAACTAGAACAATCTACAACAATTCTGTGTCCGTTCCACATCAGAAATTGAAATGGTGCAGATTTAAAAAATCCAAATTCCAGGCTAAAAAATGGGTTAACATCTCAACTACGTGCTCAAACCTTTGCTGATTTTTACTTGTGAGAATATTAAGAGGAGAAACCAAACTATTCAAAGCATTTACAGCCCCAGCCTCAACTCAGCTAATGTGGAGTGGTGCCTTATGCAAGTCTTCCTCTAACCCTGGCAGATCACTTGCGTCACAGTCATACCTACATGTCTCTAGTTGGTGCTAGTGTAGGGAAGTGGACTGACCTATGGACCTGTCTGAAGTAGGAAAGTGAATGTAAGATGTGCAGTAAATATACTTGACGTGAACTGGTGTATACATGTGGGGAGACAGCTAGAAATAGTGAAAGATGGTGAAGTACTGGGTTTTGGCCACTAGGGGGAGACAAAGATCAGCAGGAAAAGGAGACGTGCAGTGCTAAGGATTGGCCACTAGAGGGAGACAGAAGAAGGCAGGAAAAGGACTTAGCAGCTAATGCTAAGGAAACCGCAGAGTCAGGGTGGGCGGAGTTACGGGGCTAGTGAGGGGAATAAATAGGGAGAGAGAAAGCCCCAGGGAAGCCAGTCCAGCAGGAGTTCAGTGGAGGGAGAGACTGAAGGAGGAAGATACTGAAAGAGGAAGAGCTACAGAAGGGACTGGAAGGAGAGACAGTCAGGGGGTGGCCTTGACAGGATAGCCGCAGGACAGAGGAAGCCCTGAGGTACCAGACGGGCGGACTCAGACAGGCGAAGAGCTGTGGTGGTAGGCCTAGGGCAGTCAAAGCGATAGAACCATGAGGGACGTCAATTTAGGAAAAAAAAGAAGGAGCAAGGTACCCAGGCCTGTATGTACGGAAACTGTCGTGTTGCTGTGGTCATCGGGAGGATGGCCAATAAAGAGGACCTGTTGAACGTACACCGGTTTCTGTCTCCAGTCTGTTCGCGGCGAAAAAAGGACCACACGTACCTACACTAGATCATAGGATGATTAGGTATTTGCATTAATTAACAGATGTCCATGAATTCAGATAGCGTCATATGGGCATAAAAAATGGGAAGCTGTTATGAATGGGTCACTGAGGAGGAGAACAGGTCCAGGCTAAGCCACAGAAAACCAGAGAGGTTGGTACCTAAGCAGATTGCAGACCCCTGATCCTATCCACACAACTAGCAGTAGCCCTGGAACGTACCTACGATGATCCTAGACGCCTCGGCACAGCCGGAGAGCTATCTAAGCCTAAAGCAAGAAAGGGGAAATCTAAACTGCCCCAGAGCAGACCCCAAAGGAATAGATAGCCCCCAAACATATATTGTCAGTGAGACAAGATGAAAACACGAACACAGGCAGGAAAATATACTGAGCAAATGATGGGGCCCACACTGACTAGACAGGACAGGAAAGGAAAGACACTGTCTGCAATTGTAGGTAGGGTGACTGACTAGGGGGGTGACCCACTTCTTGCCGCAGACAGACACGAGACTGAGACAGACATTGGGGAGCAGGCCGCGACCAGAGTAGCGGACGGGACAGAAACGGCCACAGGTGTCATCGGGCAGGATGTGGAGTTGGCCGCAGCCGGGATCAAGGCGGCCGTTGGCTCCGGTGAGTAGGCCACAGCCGAGGCCGTGGATGAGACAGCGGCGGCTGCGGATGCCAGTAAGTAGGCCGCGGTGGTTTGCGGCTGGCCCGAAGTGACGGCAGGCTCAGATGAATAGGCCGCAGCCGGAAGACGGAGCGTGGCAGGGGCGGCCGCATATTGGTTCCGCACCGGCACCGCCGGGCGGGGCGGTTCGGGATGGTTGTCAGGAGCCGTGAAGTCATCCAGGGTCGTAGTCGCTGGAGAGTGGGAGGTCGGCCGGGGTAGTCGAGGGCCGGTGTCAGGGCCCGGGGGCCTGTCTTGTGCACTGGGCATGGGGGCGGGATCTGCTAGCGATGCCGTCGGCTGGGCGGGGGGAACGCTCACCTTCCCCGGCGTTGCAGCTCCCAGCAGGCTTTCCCGCAGCTCCTCCAATAGCTGTGGATCTTTACCCTGCCATACGGGAGGGCCGGCCTCCAGGCCCGATGGCTCCGCGGGGAGAACTCGTGTAGCTTCTTCCAGCGGCTGTTGCAACAAGGTCTGGGGTATCGAGAATGGCTCCCAGGGGCAGGTCTCCCGACAGGATTCAACCTCCTGACACCATTTCCACTCCAAGCGTCCGAAGCCACGGCAGCTACAGCGTCGCATATTGCCGAGTTCCCGAAGCTCAATAGCGCCAAGGAACTGCACCCAGTCTCTTCACCCGGGCCACTCCCGCTCGTGGGTGGGACGTTGGTCAGCCTCTCCACCCGTCTTTCAATGTCCAGCATGGGAGGGCGGCTGAAACATGTCTCCTGATGTAGGCCACTCCCCCCAGGGGCGGATGCGACATAGTCCCAGATTGTCCAATATGACTGCAAACTCCTGTGTTTCTTTTTGATGCTGAAATGCCACAGCCATTTTGACAGAACACTTTTCTACTCCGGTTCCACTTGACAGCCAGCAATTCCTAGGCACGGTCCCAATTTGTAATCCACAGGGAAAATAAAATCTTCACCCCATACAGCTTGAGGTCCTTTGGTACTTTGGGGCAGGCTTGCCCGCTGAAGGTGTTGTATTTGCGGCAATGATCCTGCAGACTACTCCAAATGTAGGTAGGGTGACTGACTGGGGGGTGACCAACTTCTTGCCGCAGACATACACGAGACTGAGACTGAGTTTGTATTCAACAGGTCCGTTTTTATTGGCCGTCACACTTCTCTGTGTACAGGCCTGGATACCTTCACTTCCTTTGGTACTATAATCGTGGCATCCTCTGTGGCTCTTTTCACTGTGGCTGCCCTAGGCCCATCCACCACAGCGCTTCACCAGTCTGAGTACACCGTCCGTTCAATACCTCCAGGCCGTCTTTGTCTGTGGCTACCGTCCTCTTGGCCACCCCCCGTGACCGCCTCAACTGTCATTCCTCACTGGAGCCTTTCTACTGTCTTTATCTCCTCAGCTGACCTTCCTCTCTAGTGTGCTCCCCTCGCTGACTGGACTTTCCAGAACCTTCCTTCAGCATTTTATACTCCCAGTTCTGGTAGCTCCGCCCACTATCACCTGACAGTTTTTCTGACCAATGGCAGTTATTCAGTCCCACTCTTACACTCTCCACTGCCCTATAATGGTCAAACTATAATACGGCACCCTTTCTCTTTATCGCAGCGCTTTCACACCTACACTGCACTACCCCTCTACCTCTCACTACAGGGAGGTCTGTCTATCAGTCCAACTTCCCTACACAAATCACGCAAAAAACCCTGCAAAAAGTCCAACACATCTGATGCAAAAAACACTGAAGTCACACGACTTCACCCCCACTATATCAGCACTCTGGTATATTCTGAAAGCAGAGCAAAAAGAGACCAATCTAGCAGGGGATAAAACAAACTGGTACAAGCAGTAACATATGGGCGGAGATTCAGCACAGCCCCAGCCGGAGCTGGCTGACCTGCACCAAGAAGAGATAGACAAAACCAGATCAAATGCAAACAGAATAGCAAATAAACCACTTAGATGAACATGCAGGGACAGAGCTGGAGAAATCAGACCTCAGGAGGAACAGGAAGAAAATCACCAGCAGGGATAGAAGGAGTCGGCTGTCTTAAATCCCAATGTCTTAGTACAAGAGAAGGCTGGTAGTGCAATAAGAGACTGCGCTGCTGTGGTAGAATTCAAGGTATCTTTATTGCCAACGCGTTTCCTGGGCCAGTCCCAGCTTACTTCATCATGCCCTGATGAAGTGAGCTGGGACTGGCTCAGGAAACGCGTTGGTAATAAAGATACCTTGAATTCTACCACAGCAGCGCAGTCTCTTATTGCACTACTAGCCTTCTCTTGTACCAAGTCCTTGGACCTCGTGCAGACTGCTGCAGCTGTTTTATGCGATTATAGGTGTTGTGACTCTCACAACCCTATCAAGTGAGCCTAACACTTGCTGTGCACTCATCTACTTTCCATACAGACCTACGCATTGGAAGCGCCCTGTCTCCCCCTTTTCTTTTAAATCCCAATATGAAACCCCAGATCTCCAATCGTCATCATCATTATCAGGTGGCAAGCCCCTGTCAATCAGATCAGCTCCATTACCTCCAGTAACCACCAGAGGGAGCCCAGAAAGAGAATTCCCAACCCCTCTGTCGATCTGACCAGCTCCACTACCTTCAGTAATAGCCAGAGGGAGGCCAGAAAGCGAATTCACAACAGGGAGCATTGATATTTGTTCAGTGTCCAACCAGCCACAAATAAAATGCTGGTGTTGCCTCGTGCGAGACATGAAATGACAAACTGTCACGAGGAGCAGGAATTGTACCCAAACACCGAAAACTTTGATTTTTAGCAAGACATGCATCGGGCAGGATAATGACGGTACAACTGCAATGTTCTGGATGACTCGCCAAAAGCAGATGGTATTCCTCCTGAAATATTGTTTATCCAAGCAGGGCTTTAGATAGTCTTGACACTGCCATTATCCTTAAAGAGTAGCCGTTGTTTTAACCTTTATTTCATAAATCAATGGTAGACATAAAAAGAAGAAACTGTGTAATGTATCTGATCAGAGAAATCCACTTCTTTCTCCTCCTGCACCGACCATTCACTCTCAATTCATAGGTCAAATCTAGATTCAGGGAATACAGATCTTCCCATTAATGAGATGGGAGATGACAATTGGTGTGTTTATAATTCTATGGATAAAGCCTCATTCAAGGGGCCATTTTTTATGTCGGTATGCCGTCCTTTTTGTGTCCGTATGCCTTCTGTTTGTGTCCGTATGCCGCCCAATTTGTGTCCGTACACCGTCCGTTTTGTGTCCGTATGCCGTTTGTTTTGTGTCCTTATGCCGTCAGTTTTTTGTGTCGGTGCACCATTCACTTTTTGTGTTCGTACGCCGTCCATTTTGTGTTCATACACCGTTTTGTGTCCTTACGCCTTCTGCTTTTTGTGTCCGCACCCCTACGCCGTCCGTTTTGTGTCTGTGCGCTGTTTTTTGTCCCCTTATGCCATCCGTTTTTTGTGTCTGTACGCTGTCTCTTTTCTGTGTCCTTACGCTGTCCGTTTTTTGTGTCCATACGTGGTCCATTTTTTAAAAAGCACAAATACGGACATATTTGCACCCACTATATTTAATGGTGGTGCACACGTCAAGTTTTTCACACGGACCATGTGTTGGTGTGAAAAACTCACAGACATGTCTGGTTTTTTTTTTTGCACAGCATGCGCAAAATGCGTGCCGCACACTAATGATGCCTATGTGTCATTAGCCGGCGCCTGGGAATAAGCGGTACAGCTTGCGCTGTTCCCTTGCACCGGCTGCTGAAGGCCACTTTCATCATTGTCTTCTGTTCGCGCGGAGATCAAATCCGGATGGCTCATGGATTGTACACACGGACACTTCTTTCCAGTACCGGAAATATCAGGACGTGTGAATGAGGCCCAAGGCTGTAGACAGGATCTTAATTCCCATCCTACAGTGACTTCATATAAAACAGTCCTGTGAAGAACTATTTCTAGATGTCCCATCTTACTCCATATTTGTCACACTGTATAACGCCACACTTACCTACAGGCTGTATGCGGTATTGCAGCCCAATAACAGTCAAGCAACAATACTAGCCACACATTTCATAAAAACAGTAGGGTGGTAGAAAAAAAAAAAAGAGACATTTTCTCCATTGCATGTTTTATTCCGAACCACTTGATTTCTGGCTTCAAAGAAATAAATGTCTCACCGAGAGGCCATATGGCAGCGCACGCAGTGATTACAGGTCAGTGATCCAGGAATACAGCGCACACGAGCCTCAAGTGTCGGAAGAGAATAAACGGCATTGAATTAAAATACAATCATACTTTTGATTCCCCTCGAACCATTGATGCCGTAATTACATGCCCAGATTTCCTTTATTATACATTTCCCCAGGTGGGTGCCAATGCACAATGGTGTCCGCGGCTCTTTGATACAAAGGTATTAAGGGAAATGTCATTGATACATTGATGTAAAGTCCACAGGTTCTTCGTTTTACAGACTCCGTACAATACATACAAAGCATGAAAGTCCTATGTAAATGACCTGGAGACAACAATGACTTCCTATATAGAAATGTCCGTGAGCTTCTTTATGAGATACACGCTTTTGTTTCCATATGCTTTAATCATTTCAAGAGCAGAAGATGAATGTATTGTAATACCGAGGCTATCGGAAGAACATGATCGTTCTCAGCCATGACTCACTTCTTACGAGATCGTTTGGATGAAAAAATAGGTATTAGACCTACCGGTAATGATGTTTCCAGGAGTCCATCCTGACAGCACTATGGAGGACGTCCTCCTCCTCCTTACAGGGACAGGAAAGCACACGAGAGGTTAAAAGGCCATGTCCCACCCCCTTTCCCTCAGTGATTTGACAAGTACCACAAGGTGGATGATGCTAGTAACGGTTTAATGAAACAGTCATATTACAGCATATGACATAACATAATACAACATAATATAACATAACAGGGAGGGAACTACCCGTGCTGTCAGGATGGACTCCTGGAAACATCATTACCGGTAGGTCTAATACCTATTTTCCAGGACGTCCACCTGACAGCACTATGGAGAGTACCAAAGCACCTCCTCAGGGTGGGATTACTGCTTGGAGAACTTTTCTCCCGAATGCGGTTTGTTGGCCAGCTAACACATCTAGTTTGTAGTGTTTGCAGAATGTATTAAGACTAGCCCAGGTTGCCGCTCGACAAATTTGATCAACTGACGCCCCTGCCCGCTCGGCCCATGAGGCCGATACCGCCCTTGTAGAGTGGGCTTTTAAGGAATCAGGCGGGCTGGCGCCTTCAGCCTGGTAGGCGTCCGAGATTACTGAGGTAATCCAACGCGCTATGGACGCCTTAGAGGCCTTCTTCCCTTTATTCCTACCACCAAAGAGAACGAACAGGTTCGGGTCGATACGCCAACTATTGGTGGCCTCTAGGTATTCTATAACTGCGCGCCTCACGTCTAGCGAGTGGAGCCGCCGCTCCTTCTCATTTCGGGGATTATCACAGAAAGAGGGTAACACTACCTCCTGGTTCAGGTTTCTTGTGGAGGCTACCTTCGGGGTAAATGCCGGGTCTAACCTAAGGATTATACTATCCTCTCTTATCTGGAGGTATGGATCCTTAGTGGATAGGGCCTGGATCTCCCCTATTCTTTTGGCCGTGGTAATGGCTACTAGAAAGGCCGTTTTACGAGTGAGAGCACGGATGGGTATCTTCTCACTAAGGGCGAAAGTGTCCGAGCAGAGGAACCGAAGTACCAGGCCCAGGTCCCATGGTGGGGTGAGCTGCCTAATCCAGGTACGGCACAATCACAATACCCTGATCTCTCAGGTAGGCCACCACCTCTACCACCAGCTTTGTAAAGATCCTGGGAGCTGAGGCCAGCCCGAATGGAAGACCCTGAAACTGAAAATGGCAGGTCCGGGCTGGTGAACTGATCGCAAACCTTAGTAGGCTTTGGGATGAGGGATGAATAGGAACCTGATAATATGCCTTTTTTAGGTCTAGGGTGCACATAACTGCGTCCCTGTCTATCAGAGGAATTGCGGATCGGATTGACTCCATCCGGAACCTCCTGTATCTGACCCAAGCATTTAGTGGCTTCAGGTTTATGATGGTGCGGGCCTCTCCGGATTTTTTTGTAATTACAAACAGGGAAGAGTAGTGACCTTTCCCTCTTTCTGATGGTGAAACTGGTATTATGACCCCTGAGTCAAGCATGTCCTGAAGATCCGACCACATTGCGGAGTCCTCCTGGACGACAGTGGGGGCAATATATCTGTCGGGGGGAGGAGAATAGAGCTCTATCCTGTAACCCTCTCTGATGGTTCTGAGAACCCACTGATTGTTGGTGACTCGCGACCAGTTTGCTGCAAAGTGGCGAAGTCTCCCCCCAATGCCTATGGCGTCATTGTCTCCTCGACCTAGATGTCGATGCAAATGGGGGATCTCTGCTCTTCCCACTTTGGCTGAAGGAGCCTCTGTAGGAGCTTCTATTAGACCTCGCCCGGCCCCTAAACTCTGACTGTCCTCTGAAGAAGGAGCCTCTCCGAAAGGACTGGGACCGTCTGGGCTTTTCTTCCGGGAATCCCTTATTCTTATCAGACACCAGCTCAAGGATATTATCCAGGGCTGGACCAAACACCCTCAGACCCGAGAAAGGGATGGCACATAACTTGGCCTTAGAAGGGTTATCTCCCGACCAGGATCTAAGCCAGACTGCTCGCCGGGCCGCATTAGAGAGGGAGCTGTTTCTGGCCGCAAACCTAACTGATTCCGCCGACGTATCCGACAGGAACGCCGTGGCTGATTTCAAAAGAGGAAGAGATGCTAGAATCTCTGACCTCGGGGTCTTGTTGGTTAGGTTTTCCTCCAACTGCCCCAACCACAGGAACATAGACCTGGCCACCGAGGTGGCTGCTATGTTGGCTCTAATCAGGGCCGCCGACGTCTCCCATGTTCTTTTTAACAAGACGTCCGCCTTTCTATCCATTGGGTCTCGAAGACCGGACGAGTCCTCGGCTGGGATAGCCGATTTCTTCGTAACCTTGGCAACCGGGACGTCGATCTTAGGGACCTCTTCCCACGCCCGAGTTTCCTCGGGATCGAAGGGCAGTCTATTTTTAAAGTTTCGGGAGAGTGTCCTCCTGGATCATTGCTTTGATGTGCTCGCTCACAGGGAACACCACCTGTTTGCGGGACACCAGTCCTCCAAACATTAAGTCCTGTCTGGACTGTGGCTTAGGGACTTCTTCCATCTGCATGGTATTTCTGACCGCGTGTACCAGCTCGTCCGTATCCTCCAGTCTGAACAGGTACTTTCTGTTCTGTTCCTGACTATCCCCCAGGATCTCGCCTTCTTCCTCCTGATCTGAGTTCCGGAAATCGGATTCCTCGCTAGGGCTCGCCTCTGATACTGGGACTGGTTCCCACCTCGGACGCTTGCGACCTGGCCCAGGGCTGGGGGATCGACGGGACGTAGAGGCCTGAATATCTTCCCTTATCAGCGACCTCATTTCGGAAAGCAGAGATGGCTGTTCCTCGCCTATGACCCTGGAGGTACAGGGACCGCATAGGGTCTTGCTATAGGTGTCTGGCAGCTTTACTCTGCACACCGGACATCTGACTGATTTGGCGGTAGCTTTCGCCGGGTCCTTTCCCGAGGGGGACTCAGCCGGGGTTCCCTTTTCCTAATAATATAAGGGGCACCTCATCAGATCTGGGCTGTGGGGACGAGTGGGGAGGGTGGTCTGCGCTATGCGCACTTACCCCTCCACCAGATGCAGTGTTGCCTTCCATCCCCTGGCGTCCGATGCAGTCACACAGCCTGGAACCGCCTGTGACGACTCTGGAGAAGGCTTTGGTCCAGGAGCGCGCGCGCCCTGGATTTGAAACCGGCATCTGACGTCACCGGATGTGACGCTGGTAAACCGTGCCTCCACTTCCTGCCGGGCATCTGCGCGCGACCGCGCTCGGCGCGAGCCCTCCGGCTTCCACTGCCCAGCGTCAGCGTCGTTCTGCGGGCTCGGCCCGCCGCCCCGCTTCTGTCGGTGCCCGCATGGCCAGCCGCCTGCGGGGAGCCGACCCGTCCTGGAGCCGAGAGCCCCCCCACCGGGAGGAACGGCTCCCTCCAGGAGCGCCGTCCTGCTCCTGGCCTTTGGAACCGAGGGACTCCCCACCGGGAAGTTTCGGCTCCGGGACCTCTTGACAGGGGAAGGATTGGACCGGCCGCACGATCCCCTGGGTCCCTCCGGTAAGCTCTCACGTGTCCCTCCGTGCAGGGACAGGAAAAACACTGAGGGAAAGGGGGTGGGACATGGCCTTTTAACCTCTCGTGTGCTTTCCTGTCCCTGTAAGGAGGAGGAGGACGTCCTCCATAGTGCTGTCAGGTGGACGTCCTGGAAATAAACAATTCTTGTGTTTGTTAACAAAGGCGTGTGTCGGCTAAGCCATTGATTTTCTACAAAAATCATTTTTTAATAATATGCGTTCTTCTCTTTCATAATCTCAAGACTAAAAAAAAAACAAAAAACAACTATTCTGACAGTCGCTTTAGAAAATGGCATTCTGGGGTCGCAAGGATCCTCGATAGATTCATTCTTCTGCATTGCCGGATGCAGAGTGAAAGAACAGAGCAATGATTTACATTTTATCCCCGTTTGGAATAAAATAAAAGTTCTAGTCGCCACAATGTTTTCTCCCGTGCAAGAGGATGACCGTGATCTGACAGTAACATGATGTAGGAAAACAGGCCCTGATTCCAATGATGTATCACTTTGTTTACTGGGTGATGCCGTTGTGATACTATCAGAGTTTTTAGATAAAGCAGAGCTCAGAAAGCTAATCCCGCCCACACCAAAGCTTTCACTTTACCGTGTATGCTGACAATAAACTTGTCATGCTCCTGGGTTCTGTGGTTGGCTTCTCTGTCCGCCGAGTCTCAACAAACATACATTATCTCCAGGTGTTTAGGTTCTGTTATTCTGTCTGCAGTCTATGTAACATGACACAGACGTTTTTACTTGTCTGTCCTATCACCTTTCAGGCGCAGCTTTATATTCTGTCCCCCTGCTTGTGATAGTTTCTTTTGGAAGTTGATCCATTCTGCTATAGCTTAAAGCAAGTCAGTGAACTTCCGGCTAGGGTTTATTTCCTTGCTGTTTCGGTTCTGTACTTTGCACCTACCTTCTGTTTCTTTTTACAAAGTAGGCAGCATACAATCTAACAGTAAGTACCTTACACTTTATTTTGTATTTCATGGTCAACTTTGCTCACTCTGGGATCTTTCTGTCACAGTGTGTCTGGCTTTGCATGATGTGACCCAACGATCAGTCTGTCACAAAACAACAAGACAGACAAGGGGACACCGGGGAAATAATTACAATGGTGGGCCCTATGATAGGGAACGGGGAAGTGGACACCTCCTGCACTCTCCTAAGGAAGAGCCCTAACTCTCCTCACGTTCCCTATACAAGTTCTTTCCACCAGTTGCCGACCAGGATACAATAAGTGACACATTACAGAAATTTGTGTCTTAGCTCCTACCACATGCAGCCCTCAAATTAAATGGCTGCTGACAAATTCTCTTTAATAGTAGATAGAGAAATGTAGTTGTCATGATCCAGGTTGGATGATGACAGTTAAAAGCACATGTAACCTTTTTTTTTCTTAAGCTGTGTGCTTAAGGCTGGTTTCACATTCGCGCTTTTTAAGCGCACGCACGGCCGGGGGTAGCTCCGCCCCCGAGCCGGCTCTCTGCCCGGCGTGCCCGCCCCTTCCTTGTAGCGCTGCCTCCTAGCGCACAGCGGCGCCTGCGATCGGCGCACCCTATCTTTAGCATAGGGTGCGCAGATCGTGCGCAGGCCGTGCGCTAGTTGCGCTTTGACCTGCGCTGCGCACTTTTGACGGTGCGCCGTGCGCGCCAAAATCCGAAAAGTTTGATTTTGGCGCGCACGGCGCACCGTCAAAAGTGCGCAGCGCAGGTCAAAGCGCAACTAGCGCACGGCCTGCGCACGATCTGTGCACCCTATGCTAAAGATAGGGTGCGCCGATCGCAGGCGCCGCTGTGCGCTAGGAGGCGGCGCTACAAGGAAGGGGCGGGCACACCGGGCAGAGAGCCGGCTCGGGGGCGGAGCTACCCCCGGCCGTGCGTGCGCTTAAAAAGCGCGAATGTGAAACCAGCCTTAGTTTGGTTTCGCCCCCGGTGGCCTT
This sequence comes from Dendrobates tinctorius, assembly GCF_039654945.1. Taxonomy (NCBI): domain Eukaryota; kingdom Metazoa; phylum Chordata; class Amphibia; order Anura; family Dendrobatidae; genus Dendrobates; species Dendrobates tinctorius. Next base: position 28,339,727 of record NW_027361705.1, read on the forward strand.
TAGGATTATTACACAGTGGTGTCTTTTGTTCTAGTTTGATAGAACTAGATAGATAGTTACATAGTGAACACATAAGCCATGAATAAATATAGTGATCATAAAAATTCCATCAGCAAAAAAGTGCATATAGTAAGCAGGAGAAAGCCACGGTAGGCGAAATGTACGTTGGAGGGAGCTGGAGACACATTGAGCCACTGATCACGGGTATTTATGATCTTATTACATTTCCTATGCACTTTATTTGAGTTTTCAGACCCTGTGTCTGCTTACTATATGCACTTTTTTGCTGATGGAATTTTTATGATCACTATCGTATTTATTCATGGCTTATGTGTTCACTATGTAACTATCTCCTTATATTATGACATTTTATGGAATTGTATTATGTCCAACTTGTCTGGTTTTCCTTTTATTGTGAAATTAATAAAAACTTTTTAAGTCTTTATAAGTTGGACTTTAATTTGGTTTATTCATATCTAGCTGAGAAGGTTTCTATTGTCTTTTATGAATATCCATATATGCTATATAGTGAGTGATTCTCACTGGTTGTTGGCTTGTTCCCAAGGACAAAAGCAAAAGATCTTGTGAAGATGATGGCGGAAGCTGGTGAGATTGTGTCAATATCCACAGTGAAACGACTACTGTATCAGCATGGGCTGAAAGGTCACTCTGCCAGGAAGAAGCCATTACTCCAAAAGATACATAAAAAAGCCAGATTAATGTTTGCAAATGCACACAAAGACAAATACCTCAATTTTTGGAGACACGTCCTGTGGTCTGATTAAACTAAAATTTGGAGGAAAAAGCGAGAAGCTTGGAAGCCTAAGAAAATCATCCCAATTATGAAACATGGGGGTGGCCGCGTCATGATGTGGGATTGTTCTGCTACAGGAGGGACTGGTGAACTTCACAAAATAGATGGCATCATGAGAAAAGATTATGTGCCAATACTGAAGCAACATCTCAAGACATCAGCCAGGAAGTTAAAGCTTGGGCGGAAATGGGTCTTCCAAATGGACAATGACCTGAAGTATACTGCCGAAATGGTAACAAAGTGGCTTAAGGATAACAAAGTCAATGTTTTGGAATGACCATCACAAAGTCCTTATCTCAATTCTATTGAAAATTTATGGGCAAAAGGTGAAAAGGCCGGTGCGAGCAAGGCGACCTACAAACCTGGATCAGTTACACCAGTTTTGTCAGGAGGATTGGGCCCAAATTCCGACCAACTATTGTGAGAAGCTTGTGGAAGGATATCCCCAACATTTGACCCAAGTCATTCACGTTAAGGGCAATGGTGCCAAATACTAATAAAATGTATGTAAACTTTTGACTTTGCAGTAATGAAAATGCCTTAAAACATTCTCGCTCATTATACTGGCAAATATCAATAATTATGGTAATCCTAACGGACCTAAAATGGGAAAAGTTTATTCTGGTTTCATGTCAGCTATTGAGAAAAACATGCAGATGTGTCTTTTTATAAAGTGTATGGAAACTTCTGGTTTCAACTGTGTGTATGGATAATAAGTATAGAAGACGGAATGAATTACTGTACTATTATCTCACGGTTCATAATGCACAAGGTTCTTTTCTATTGCACTAGTCTAAGATAGGAGTTGAAAAATTCATAAAATAGACATTTTCTGGGCATTATTCATAAGCGACACAAAGAACTGACATATTTTCTATATGTGCTTCTCCCATGATGTAATCCGGCAGAAGTCGGCATAACGAGTTCTATCACTTCCTAGCAATGTTGTTCTTCAACACAGAAAAAAATTGGATGCTTAATAATACAAATCCCAGGGAGGCTGCAGCATAGGGAATAGATTGCTATCTGGACAGAATTGCTAACACGAAGACTTCATTCCTAGAGGATACCAAGACCTACAACAGGGCAAAGGTACATTACAGTATGTGGTCCGGCGGAACGTAGAGCCGGTGACACACATGTTGCATGAAAATCCTCCAATTAATTGACTTGTGAGATTCACATTACCACGCAGTCCCCTTCTTCTGCCTGAGGTTTATCACAGAGGAAAAATTCAACTCCCCCAACTGTGTGGGGAGTCAAAATGAAAAAAAGGATTAGGACAGGGAGCTAAAGAGATAGGAGTAACGATGGATTATACTTAGAAACGTAGCAGCAAAGGCATAAGATGAGGGGAAAGCTTGTCAAGGGAGGAGAAGAGACGTGGGAGAAAAGGAAGGTAATTCACAGAGAGACAGAAATACTGAAAAAGACAATATTATCTATCAACCATTCTCAGATCTATTTAAAAAAAGTAAAAAAAAATGGGCAGCACTCAGTAGCAAAGTACAAACTGGTGTATTTATTGGCCCATGTGAACAAATGGCAACGTTTCGACTCATGGAGCCTTTGTCAAGCCTTTTGCATATAGTTTGCCATTGCCCACATTTAATCCATTTTATGTACCATATGTTTGTGGGCTGGCACCTATACCTGTGGTTTTTCAGCTCCTTTTTTATCTAGCTATCTAATGTTTGACTAAGCTAACAAGGGTCCACCAGTAACAGTGTCTCTGGGGCCACTGTTCAACTCCATCCCAATATTACATAACCCTCATTCACAAATTCACCTTGGCTTTATATAATAGCTTGTTGCATGAGTGATGACGAGCTGCCGCCTTTGTCTGTACGTAGTGAATCACGTGTATTGTGCCAAATACTGATGCTGTAGGTGGATGGCTGATTCTTACACAGGAGGCCCACCAGTGAATTCTCCTGCTGCTGGTGGGGCCAGTCCAAGCCTTGTCTATCTATTGTGCTGAAATGTCCTTGCACTGCCATTTAGTACAGTTATATAAATATGCTCTGGATGTTTCTGGGCTCCTTATATCACATTACCGGTAAAAGTAGCAATATTCATGAAGGTATTTCAGCCGTCCTGAAGTGTAGGACAGTTACTGCTCGGGCTGACTGTCATGGGTTGACTTGTTGAATCTGTAGCAATATTTCTTTGTGCTAATGGTACAATAAGATTCTTCTTCCAATTCATTAATAAATATGATGGACTGGAAAGATTTTTAGATTTGTTCAGAGAAATGAAAGAAAAAGATGGAAAGTCAAGAACACAAAACACCGGGCTAGAAAATAACAGGTAGGTAATTACGAGTAGTGAAACATAATAGAGGTTTTCCGAGTTATTCCGTTTCATTTTGTTTTCCATTCCAATAGAGTTGGGCACCGTGCTACTAGGTTGGGCAGCATATATTTTTTTTCTGTACAGCTTTTCAAAAAAATCTTGAAAAACAACTCTTTTAATATGGACACATTAGATGACCAAAATAAAGCTAAGGTTATAAGTGCTACATGTTTAGAGACAATAAATCCTAAATAAAGGCATAATGATTGCAGTCGTAATGTGCGAAAAGGCCCGCCAGGAAGGGGGCCCACTGATGCCAGCAACTTTTTCAGCTGGATGTGCGTCTGAGGACTCGCATTGCATTGCAGAGACCCTTCACAATATACGCCGCCAGCCAATCAGAGGCCGGCAGATTTTGTCAGCATGCTAGTCACTGGCGGAACATACTAGTGAGGTCATGTGACACCCATAGCAGCCAGTCTGAAGTCAGCTGCTGAGCGCTGTAGAAGAGGGCACCATGTGTCATGGGAGAGGGGGAAGATGGGAAGAATTTTTTTTTTTTTTACATGTGTTAGAGAACAGAGGTATAAAAACTACCATTATTACAGGATGGGCCCAGGAGCTGGGACATTACCCCAGGAAGGAGCTCAGTATGGGGGACATATATTACTGGAAGGGACGAGGATAGACGACATATATTACTGGAAGGGGCCAGGATGAGGACATTACACCAGGATAGGGGACATAATTACTGAAAATGGCACAGGATGAAGGACATTATTACAGGAAAACAGTAAAGGGTTCAGGATAGAGGACATTATACCAGGAGAGGGCTCGAAATAGGGGACATTATAGCAGAAAGGGTCAGGATGGGGGACATTATACTAGGAAGGGGCCGGGATAGGTGACATTAGTACAAGATTGAATAACATTTTTACATTATGGGGGAGGCAATTTGTTTGTCTTTATAGGAATTAGAATGATACAACTATTCGTCATACATCAGACCAACATTTAGGTAAGGGGTGCGGGCCTAAATTTTCCAGGGGGCCCATCGGACTCTAGTTACATCACTTTATGAAGTCTTGAGCTGCTTTCACTGTGGACTGTAAAAGAGACATAAATACAGTCAAAAATCTGTACAAGTCTATCTAGCTTAAAAAAAAAAAAAAATCATGGACACATCAAAAAATGTTTAAGGACAGGGGAAAAAAGTGCAGCATTTGTACAGGCTATCCTGTACAGGAAAGATATATGTCTTTGTACCGTGTTAGCCAGTAGATAGAAGAATATTAAGAATTGAGAGTCCTCAATGGTTGATACCTTTTAACGGCTAACTGAAAAGATGATAACAAATTGCAAGCTTTCGAGACTACTCAGGTCTCTTCATCAGGCTAGACTAATACAAAATCTGAAGAATCACATATTTATACACAAGGCAGCACAGAAATAACGCAATAGCTAAGACAAGTGATGTGAAGCGGAATAGTCATTATGGGAGAGGGATAAGCATAAATATTGGAGCAGTTCATAGATAAGCAGTGTGAAGGTTTTATTGCCCTCTGATTGCAGTCTGGTTCTGTGTTGTGATGACCCCAGAAGCTCTGAGGAGCAAATTTCTTAATTGATGTAAAAATACAAAAATCCATGCGACACATTCATACCTGAACTAAATGTGTCGAAAGTTTTCATAAATTTGTATTCAGAGATTCTTCTCTCTCTCTCTGAGACTTGAAGTTACCTTTTAATACAAGTAATTTAATGTCCATCATGCTATGACCAGGGATACAAAAATATTTTGCCACAGGTAGATCCATTCTTTTTTCTCTCATTGTGTGACGATGAGAATTCATCCTTGTGCTCAGTTTTTGCCCTGTCTCCCCCACATACAGTTGTGCCCTGAATGTAACTGGGTATATTCTTTACCAAGGGTTTAAGAATACCCTCTACCCATCCAGATACCTGCTCAGTAAGGGTGCCCACACCCCCCCACTGCTGTGTTTTAGGCAGCCTCCAAATTTAAGAAGCATCATTGTCAGAAGCTCCCTGTCCTCTCCAACAGCTTCAGGAACCTTTCCTTGCAACCAGAAAAAATGTAAAACCTGTCCATTTATAATGACCACGGACAAGATAAAGATCCCCAATTCACATCAGGACTGCAAGATCCCAGGTACGTTCAGTTGCATCACATCTAATGTAGTGTACTTAATTATTTGTACTAAATGTCCAACTGGGGGTCTGTATGTGGGGGAGACAGGGCAAAAGCTTAGAACAAGGATGAATGCTCATCGTCACACAATAAGAGAAAAAAGAATGGATCTACCTGTGGCAAAACATTTTTGTATCCCTGGTCATAGCATGATGGACATTAAATTACTTGTATTAAAAGGTAACTTCAAACCTCAGAGAGAGAGAGAGAAGAATCTCTGAGTACAAATTTATGAAAACTTTCGACACATTCAGTGCAGGTATGAATGTGTCTGCTCCAATATTTATGCTTATCCCTCTCCCATAATGACTATTCCACTTCACATCACTTGTCTTAGCTATTGCGTTATTTCTGTGCTGTCTTGCGTATAAATATGTGATTCTTCAGATTTTGTATCAGTCTAGCCTGATGGAGACCTGCATAGTCTCAAAAGCTTGCAATTTTTTTTACCATCTTTTCAGTTAGCCATTAAAAGGTATCAACCACTGAGGACTCTCAATCTAATACATAAAGCTCAAGTGTGTGTATGTATGTATGTATGTATGTATGTATGTATGTATGTATGTATGTGTGTATGTCCGGGATTGGCATCCTCACCGTCGCAGCTACAGCCACAAAATTTGGCACAGTCACACGTCTGGACCCCGAGAGCGTCCTAGGCCATGTTGAGAGGCGAAATTTTAATCCCGCGTGTTCCAATTCACCAAACAATTTTGCCCCTGTCTATATACTGGGGAAAAAGTGTGTGCGTGTCAAGCCCCGCCCCTCATTATGATGTCATAATGCCCCATCTACATACTGGGGAAACAGTGTGTGCGCGTCAAGCCCTGCCCCTCATTATAATTATCATAATGGTTGCCATGGCGACGCTGATGTCATCATAGGTTGAAAGCCCCGCCGCTCATTATGATGTCATAATGGTTGACTATGGAATGGAGGATGTGTGATGGGTATATGGGCACTGGACTATGGGATGGAGGATATTTATGATGGGTATATGGGCACGGGACTATGGGATGGCGGATATGTATGATGGGTATATGGGCACGGGACTATGGGATGGAGGATATGTATGATGGGTATATTGGCACTCTACTATGGGATGGAGGATATATATGATGGGTATATATGGGCACGGGACTATGGGATGGAGGATATGTATGATGGGTATATTGGCATGGGCCTATGGGATGGAGGATGTGTATGATGGGTATATGGGCACTCAACTATGGGATGGCGAATATGTATGATGGGTATATGGGCATGGGACTATGGGATGAAGGATGTATGATGGGTATATGGGCACGGGCCTATGGGATCGTGGATATGTATGATGGGTATATGGGCACGGGACTAAGAGATGGAAGATAATTATAATTTGCTATAACTAACCACAGTTAGTTACTATGCCCGGGCAGCGCCGGGCTCTTCAGCTAGTTCTAAATATTCTACAGGCTATCCTGTAATTTCTGTACGGTTGGCAACACTGGGCAGCAAAGATAATGTAGGGATACTTTATACTTTGGTACTACGTATAATTTAGGGATATAATAAACTATATATTTATCATAACAAAGCAAATGTTTTATAAAACCATTAAATTGACCCAGGAAGCAGCAGACAGGCGAAACAAGGGTTATGGTGTTTTTATCTCATTAAGTTTTGTGAGTAGATTAAAAACCACACTTGGAAGCTAATCATCTGGCAGTGCTGCTTTATGTCCGGTTGTTCTTTAAGGGAAACTAATGACTGTATTGCTGGTGGTAATTGCTTGTGGAACTACTGGTCTCAGCAAGACAGACAGAGACATCATTGTATAAAATACACAGAATTAATTTGTGATGGACAGGAAAGAAATACTGATGATCTGGATTCCTCTCAAGATCGTAAATGCAGTAGAGATGTATTTTATCTGTTTTTACTGTGAAATGCGTTGCAAATTTTTTTATTGCACTTTGCCTTGCACCAGTCTCACTGTAAAGAGCAGACGGTTAAATAATTATATTGATATTTTCATAAAACCAAAGAGAAACATTCTATATATTATTATCTATCATACACATAGACCACAAGATAGTTGGGGGTCCAGCCATTGAGACCGCCACCTAGATAAAAGAACAGAATATATTATGTAGTTATTCACTCTACTAGTTGTCTCTTATATATTACTATCTCTGAGCAAAAAAGTTTCTATTTATTGACAGCAAATAGAGAAAATTGTTCAGAAAGGGAATGTAAAGTATGTGGGAAAGATCTCCAGGGATGAGGCTAAGGTCGCGCGAGTGCTCCAGGTCTCTAAAAGAGACAGCGTGCATTTTTTTGAATATGCTTCTAACCAATGGTGTTATAGTGTGTACTATTTCTGACCCCTCTGCCATAGACAGGGTGCCGGAGCATCAAGTGTTTCCTGTTGCTAGTTTCCGGTTCCTGTACTGTTGTGCCTGAATTCGGTCTGAAGTACTGCTTGTGTCCTGCCAGTACCCAGCTAATACTGTTTATCTTCTCAGACTACCAGCAGCTCTCTATTTCGTACCTGGGACGATACCAGTGCTGCCTGTTCAAGTGCCAGTCTGCTCAGCCGTCCATCACACTGTTTCCCTGGACAACGTCAGTACTGCCTGTGCCAGCTGTGTCCTGTGCTGCCGCTTCCCGCCTGTCAAGTTCAATGCTACCCGTTATCCCTGCCTGATCACCTGTTCTGCTGGGCCAGCTTTCAAGTGTCCGGGGTCTAACTGGAGGTAGCACCTGTGCCCCCTGAACACCCCAATCTGATCCAGTTCGAGGGGTCTTACTACAGGTGTTTGGGGTTCGCATAGTCACGCCCCCTTCAGAGACCCCCGGTCCGTGGTCCCGAGGTTCTACAAAAATAGCAATAAACGAATGTGCACTACAACATCTGTGCCTCCGTTTCCATTTGTTACAGGGAGAAGGCAACCTTGGCACGCTCTTTTCATTGGTCCAATAGCAGCTGTACAGTTTGCCTCTTTGCTTACATTTGTACTTTGCATGTAATGAGTAGTTATACCGAATAGTTAACAACTCACTTGCACCAGTACGGTTCACTGTACGCCCTTGTCAGAGCATGTCCTTATCTTATGACGGCCGTGATTTATAAAGTGCTGAAGCCAGGACTTTAAGGGAACACTAAACCTAGTGCAAAAAGCCTACAAAAAGAGCAGTTTATGAAAAGTGCTGATATTATCGGTCACGTGTGTAAATATCTAGAGAAGTTTTCAGAATTGAATATACAGTATATGAGATAGAGTAGATGTGGCGCCCCTGAGGCTCAGTCGCCACAAAGGTACTGCACCTTCTCCCAAGGTGTGGTGGCCCACCATCCAGGTAAGTTGGAGGCTCCTGCCCACGCTCCAACACTCGCACCCCACACAAGTGATGTGAAGCGGAATAGTCATTATGGGAGAGGGATAAGCATAAATATTGGAGCAGTTCATAGATAAGCAGTGTGAAGGTTTTATTGCCCTCTGATTGCAGTCTGGTTCTGTGTTGTGATGACCCCAGAAGCTCTGAGGAGCAAATTTCCATCTTTGCCCCTGTGGCACATACAATTCACCACTAGACCCTCACACCATCCTCAATGATATCATGCAAGTCTCATCTCAGGCAATTCCCTTGCACACCCAGGTGAATATGTGGCTCCCCTGAGGATCCAGTCACCACAGAGGTACTGCACGTCATCCAGAGGTGTGGTATCCAACCATCAGGTAAGGAGGGAGCACTACCTGGGACTTCAACACTTGCACCCAACACACGCTAGTTCAGTCAGGGCATCTGGGTGTACCCTTTGGGAGGATGGCCTCATTCCAGGCTGGCTAGGAAAGGGTGTTGGGGAGTCAGTGGGGAAAGGTAGAGAAGAGGGAGGAGTTAAGGAGATGGGGTGACAAGGAGTATAGCCAATCAGAAAGTGAGTGGGAGGAGCTAGTCCTGAGGTAGATACATCTTTCCAGAAAGTTGTCAGTTGGTGATGGGACAGCGAAGGACAGGAGTAAGAGGAGTCAGAGCTAGAGTGAAGGAAGAAGAACTGAAAGGGAGTTTAGAGAGAACAGAAGGAGTCCTGAGGGGCACGGGAAGTGCAGCAGCCACCCGTGGGGCCCGCTCCCGTTTGAAATGACTAGGTTGCAGAGAGGGTACCGGCCCCTGAGCCCAGTGGAGAAGAAGACAGACTCAGCTGGCAAGCCGGAGGCTGAGGTGACTGCAAGTACCTCAGCCACATCCACATCAATTCCCTGAATAGGTGGCCTGGTAGAGGATCCCGGGGCCTGACCCACGTCGCCCGGCAAGGTCCAAGGCTGTTGGCTTAGGGACAATGTTGTGAAGGTGCTAGGCAAGAGGAAAGGAAAGACTAGCATAGGGATACGACCAGAAAGAGAGGAAAACACAAAAGAAAGTCCTGGAACGGTGTTTCCCAAATTAACAGAGTTGGCTGGACCCCTTACTTGGAGGACACAGTGATAAGCGGGACACCTGAGTGCACAGGTCAAGTGTGAGTAAAAGCAGTGAAACTGCACCTCACTGTGTCATTTGTGTTATTCGCGTCCCACTTGCTTAACTTCGCACATAACATCACAGTCACCAACTCACCAAGTAACATCCTAGCTGCCCTGGGACACAGCTCTGCCCATGGAGAGCTGCACCATCGCTGCTGTACCACCGTTCCAGAGGATCTGTATAGCAGCTTCGGCTACCCTAGCTAAATACTACGGGTGGAGTCACGATTCCCCCCTTCCCTATAAATATCCTACCATCTTCCCCCTCATTGAACTTCCATCTTCATTGGACACCCAGGGCCATGGACCGGGTCACTATCACCACTGTGACACACTTCCCCTTTAAAAGAGCCTGACCGGCCCAATACCGAGTAACCCCCAACCCTGCGGGGGTTTTCAAATATCCAGCACTGGCTGTGGAGTAACCTACACTTTTATCATCATAAAAGTAATAAAGTGAAAAAGGACATCTGGTCCTAAACAACACTGGCCAACATGGCCACAATATGGCTTTAACAAGGCATGACCCACCCCCAAATTATAGAAAATGGGCACCTTAAGTCGGCCACCCATTTTATAACACACAGCATGGCATCAACAAGTGGGGAGATAGGAATATACATGTATAGGCTGGAAAATTTGCCAAACATTGTTAGCTGCATATCAGACATATGGTACATTTTAGGAGAGATGTCCCTTTAAAAACCACTAATGGTCATGAAAAAAAAACTGTATCCAATAATTAATTTGAGCTGTTCCATTTGTCTTCTACAATACTTGTTTCACTCATTAATAATTTACATGGTTCCTAAAAGCCTGTTACATATTAATACTAGAATTTATTTTCGGGAAGTAAATTGGTTCATATAAAGATTGTCCTTCAACAAGGGACTTAATTACAAAGTTCTGAAATCCATAACAATATACTAGTTGCTTCATTTATCATCTAGATAATCCACAACCTGCTCAATGGAAAATTTAAGTGCCCCTACACCGCTCTGTGGACACGTGATATGCTCATGTAGGAGTTTCTTGGCAGTGTTTTGAGCAATCAGTGGCAATCGGAGGTCTTGGGTCTGTAGGTCCCAATCCTGTTGTAGACCACCAACATTTAACGAAGACTTTCAAAGGGTAAATTTCATATCCATATACCTTAAAATATCAAATTTTCTTAATTAGAATTCCATTAAAAAAGGCGTAAAAAATATTTCCCATGGGTAACAGACTGATGCGTTTCAGACAAAGAGTCTGGAGTCTAAACTCATTGACTTATGAAAAATTTAAAAACATTATTGTGCAGCCATGTGTGGATACAGTTTATCCCATTACAGATCAAAGTACATAAAAGATGGAATAATATCTAACTAGTCATTCAAATAATAGAGATAACATACACAAAGGAATTTGACCACTTCTCCATTAAATTGAACAACAAGTCCGGAACCTTAGAAGTCACGTATTTTCTAACAGTAATAAAAAATGAAAGTGATAAATAATGAAAAAAAATCATATCTATATTATTTACCCATTTGAAATTCAACTATAGAGTCGTTAACCCTTAGACTTACAAACTAGGACATACACACAGGAATAGATCCAGAAAAAAAAAAAAAAAAAAGATTTAACCCCCTTAAGGACAGGGCCATATCTTCCTTTTTGCATTTTGTTTTTTTCTTCCCCTTACTCCAAGAGCCATAACATTTTTTTATTTTATGTTATGTACTGGAAAGCAGGAAAAAAATTCCAAGTGTTGTGACATAGTGAAAAACTCCGCCATTGTTTTCTGGATTTTTTTTTTATGTACAGCGCTTATTTTAAGGTAAAAATGACTCCAGGTTAGTATGATTACACACATACCAAACATGTATAATTTTTTTTAGTTTAATAGTGAAAAACAAATTGCTTTTGAGGACATGTTCCGAGAGACGCAACGTTTCCCAATTTTTGGGATATGGCGTTGTGCGAGTCTTGTTTTTTTGCGCACATAGCGGATGTTGAGCTGACGCCCAGAATGGCTGTCTAGGAGCAGTCTCCACGAGATCCATTCCCTGGTTGGGCAGTGGAATATCTCTACACTAAAAATACTCAGATTCGTTGCGTCTCCATTATGGTGCTGTAATTAATGTTTAGTTACTCCCGAGAATATTGTGTCTTTTTTATTAATACAGGATCGATGTTCTGCAATCCTTTTCTTAAGCTACCTAATACAACCTATATATCTCATGTTGCATACCACATGATGCGTATCACCGATAATAAATCCATCAATTACATGGCACTAAGCATGTGGTGTCCAGACTTCCTTCTTCTTAACCGGGAACCTTCAGACATTGCACCGTTTACCCCCCGCACTTATAAAATCTTTTTTGTCTCAACCATATCTTGCCAAAAGTTTTATTCACAACTGACTTTGGAGATAAAATTTCTCGTAGTGATTCGCTTCTCTTGGGGACAACTTGATACGTCAGTCTGTTACCCATGGGGAATATATTTTTTACACCTTTTAATGCAATTCTAATAAAAAGATTTGATATTTTATGAAATGTGGATGTGCCGTCTACCCTTTGAAATTCTGATAGAAGAGGACACTTTACTTATGATCTATCTAAGGTTTTGTTGGTTTCCACCCTCTTTGAACCAAAAATCCATCCTCTAAATTTCTAAAAGGATTATTTTCTTCTTTATAGATGGATACTGTCAGATAGTGTTTGTAAAAACAAACTCTTTTGTAAATTACTGCTTACTAAATTTGGTAACCGTTGCCGAGATACTAACACTTTTCTTTTGTTTATAGTTTGTTGCCTAAAAGACCGACCACCAATGCTGTCTAGCTTGTAAGCACCACGCTGACATTGGCCAGAATTAGGAGGTTACAGTGCCCTCCAGCGATCCTGGACAGCTTGAAAACAAGGTTTACAGCCTCAAAAGAGAAGAGTTTGTAAGCGCTGAGCATGTTCCACTGTCTAGCAGCGATGGTCGGTTTCCTAGGCAATGAACCGTTAATAAAATAAAAAAGTGTTAATATCTGAAGGACAACTGAAATTTTTAATACATTGTAAATTGCAAAATTGCTTTTATTTACAAGCTTTATCCCACAATATCCATTTATAAAGGTGGGAATAGCTCTTTAATTGTTAACAATGCCGTTCCTACGAACGTCTGCAAACTTTGTCGTTAAACCAATAACAAACTGGATGAGAGCAACCAGGACTGGGGTCTTCTTCTAAGGGTCCAGTAGTGGCTGTATGGGTTGAGTCTACGCCACATATAATATTGAGAAGCTCTGGAGAGGGACAGCAGCGCACAAAATGGGGCAATACCTCCTGGTAAAAGTATAAGCGATGGTAGCACTCAACTGAAGATGATGTGTGCAGGCACAACACCTATGGAAGTGTGGAAAGCCACACCTGCTGCCCCTTGGCTGGAGGAAATGTATAATGGCAAAAATGGAAGCTTGGAAGCTGGCATGTTTAGGCAGGCTGCTCCGTGGGAATAAAAAACCTTGAGATTCCATATTGATTATTAATACCAACGGATTTCTGCACTGGACTGGCATCTTTCTCAAGGTATAAAAACCAAGTGCCCAGTGCAGAAACGCATTGGTAGTAATAAAAACCGGTTTGGAAGCCCAAGGCTCTTAGGTGTAGCCCACCTAAACATACCAGCTTCCGTTTTTGCCCCATATAACCCAGACACCCTGGAGAGAAGAGAGAGCACTTCTAAATGTCCTCATATGTTAGGGAAGCATGTGGTACATAGTAGGGCTGCGATGTCCTGGGAATCACAGAGACTAAGATATTGTGGAATGTACAGTAATCCATTGACAACGATGTATCTGTCTTCCTAAATGTATCATTCTATAAAGACGGCAGAGAAATTCACAAATCAGTTTTATGTTGTGTCTGAGCCAATTTATAGGCATCTTTACAAGGTGCATTCTGCTAGGCTGGAAAAAGAAAGCAGACGGACACATGAACCCAACCAAGTGAATGGTGCAGAACGCGAGTATGAGAGATCGGAAAGGACATGGAAGGTAAAAGGAAGGCAGGTCCTGGATTATGCAAGACAAAAAAGCAGGTGAGAAGAAGCCTCCAATTATATGAAGAAGAGAGAGAAAAAGCTTTTGTGAAGAATGCAGCTTCCCTTATTTTTAGCACCAGTGAAAAGGAACTAATAATAATATGCTTCCTGCAGAGCGGTGAATGGTTAATAATGGAGTTTTGTAATGGAGTACGGTGTATATATAAAGAAACTTTTTTGCCTCCCGAGGATCTTGTCTTTTATGGCTTTACAATAAATTACACTATAGTGCCTCCGTATGCCAAAAGTCTACAGTGCATGTCCTCCGCTCAGCGTTTGCTTAGAATAACTCAGCGTATTGTAAGGATGACCTCAGATCAGGAGGTATCCCTCTAATACCCAGCAAGTCAGCTATCAGATAGATCGACCCGAAGGGTTAAAAATGTAAACAATCTCAGCAACATTAACGATAGGATCTTACAAGATTGAAGCGTGGGGTCAGGGCATTAGCCTTAAAACCATTACAATTTTATACCAATAGCAGCCAATTACTCTCGAAAATGAGCATTTGAGGTTTCTATGAAAGCTGAGCACATGAGACTTCCATTACCAGCTGGATACTGGCAGGATGGAGGGAATCAACGACAGAGTGCAGAAATAGGATTGTGAAAATAATTACCAAGGGCAGCAGACGATCAAGAAATGGGAATAATATCTCCATCATCTATTTTACTTACTTATATAGCGCCATTAATTCCACATCATCATTACTGTCCCACATGGGGATCACAGTCTAGATTCCCTATCAGTATGTCTTTGGAGTGTGGGAGAAAACCGAAGAACTCAGAGGAAGCCATGCAAACAACGGTAGAACATACAAACTCCTTGCAGATGTTGTCCTTGGTGGGATTTGGCTGCATTGCTAACCACTGAGATCTATCATATATAGCATTCCTATCTTATTTATCTACATAGGTTCGGAGCGAACAATTGGAGGTTCCACTGGAGGGCACATGGACCGACACAGGAATGGGCCCCAGGAGTCTAGAAGTCAACTTTAGGTTTGGAGCCAATCATTCATCACTGGGGTCCATTTCTCATGGGCTGCTTCATAAATAATCATTAGACCTTATTGATGATATGACTCATCTGGGTAACAATAATAATAATAAACATTACAGTGAAGTTCAAAGTGGACATAAACATGTTTTCTATAGATGGAGGGTGGACGCTAAGAATAGTTCCATCGATGGGTCAGAGGACCTGCATTTTTTGTAAGGCCATTCGAACTGGTAGGTTTGGAGGTATTGCTGCCAGCACAGTACAGGGTATGGAGACAGGCACTCTATGGGGTCATTAAGGCGAGGTACTTGGGGCTGGCACAGTGATGTCCCTCTATTGCCATCTCATTCACAGGGGTCTAAGAAGCTGAGATTTTGGGTGTTTGTTGCTGGATTTAAAAGTCATGGTCTGCAATATGGAAAGAAAAACACACTCCCTTGTGATTTTTCTTTTCCATACTAACCAAATAGTAAAGTATTCACTGTCGATTTGTAGATGTTCGAAAAGAGAAGAAAACGATATTAAACATGGTCTGTAGTGTATGAGAAGGACATAGCTGAAGTAGAGTGGGTGTGACCAAGGTTAAGGCAACAAGTGGATGGCAATACCAAGACACATACCCCCCCAACTTTGAAAGACAGAAAAGAGGGACACTGTGTGACGTGCGTAGCACATGGTGACAATTTCTATTTTACGTTAAGCCACTTCCACAACCTAGCCCAGTCGAATCGGTGACATGCAAGCTGATTGGAAGTTGGTTACTGGCTTCTTTAAACAGAGGAGCATTCTATGCGCACAGAACAATTGTTAACATGATCGTTCTGTGCACATACGAGAACATGTTAATCGACAGCACATATCCTACTTAATGGCAGCATATCTCCCTGAGTCATCATGACTTACGTGGACTTAAAAAAATTGCACCCAAAGAATAAGAGTTTTGCTCATTCATCGAGAGGTTGCAAGCCTGTTTAAATGGGCAGATAGTCAGTAAACAGCATTACTATGAGCGCTCATTCACCGATTATTGGCTCATATAAATAGGCCATAAGACTATGGTGTTATGGAAACAGTTAAGTGCAAATAGTAGGGAAACATCTTCAAAAACGTATGATATCCTTAAAATATCAAGAGTAAAGGGCACAACACAAAGTTTAGCACATTTAGCTCACTGAGTCACTATTTACACTTCCTTACAACTTGAAGGGATTGTCCACTACTTGGATAACCCCTTGTCATTTTTTTATATTCCCCCTGTAAAATAGCAACAGCCTATACTCCCCTCCGGTGCCAGCGCCTTTCCAGCTACCAGAAAGCCTGGTCTGGCGGGGCTTGGGTGACATTGTTGTGCCACGTGAGCCCTGCCGCCAACCACCAACTGCTTCACTCTCATTTCCTTAGAATGACACTGACATCCGGAAGATGTGAGAGCTGCCGCTGCTCTCTGACCGCCTCTGAATATCAGTTATGTCTGTAAAAGTGAGAATGAAGTGGCCACTGATTTGTTGCAGGGTTCACGTGGTGTAACAATGTCAACCGAGCCCCGGGAGATCCGGCGACAATATTGCTGGAACAGCGCCGGCACTTGTGACGTCAGGCTGCATTTATTTTTTACAGGGAAATATAGCAATCATGAAGTGGTTTTCCGAGTAGTAGACAACACCGTTACACTGTAGCTGTCATTTTACAAATTTGACAATCGATACCTCAACTAGCTGCAGATTGGTGGGGTGCAGGTCTCAAGACCCCCACAACTGCACATAACACACAGAGCGGTGTGTGCACTCCATAGTAAGACTAATGGTGCGTATACCAATATGTGGGATAGCGTGTACATAGACTTACTATGGAGGCCGTACACCTCTGTGTACACACTACATACAAGAGCTGGGCAGATCGCAGCTGTGTTTCATGCAATTCACGAGGGCCTCGAGACCCCGATCCCACTAATTTGCACTATTAAATACTAAAAAAAAAATGATAAAATGCTAGTTACCCTTTACATATCTTCTGGCATCAAATAGAATCTGTGATCATCTCTGTGTCAAGTAAAATGACTGTAAGCTCTTGAGATGAAGCATTTGCTCTGCCGGGCACTACAAAGTGAAACCGGTGAATGGGATGATACAGTATGACCTCGGCATGCGGTGGCAGTGAAAACATTTGTGATTTCTGAATTTAATTGTGGGAAAGAAACCAAAGAGCGAAAATGGTCAAACAGCTTCTCTTGAATGAAGATATCACATCACTGGGCTGAAGGCTCAAATATTGCATAATGGAAGTGTACGATGAGGCGGCAGCCATTAGTCTAAGTGTATAAATATATAATTACTTATTAACTATATACTTTTATTGTGAGATAACAGACTATTCTTTAAAGGAACCTTTTCTTTGATTTATAACACCTGACTAGTGGGCAGCATGGACCAGAAGCCGCTTCCTGCATTCTAAAAATGTATTTGTTACACTGAAATGATACAACTTTGAAAGCATGGGTTGTGCGTGAACGAGGTCACTAGTCCAAGAGGCGACTAGTCCAAGAGGCGGGTCCCTGTTGGCTTTTCCCTGCCCACTCTGCTGGACTGACAGTTCTCTCCCTACATACATACGTAGAGGGAGACTTGTTAGTCTAGCTCAGCGGACGGGGCGAAGCCTACAGGATATACTGCATCTCTTGGACTAGTCTCTTATACTCCGGCTGTTCAATTTAGGCATCATGAATCATAAGACAGGTTCCCTTTACATATAATACTACAACTAATAGTTTTACACTTTGAATCCTATATGGACCTATTAAAAAAATCATGAGAATAATATTAATATCCTCTTGATATTTTATGTTGGTCACATAGACTTTTACATTAAAAAAATTGCAAATTACTATAGTTCTTTGTGACATTTTGGCAATTAAATGAAGAATTTTAAGGAAGCTGAGAAGGCTACATCCCCAGCCTGGAGAACGCCTGGGGCAATGAGGGTTTGGAATACTAAAAGCCGCACTGTCTACATTTTTATATCTTTTTCCTTACGATGATTCACTTCACTAATTTTAACTACCAATGTTTCTAAATGATTATGCTAAGAAAATGCTCCAAAAAGTCATTTTGCACAACACATTTTTTTGTTTTCCTGTGCGTTACAAAGACTCAAACTCTGGTAGAGCTCGGCTTTAGTTTGGTCTGAGCACCTGGAGGTAGAACAGGTATCAATAGAAGCTCAGACGTATCAGAAGCTAAAAGACGAGTTGCCGCCTTGTCCCTGCTTGGATCTATAAGGACAGAGATGTTTTACATCAAAAGCTGAAGCGCTACAGATATAAAAAATTTTTTACACAAAATATTTTAGAAAGTGTGCGGACAAAGATAAATCATTGCTGATCGTGACTGTTATTTGAGTAGGGCATGTTCCATGCAGATTTCATATCCTAGAGCACCAAGTGAACTTTTGCTGTGTTAAATCAATAGATATGGGGCATCGAGAAGTCATTTGGTGCTTGCTACATCGGTAAGACATCCAATTGTCCTCCTTTTTGATCTGGCTCTCGCTGTCCCTCTTTATTCTTTAAATATCCCCCTTATATTTGTAATACCATATTACTGTCTGTTTTTTAACTATAAATGTCGCTTTTTTTTGCCAATCAAAAAAAAAAAAATTACATGGCATTATTACTAGAGATCAGTCATGTACGCTGAAATGGATAAAAGAGGTCCTGTTTTTAGAGAAAAAGAAAAGCTAACCTTACACAGGTGCCCACTCTTAGGGCTTTAAAACACATTTTACAGCAAGACCGAAAAAAAAAAAAAAAAAAAGAGCCGTAGCATAAGTTGGAATACATGCAATATGTAAGAGCACATTCACACTGTGGCCTTTTCACGGGCAAAAATAAAACAAAATGAGCATATATCCTACAGTAAGTAAATAGCATAGGGTACGTAGTAAACACTATTTTGACCAAACAAGCATAAAATCCATCCCACTGCCACAGAGTGTACCCAATCGGGACAGTCCTATCCTATCTCTAGTATTTAAACCTTACCCCAATGTGAATAAAGGCAGAGCAGGAAAGGGAGACCGACAGTTCGGCCAACCCTGCATGGGAAGCTATATAGCAGAAATGCCTTGCTCAGAAAGGGGGGGACATGAAAAGTGCAAGAAACTACAGAAAAACCAAAGAAACGAGCCGGAGCATAAGTTGGTGTATGCGCAATATGTAAAAGCACACTGTGGCCATTACAGCAGCAGCAATTGAATGAGATTTCTGAAATCCCACGCACACACTTCTTACTCGTTCCTTGCGGATTTGAGCCAAACATTTTTTTTTTTATTTAAATCTGTGGTGTATCAATTCTTTTACAATTTTTGCAATGTTTTTCATCCATACCAGTAAATGTGAAAAAATGTACTGTACATTAAAAAATCAAGTTAAAAACTCATGTGAAAAAAAAATCTTGCCAATGTAAATACATGGCAAAGACATGGAAAAAAAAATATATATTTTACGCAGCATTTTTCATACCGAGACCCTGGTTTTTGGTGCAGAAAAATCTGCTACAAATGCTCTGCATGTGCACATAGCCTTACCATTTCTTAAATTTGTTTAAGATTCCAATTTCTCACAAAACAAAATCAATGCAATATCGCAACACGCTAGCCAAACCATTCACAGGCAGAAAATAAAATAACCTTTGGATGGACGCATGGACAGATAGGTCATATCACAAACTATTTCAAAATATATTTTTAAAGTCGTTCATCATTCCAACTCATCTCAAGATATGTTACCAGTGCTGGACTGGAATGCCAAGGGCCACCAGTAACCGACTTCAGGGCCCCAGCTAAATGCAAATGTGACATTATCCTCAATCACACATTTATATAACTGTGAGTTGGGTAGATCGTTACAAGAATAAGATGCTGACTCTGTCTGTACTTAGTGATTTATGTAATGTATATAGTGCCAAGTACTGCTCATATAAGAGGGGGCCCACCGGAGGATTCTCCTGTTTTCCTATGGGCCAGTCCAAGCCTCTATGCTACCAGGAGAAATAATAAGGAAGACACGTCTGTATATCTAATCTCAGGCATCCCCTATAAGCTACATTCCACTTGTGCTTTAATCACACCCACATAAGAGTCAGGATAGGTTAATAGTCTTTTCCACCTTTGGGAACTATCCTGTTAACCCAACCATAAAATGGATTCTCTCCTTACTTCTGTGTGAATGGTTGCACCATTCCTGGGCTGTGACATAACTTGTGTGAATAATTCCTATGCTATGATATCACTGTGTGCACCCCCCGTACACTGTGACACCACTGGGTGCATTATTCTTGTGATGTGTCTATGTGCACTAGTAAGATTACAGTACAGTGATGTCACAATACTGGGGTATACCATAACATCACTGCTTGCACATCACATTTCAGCACTGTCACATCGATCATCTGTGTACTATGATATTACCATGTGGATTATTTCGATGCTGTGACATCATCATGCACGTGATTACGTTTTGGTGACTCAAGGTACAAAGTGAAGACCAAAATGATTAGAATCTCTTGTGTTTTCGAACTTTTGAGCCTTCTCATTGACTCATATTTTAAAATATAGGAGGGTCTTCAAAGCTGAATTCGCCTGAATCTCCGCTCACTTATTTTAACAGCTTGGTGTCTTTGGGATCTTGAAGCAGGTAAAATACACTTTTGCTTTTTCAGGTGGATTTCAGAGCAGACCCACTCTAAACTCACCTGAAAAAAAAATGTTGTGTGAACATACTCTGAAAGTCACATGCCTAAATCTCATGTAGTGCAAGTGTGTGTTCTTCTACACATATGCTAGTTAAGCGACCTTAAATTTCCATTGCATTTTAAAACTCCGTTATAGATTTGATCATTACATATAATGAAAATTCTCTGAGATTTGCAATTTATAAGCAGGTTGCGTGTCGGTGTATAAATAGAACCGCCTGCTTATTCTTGGGAATGGAGCAGAGGTTAAGAGTATTTAATTTATGTCTATGAACCACAATCTGTAATTTGTAAATTTTCAGCCTTAAAAGATGATCTTTGCTTAGTCAGTTACTACTGGATAATGTAATAAAGCCGTAAGAATGTTTTTTTTATATATATATATATATATATATATATATATATATATATATATATATATATATATATATATACACACACAGTGGGGCAAAAAAGTATTTAGTCAGTCAGCAATAGTGCAAGTTCCACCACTTAAAAAGATGAGAGGCGTCTGTAATTTACATCATAGGTAGACCTCAACTATGGGAGACAAACTAAGAAAAAAATATCCAGAAAATCACATTGTCTATTTTTTTTTCATTTTATTTGCATATTATGGTGGAAAATAAGTATTTGGTCAGAAACAAGCAAACAAGATTTCTGGCTCTCACAGACCTGTAACTTCTTCTTTAAGAGTCTCCTCTTTCCTCCACTCATTACCTGTAGTAATGGCACCTGTTTAAACTTGTTATCAGTATAAAAAGACACCTGTGCACACCCTCAAACAGTCTGACTCCAAACTCCACTATGGTGAAGACCAAAGAGCTGTCAAAGGACACCAGAAACAAAATTGTAGCCCTGCACCAGGCTGGGAAGACTGAATCTGCAATAGCCAACCAGCTTGGAGTGAAGAAATCAACTGTGGGAGCAAAAATTAGAAAATGGAAGACAGACAAGACCACTGATAATCTCCCTCGATCTGGTGCTCCACGCAAAATCCCACCCCGTGGGGTCAGAATGATCACAAGAACGGTGAGCAAAAATCCCAGAACCACGCGGGGGGACCTAGTGAATGAACTGCAGAGAGCTGGGACCAATGTAACAAGGCCTACCATAAGTAACACACTACGCCACCATGGACTCAGATCCTGCAGTGCCAGACGTGTCCCACTGCTTAAGTCTGTACATGTCCGGGCCCGTCTGAAGTTTGCTAGAGAGCATTTGGATGATCCAGAGGAGTTTTGGGAGAATGTCCTATGGTCTGATGAAACCAAACTGGAACTGTTTGGTAGAAACACAACTTGTCGTGTTTGGAGGAAAAAGAATACTGAGTTGCATCCATCAAACACCATACCTACTGTAAAGCATGGTGGTGGAAACATCATGCTTTGGGGCTGTTTCTCTGCAAAGGGGCCAGGACGACTGATCCGGGTACATGAAAGAATGAATGGGGCCATGTATCGTGAGATTTTGAGTGCAAACCTCCTTCCATCAGCAAGGGCATTGAAGATGAAACGTGGCTGGGTCTTTCAACATGACAATGATCCAAAGCACACCGCCAGGGCAATGAAGGAGTGGCTTCGTAAGAAGCATTTCAAGGTCCTGGAGTGGCCTAGCCAGTCTCCAGATCTCAACCCTATAGAAAACCTTTGGAGGGAGTTGAAAGTTCATGTTGCCAAGCGAAAAGCCAAAAACATCACTGCTCTAGAGGAGATCTGCATGGAGGAATGGGCCAACATACCAACAACAGTGTGTGGCAACCTTGTGAAGACTTACAGAAAACGTTTGACCTCTGTCATTGCCAACAAAGGATATATCACAAAGTATTGAGATGAAATTTTGTTTCTGACCAAATACTTATTTTCCACCATAATATGCAAATAAAATGAAAAAAAAACAGACAATGTGATTTTCTGGATTTTTTTTTCTCAGTTTGTCTCCCATAGTTGAGGTCTACCTATGATGTAAATTACAGACGCCTCTCATCTTTTTAAGTGGTGGAACTTGCACTATTGCTGACTGACTAAATACTTTTTTGCCCCACTGTATATATACATATATATATATATATATAGACGTGATAAAACAGTAGTCAAGATGGGATACGATGCCTCAAGCAGCTGGATGTGGTTAGTGATCTTGAGATAGAAAGATGGTGATAGTTTGGTATCACTGCAAAGTATAAGCCCCAGTCACACACAAATTATAAGCCCCAGTCATACGCAAAGTATAAGCCTCAGTCATACACAAAGTACAGGTCCCAGTCACACACAAACTATAAGCAACAGTCATACACAAAGTACAGGTCCCAGTCACACACAAAGTATAAGCCTGCTAGGGCTGGCGGAACGCACCATATTATAAAGTAGTAGTAGGTGCGTTCGCAGCCCGGGGTCCACCGTGCAGAGGTGGTACACTGCTGCTAGGTAATGGCAGAAGAATAGAGCGGCGTAAAAACAGTCACACATGGGTTATGTCACCCAGTGTGAGCAGGAGCGGACTCTGTTAATTCACAGAGCTGCACAACCACTGAACGTGGATGCCGGAGCCTGTTTAGCTCACAGCCCGGCCAAAGAGTGCACAGCAGACGGCCACAGAACTCTACCCCAAGGACACGGGGTTAAGTCCCTCTAGGCCCACTGAGCGCGCGGCGTCGCTACCACGAACGCCGCTATAGACACCGACATAGTATATATAATTTTGCACATAATCTTTCATGCATTGGCACTTTATTTGTACCTCATATACTGAACTTCATTGTGCCTAATTTTAATATATGGTCCAGATTTTGTTTTATTGAT
The DNA here is from genome assembly GCF_039654945.1 of Dendrobates tinctorius. NCBI lineage: Eukaryota > Metazoa > Chordata > Amphibia > Anura > Dendrobatidae > Dendrobates > Dendrobates tinctorius. The sequence goes on from NW_027361705.1 coordinate 28,363,180, forward strand.
ATATTTCTGTGTCCCATGTGTTGTGCCCTTTCCATGGCATTGGTTTCCTGCCCCTCTTTTATACCTACTAAATAAATTTTCTAATTATTGGACATTATTTTGGTTTGTTTCGTTGTTTTTTATTCAACATGCAAGATGTGGAGAGCACCTCTGTTTATGCCCAAAGCTCATAAATGAAAGTAATTTCTTATGGTAAACTATGTTACGGGTTTACCGTCACAGAGAGGGGTCGGAAGACTGTGGTGTCTAATTTCATGTACTGCACTAATTAGAAATACTTCACCATCATATTAACCTGCTGTGAACAGCATAAGATGTCCAGAAAATCAATAAGGTAACAAAAAGCCACTTTTACCCATAGTCCCTCTCTAAGGATCCTGGAACACGCAGTCCCAACGCGCATTTGGACAGCCCCCAGAGGAAGCCAAAGCAGGTTAGGCAGCCATTAGGGTTTTCATGGAAAATCTCTCTATTGTGATTGCACTTTACTATTGACCTTCATTGACACTTGCACTTTAGGCTGCAGTTAGGATGTATCCATTATAGATATATTATTGTTGCCACCTCTATATATATACCTAAGGCCCGGTTTACACACTTGTTTGCTTGTTCCTTTCCCTTTTTTGAATCCTGTATCGTTTGTTTACATGAAATTTTATGTGATGATATTTACATCTGAATAAAATATTGATTTTTTTTATCTATATCCTAATTTTGGGTTTACACTCTGGGTTTTTTTGTATATCATAGATGAGTAAAGAGGCTAGAAAAAGAGATGCTATTGGTGCTTCACCAAGAAAGCCAAGATCCACCAAGAGGAGCTGGAAGGGATATGCAGGTCTTATGTAGACGCCATTTGACCAGGAGCAGTATGCTAAACCCAAGTATTGGCCAATGCCAAATTGAAAGTCTAAAATAAGGAGGGCCATCAGTGACTTTATAAACCAGGCAGAAACTAAGCCATTATTGTTGGCCATAGTGGCCCTCCAGGCCTTTATATTTTGAAAATGTTCAAGCTTGAGTGCCCTTCTATGGAGTGATGTTTGGAATTGATTTGAGTAAATTTCACTATTCTAAAGCAAGCATGGTGCTGGTGAATCTCTGGTTCCTAAGGTTGTCTGGCTTACATTACCACCCTCAACCGCTACTTTACAAACACTTAAAGCTTTGCTCACACTGCCAAGGAGGCTTCACCAGCAATTATGAGGATGAGGCATCCAACAATATTCTTTTCATTAAAATACCAGAAAATATAAAAGGGACTCTGGAGAGTGACACTGAGAACCGTATTGGCGTCAACATGATGCCAATACAATATCATCCATTGGTAGAGCAGAAATCCACAAGCTCCCTGCCCTGTCACCCATTGAAGGCAGCAAGCTGCTATAGGCATGTGGCCTTCAAGAGGTCAGCATCTTGGTACAGGTGGCACAATAAGGTCACTGCATTGCACTTCCTGTGCCAGCCCGATCTTGGTTGCATGGGCAGAAGAGGTGGCTTTGTGGAGTTATTACTGTAGGGGCCACTAATGGATCTAATATTACTAGAGGACACACTGAGCATTATTACTTGAGCAAGAGACTAGAAGGTTGTAGCAAGATGTGGAGTTCAGAGGAGAACATACTGCACCATTGTTGCAACTTGTGCAACCTTACAGGGTCCCAAGAGGTAAGCGGGCCATTTACATCTCCAAAGTAGCAAACTCCTTCTGTAACAGATACATTATTGCACTGCAAAGGGCCCAAAAAGTGATCTTGCACAGGGGCCCTCATCTGTCTGTGTCTACCCTCGGTGGAGTTAATGTTTGGGAATAAATAGGGATCTACTGTAAATGTGAAACGTAAAATGTTTCTTGTCTTACAAACTTTGCAGATAAAAGTCGGCATGTCGGTCTGGGCCAGTTGGGAAAGACGAGGAAAGTGAATAACCTTAAATAAGCAAGAACATCAGCTGCAAGTCACGTTACTGTTCCCGAATTGTGACGACTCCTGGAGTGGACCCTCTGGGTCGTGACACCAACCCTCCCAGGGCGAGCTGACCTAGTGAAAACCACCCCCTATACATGGAGTGTCAGGGGCAAGCCCCAGGGGGTGAGGCACCACGACTGCTGGCACCAGGCGGCCGGCTCACAGGAGACACAAGTGGGTGAGTGTGTCTGCAGGAACGTGTAAAGTGTGGACACGGGAACACGTGGTATACAGAGACTTCATTCGTCCGGGTGTGAGTGAAGCAGGATGCGTGCAAGCAGCACGTCAGAGCACTGAGTCAGGCAGCAGGTGTGCCAGGAGGTGTAACAGAGTATAGGAGCAGGGTGTGTGCCAGAGGGCACAACTGAGCATAAGACAGAGCGCAGGATGGGTACGTGTGCCAGGAGGCACAACAGAGTAAGAGACTGAGTACAGGATCAGAGCATGTGCCAGGAGGCACAACTGAGTATGAGACAAAGCACAGGGTCCGAGCGTGTGCCAGGAGGCACAACTGAGTATAAGACAGAGCACGGAATCAGAGTGTGTGCCAAGAGGCACAACTGAGGATGAGACAGAGTACAGGATCAGAGCATGTGCCAGGAGGCACAACTGAGTATGAGACAGAGTACAGGGTCAGAGCGTGTGCCAGGAGGCACAACCAAGTACAAGGCAGAGTGCAGGTTCAGAGTGTGTGCCAAGAGGCAGAACAGAGTGCAAGGCAGGGGACCTGAATACAGCGCACAGCCAGGCAGGGACACGGCAGACCAAGTCAGGAAGCACAACAATAATCAGGAACCTCCCCTAGGAAGAGGTAGCCTGATCTAGCACATGATCATGAGATCTTCCTGGGTCAAGTCCTCCAGTACCATAGAGAGGACTGACCTGGAGACCGAACTGAGAAAAGCACACAAGCGCAGACATAACATGGAGGAGACAGGGACCTAGGTACGAGAGGTGCGCGTGCACACCCGGCGGGACCCCAGGAGTGACCGCGGCTCCGGAAGAGATGACGTCGGGACCGAGGTCCCGCCCCCAGGTGAGCGCGGCGTGACACGAATGTCCTGAAATCACTCATACACTGGCATCTTCCGCTATAAGGCACTGTATGGTGGTCATATTGGAGATTTGTTGGTTTTTTTAACTTAACCGTAACAGTTTGGGCTTGTGCAGACGACCATATTTTCAGTCCGATCTGACAAAACATCGAATCGCACTTGGGCCAATGTTATTCTAAGGGGCTGAAGACATGTCCGATTTTTTCTCGGACCGAGTCTGTCATAGAATCAAAAATCACACCATGTTCGATTTGCATCCATAAATTGGATCGCACTGGGCCATGTAAGTCAATGAGTTCATCAATAAAAAAAAAATTGGACAATACCAGAATGACATCCAAGTGTGATCCGATTTTCACGGACTGACAGAATGGAGAAGATGGGGAATTTTTTTTTGCATTTTCTCCACATCTGAGAAAATTGGATCACACTCAGATCACACGAGACAAAATATGGTTGTGTGAACATCATCTTGGATTTGCAATATTATCAGTCTGTAGTGGTATACAGCAGTATATAGTAACATAGTTTTGAAGGCTGAAGGAAGACCTTATGTCCATCTAGTTCAGCCTATTTTTACTGCAGCTGTTCTGCATTGTTGATCCTGGGGCAGGCAAAAAACTCACAGAGTAGAAGCCAATTTTCTCCATAGGGAAAAAAATTCCTTCCCCTAAGCTGGGTCAACCGTCTACCTATAATATTCTGTTATTCGTAACCTTCTGTACTGTTACTCACAAGAAAAGCATCCATTCCTTTATTAAATTCATTCAGTGAGTTGGCCATCACCACTTCCTCAGGAAGAGAATTCCAGAGCCTCACTGCTCTTACCATGAAGAACCCTTTTCTATGCTGATGCAGAAATTTTTGGCAGTATAGGTTTTTGTATAGCTTGTTTTGCTCTGCAAAATTATTAATTAATGGAAATCTGTCAGAAGGTTTTTGCTATGTAACACAAGGGCAGCATGAAGTATGGGCTGATACACTGATTTCAGTGATGTGCCACTTACCAGACTGTGTGCTGCTGTTTCAATATGAGTGTTTTATCGGCAGGAGAGTCTGACTTCTATACCAGGAAAGATCTTTGAACAAATTATTAAACAACATGTAAGTCAATACCTGGATAAGAATGAAGTGATCAAACAGAGTCAGCATGGGTTTGTAACTAATAAGTCATGTCAGACTAACTTAATTTCCTTCTATGACGGTATCACTGATTGGGTGGATCAAGGAAATGCTGTAGATATAGTATATCTTGACTTCAGCAAAGCATTTGACAAAGTCTCTCATACAATCCTTATTGAAAAAATGACTAAGTATGGAATGGACAAGGCAACTGTTAGGTGGATTCATAGCTGGCTTAGTGATCGGACCCAAAGAGTGGTCGTAAATGGCTGCACATCCAGTTGGAAGAATGTCTCAAGTGGGGTACCACAGGGCTCTGTCCTGGGCCCTGTATTGTTCAACATCTTTATCAACGATTTAGATGAAGGAATTGAGGGTAAACTGATTAAATTTGCTGATGACACAAAGCTAGGAGGGATAGCTAATACTAGAGAAGAGAGAGAGAGGATTCAAAAAGATTTAAATAAACTGGAGAAGTGGGCAGTAACTAACAGAATGGTTTTTAACAGGGAGAAATGCAAAGTACTACATCTGGGCAATAAAAATGAAAAAAGCATATATAGAATGGGAGGAATAGGGCTAAGTGACAGCACATGTGAAAAAGACTTGGGTATACTAATAGATCACAGACTGAATATGAGTCAACAGTGTGATGCAGCAGCAAAAAAGGCAAATGCAGTTCTAGGATGTATTAACAGAAGCATACAGTCTAGATCACGTGAAGTCATTATTTCCCTCTACTCCTCTTTGGTCAGACCTCATCTGGAATATTGTGTCCAGTTTTGGGCACCACATTTTAAAAAAGACATCAACAAACTGGAGCAAGTTCAGAAAAGAGCGACCAGAATGGTGACCGGTCTGCAAACCCTGTCTTATGAGGAAAGGTTGCAGGATTTGGGAATGTTTAGTTTGCTAAAGAGAAGACTGAGAGGAGACTTAATTGCTGTCTACAAATATCTAAAGGGCTGTCACATTGTAGAAGGATCAACTTTATTCTCATTTGCACAAGGAAAGACTAGAAGCAATGGGATGAAACTGAATGGGAGGAGACACAGATTAGATATTAGAAAAAACTTTTTGACAGTTAGAGTGATCAATGAGTGGAACAGGCTGCCATGAGAAGTGGTGAGTTCTCCTTCAATGGAAGTCTTCAAACAGAGGCTGGACAGACATCTGACTGGGATGATTTAGCGAATCCTGCTTTGAGCAGGGGGTTGGACCAGATGGCCCAGGAGGTCCCTTCCAACTCTACGATTCTATGATTCTATGATTCTAGATTATCACTAGATTACTGGTAACCCTGTGAATACTGGTTCATCCCTACACACAGCACTGATAAGCAGCTCACTGTCAACATACAATGTACATACAGAGCCCGGTGTGGGCAAGGTGATCTGTGCTGTGGGCGGGATTAGCTTTCTGAGCTCTGCTGCATCCTACATCTAAAAACTCTGATTGTATCACAACCACTGCATCCAGTAAACTAAGTGACACATTAGTGGAATCAGGATCTCTGCCCCCTACATCATGCTGCTCTATGATGTAGTAGCAAAAACCTGCTGACAGATTCCCTTTAATTAGTTCAGCATATATTGGTAGTATTATTTCAGCCTCGTTTAGTTGTATTATTGGTGCCCTGCTGCTGCATACGAAGATTCATGAGAACAGCCAAGTTTCCTAATACGCTTTTAAAATTATGATGATGCAGTTTTTCTTTGGCTGTTATTAGTAGTTGCAAGGGAGAAGTAAAATATAAAATATGCATCTCTATGTAATTTATAGAAATATCTCACAAACCGTCCTAGAAAAGAAGTCAAACAGTGCGAGGAATACCAACATTGCAGAAATGTATATAAACACCGATTCTATGGGAAAGTCAACATTTGCCTATCAATGGAGGCTGTTGTTACAGCCTTCCCTAGTAAGGGTCTCCCTAGGGACCCTGCTGTGTGCTCTTCCCCAGCTGCGGCTTTGGCCGAGGAGCTACGAGTGGATCTGCCGTTAATATGTTACACCAATTATTTCCCTTTGAACATGGGATATTTGCGCCGAGCCCCCGTTACATAGAGGTGCGGAATACTTTTCTAATTCTCCCTTACCGCCTGTATCCTCCTCACAATTGCTTAGATGTTTCCACTTTAGGGACGCTGGCATCTATTACCTCCGTAATAGCAAGTCTGGGTGTGAAACGCTCTTAGTAACTGTTGCTTGGAAGGGAATTGGGACCGGCCCTTAATTTCAAACATTTATAACCTTGTGGCAGATGAAGCTACGGTGAATGATGTGAGCGGCACAAAGCCTTAGAGGGAAACCTAAAGAATTACTATCGGATGGGCAATATTTCCAATGTCGCGATCGAGGGTCTCTGCATTATGAGGGGGAATCCATCAGAATACAGCAGAACCTGCCGCTGTCCGCGGTGCTGAAATCAAACCCTGCAAAATTGCCATTCTTCCTGCTGTCTAATCGCACCCCGCAAAGTTTCTTGACAAAAGCCGGTCCAAAGGTTGCATTTATTCCATGGAACATATTCTTGTACAACTCTTTTTCAGTGGGCAGTGAACAAATGTACTAAATGTGTTTTTATTTTCCGAACCGCCATTTTTTCTGTCTTTTTTTTTTTCCTTTGTGCCTAACACCTTTATCCACAGCTCAGAGAGAAAAAACATATCTTAAGGTCTGCGGGGGGCACAATTACTAATTTACAGAATATTTATTCACCTTGCCCCATGGCATCACAAATACAAAATGCTGTGACACCGTCAGGAATGGTGGCATTGTTACCAGCACATTATGTGGGAATATATTTAGATGCTGTTTTGACAATTTTTGCACTATGGTTCCATACATACAATGCCAGAGTTACATAGAGCTGTAATGCTAAACCCACAGAGGTTAAATGAATGGGAAAAAAAATGCATAAGAAAAAAACAAAAATGGTAAAGAGGTCACGATCACACACTCAGCATTTGGTCAGTATTTGACATCATTTGTAAAACAAAATCAGGAGTTGGACAATCAGAGGAAAAGTAATAGAAGCACGTCACCACTACTGATGTTCTACCAAGTGGCCTTGTCTATGGTGCCAAGACAGATAGAGTGCCAGTTATTTTATTCAATACATCATATCTGTAGACAAGGTCAAAGCTCTTTGCACCTCTCCATCTGCAGAACCATTGTAGAGTTATATAAACCAAAGATAACCGAGATTTGGCAGTGTGTGTGTGTAAGAAGATGGACTGGACCAGGGGTATCTCTCTTTACATCCCTGCCGGTCCCGGAACTGTCAGGGATGTCACCGTTGTTGCCCAGGGAAAAGCTTTCTGACCCGGACCGACCTTTGCACTCTACAGCAGGGGGCGTGTCTTTAATAAAAGATGCTGTGTGCGGGAAAGGGAGAGGAGGCTTGGAGGGAAGACAAAGCACACAGCAGGGGAAGGTTGGTGCGCCGTCCCTCGGGCATCGTGATTACAGAGCAGGCCTGCGCTGTAGATTAGGGAATCTACGCAGGGCAAAACGCAGGGGCGTCAAGGGACACTAACCGTGGACAGCGAACTGCCGTGTGCCCATTGCCTCCCATGACCGAAAGTTGCAGACTCTGGTGCCGGTGGTTGCTGCGCGTGTGCCGCCTAAGACAGACCAGGGAACTTCATTAGCACTGTGTAATTCCTCACCCACTTACTACTGCCGAGCTGAGTCACGCTCCGGCGGTAATATAGACTGCTCTGCATCCCGTACGACGAACCTTGAATCAAGGACCCCGAGGACTTACCGCCATCACCAGCAACCAGACCCCCAGCTTCTGCAGGACGACACTGGAGACATCACCTGCCACTTGCGTGGGCGCGGTCGTTGGAACCTACAGCTCTGCAGCCAGGAAGCCGGCGGACTGATAAGTTAACCTTTCCATGAACAGTTGCTTTACCTCATACTGTACCTCTCCTTGCACCCATACCGTGCAAATATCACCTCCCTTACCCCCTGCTTAACCCTTTATCTCCCTGCGCAGAGAATACCTCTGTTAATAAATCTGTTAACCCTTGCTCTGCTTCATGTCTGTCACTGCATCCCGCAACCTGCTCACATGCATGCCTACAGTCCAAGCACCATACTAGATTTGTACTGGAAAGATTGGGGACACTATTGATGAAGATGAATAATTAATTTATTAGGCTTCTCAAGTTCTCATACAAAAATGCTGACTTGGCTTTTGTGTGAGGATCTACAAGTAAAGGTCCCCATACACATTAAATAGTCATTAGCCAAACATTTGGCCTATCAACCGTATAGCAGCTATTTCTCCTGTCACTTACCAACCATAATGCCATGGTATTCTCTGCAAAAGAGCCACTGCCAGATATCTCTGGCGGTGGCTTATCTTGCCGAGAACAAAAGGATTGGCAGTCCGAAATCTAATGGGTCGCTATCCCAGGGCTGTGGGGTACTCGGTACCGGGCCGGTCTCTCTCAAAGGGGGAATGTCACAGCAGCGGTGGCCCGGTCCGTGGCCCTGGGAGCCCGTGTGAAAGGGGTTAAGTGATGGAATAAAGTTTATGAGTGAATGATTTGTGACACCACCTGTGGTGTTCGGCAATGAAGATGTTAAGCCGACGCTGCAGACAGATCCTCTGGGACAGATGGTGTGGTGCAGCAGTGATGTTGTGGCCCTCCACAGGTAGGGCTATAGTCCCAGGGCAGTGTAGATGGAGAGCTAGTGAGGTAAGCGTAATGGTGCAGTGTTCAGTACAAAGATGTAGCAGTGGTGAGTGGGTTGGCGAAGGAATAAGCGGAGGACACCAGGGCATGTAGTTCCAAAGTTTTACTCACAGTCTGTTGTGCATACAGGTGCCCGCATCCATGCTGTGTCCTCCAGGTCAGGAGCTCAGTCAACTTCCAGGCAAGATGAAGTACTCTGTTCCAACACTCTGCCAACATATTTGCCTTTTCTGAACGTCTCCCTTTTGCGCCTATAGTGAAGTGCTCACAGTACTGAGTTACACTGAAGTTCCTCCTGTCAGATGTTCCTATGAACTCTACTTGTACGGCAGACAGCTGTAGCCTGCTTCGGGGACTCCTTGCTACCAAGTCCCGGCTCTCTCACGTTGCTGTTGTGCCCCCAAGTCTTGTGTGGGAATAAAGTGGGGACAACTTCTATTCCTCCGGTGTCTGTCGCAGGACCATTAGTATCCATACAACCTCGGGGACCGGACCCCGGCCTTGCGCTGTGAACTTGGGAAGGGTTCTGCTCTAATCCTAATCCTTAGTCCTCCTCTCCTTATGTTCCGTACTAATCCTTCCTTCTTATGGAGAGAGTCAGGCTTTCCATCAATGTTCCTCTCCTGTGCCAGCGGACCCAGGTCACTGAGGTCGGCTGCAGCACTTCCTTCATCCATCCCACTCAGGGAATCTTCACTCTTCCACTCCCTCCGTCAGACTCAGACTGACTGACTGACTAAATCCTAAACTCTTCCCGCTCTTTTTGTGCCAACTAAACTCCACCCGCCTCCTAGCACGCTTCGTGTTCCAAGCAGGGAGCCACCAAAGGGTGCTTTGCTACACTACTGTGTTGTGTGGGATGCAGATGTTGGAGCGTGGTCAGGTGTCTCCACCTTACCTGAATGGTGGGGTACCACACCTCAGGAGGAGGTGCAGTACCTCTGTGGCGACTGAACCCTCGGGGACGCCACACTAACATGACAGATCCTTATCTCCCGAGGTCATATGTCTGGAAAGAATCAGGTGTATGGCATCATCATTACATATCAACAGGCTCAACCGCCATTAGTCTAATGTGTATTGTGGGCTTCAAGGGGTTGTCCACTACTTGGACAACCCCTTCTTGATGTAAATGTTTGGCCCTGATAAAATAAAAAAAAGCCTATACTCACCTCATGTGCTGGCACTGTTCCAGCGGTGTCAGCATTCATGATCCTGGGGCTATCGTGCGGTTGCTGTGACATGTGACCCTGTCACCCAATGAGCGCTGGCGTCACTGGCGCCGCCTTCAGATAAATCAAGCATGAAGAGGAAATCTGGATTTTGCTAAACGTTGTGGATTTCCGATGACACCTCTGCAGACGCCTATCCCTTTGAGGGGGATTGATGCTACTCCTTTGGCTAAAAATAAACCTCAGTTTTGGACCCAGGTGGTCATGCGGGTCGCCCCAGACCATCAAGAAAATTGCATATTTTTGGTATTGCATGGTCTGCATGATGCCGTTGTTCTGGGGTTTCCCTGGTTGCAAATTCATAATCCAGTTTTGGATTGGAAATCTGTGTCTGTGGTGAGTTGGGGTTGTCAGTGTGCCTTTATTAAACGCCTTCATATTCAATTCGAAAGGAGGCGGGGACAGTGATGCCAGCATTGATTGGGAGCCTGGGTCACGTGTCACAACAACAGCATGGGAGCCCTGGTGGAGAGCGAGTGCCGACACCATGGGAATGGCGCTGGCACGGGATGTGAGTATAGGCTTTTTTATTTTATCAGGACCAAGCGAGGGGTAGGAGAAGTAGTTGTCCAAGTAGTGGACAACTTCTATAAGGCTTCATACACGTGATTAATCTAATCAGCTCCAGTAACTGTTCTGACCGGCCAACATGGAGGAAATCGTTCGTGCTACTGACTGATGACAGCATTACGGTTTTCCCATTATATCAAGCCTGCGGGTCCCTGCTATCACAATGTACACACAGTGCTGACTGCGGAGTGCTGTGTACACCAACTCTGGCACCAGGAACTCATCTGCTTACTTTTCAGAATGGACTCTGCAGCTGCAGTCATGACGTCTGTAAGTGTCATAATGTGTGAAAAGAAACAAGCCCTTCACATATAACACTAAGGATTCTACATTTTACTGATACTTGTTATGTCACCACAATTATGTAAATCTATGGCTTTCCAAAAGGACGTCTGTATGAGGCCTTAGAAAAAGATAAAGCTGGATCAATCCAGTGTGGCTCTGATTCTTTTTTCAAGATCTCTGCAACTAATCATTGAATGTACAGTGACTTGCAAAAGTATTCACCCTGTTGGCATTTTACTTATTTTGTTACATTAAAACCTGTGTTTAAATATTTTTGTAATCCAATTTGTGTGTGATGTATCAGCCCTATATAGTCTAAGTTGCTGAAGTGAGAAAAATATAGACATATATTAAATTTGTGGGATCAAATAACTGAAAATTGTCATGTGCATATGTATTCACCCTTTTGCTATGAAGCCCCTAAAAATTTCTGGTACAAGCAATTCCCTTCATAAGTCCCATGCTTAGTGACAGGACATCACCTGTGTGCAATCTAAGTGTCACACGGCAGTCAGTATATACACTTTACCTTTTCTGTAAGGTCACAGATGCTGCAACATTATTGAGCAAGAGGGACCACTAACCAAACACCATGAAGACCAAGGAGATCTACAAACAAGTCAGGGTTGGGTTATAAAAATATATCCCAATCTCTAATGATCCCCAGAGCACCATCAAATCCATTATCATCAAATGGAAAGAACATGGTACCACAACTAACCTGCCCGGAGAGGGACGCTCATCAAAACTCTCAGCCCGGGCAAGGAGGGCATTAACCAGAGAGCACAGAGACCAAAGGTAACCCTGATCACGTCATCTTTGCACAGGTCCACGTGTACTGGCTATGCAATGGATTGGGCATGATCATATGATCAGTACAAGGCTACCCCTCTTGGAAAATCAGCAAGGAAGAGACAGCCATACACTGACTACAATCAGAGATTGTGTACTTTACAAGGAATCAAAATACGAAACGACACAGCTTTCTATGATACCATAAATAGTTGAAAAATTGATTTTTTTTACAACAGAAGATACTAAATTATTACATTTATATCACCTAGACACAATATCCAAAATAAAAAGGGATAATATTTTCTTTCCAAAAATTTCCAGATCAGTTCGTACTGTATTCTGGTAAATCAGACAGCTCAAACATTTGGATCTCAAGCTGCGGCAAAACCACAACTCTAAACATGTTGGGAGATTTAGTTCGACAACAGCTGGAGAGCTGAAGGTTGGAAACTAATATTGCACATAAATGCATGAATGTAGAACATGTCTAGCCTACAAAGATGTAAGGCCATGTGTCACCTCTACAGTAATCAGAGTTAGCCTCTTCTGTTTTGCCGTCTTTCATTTTATGCCGTGATCCGACAGCTTGTGTTGGCTACTAAACCAGACATTGTGGCTCGCGACTACAATAATTTTCTCAGTTTTATCACTGAGCACACAAGTAGGCAGCAGACAATCAGCTACCTGTTGGGTAAAATGACACAACTGCTGCAAGCATTATAAAGCGGCAGAACGCCTTATTTTCTAGGAAGAGTTTATCTTCCCATAAATTGGCAGTAAAGAGCATGTGTGCAGTTTATTGTCTGCAGATAAGCCGTCATCTCTTTAGATTTGCTTTGGCACACGGCATAGTGGGAGGCGTTTCATGATCCTCAACAGAAACCTCCAATATATAACATGAGAATTCAATGTAGCACATCCAAGTAGTGACTGAACAAAACAATTTGTAACCATCATCACAAATACATCATGTATATATCCGAATGTGTACGCAGCTTATAACGAGCCACAAGGAATCCATCTCAATCCACACAGTTGACCTATAGTCAATCCATGTTCTGCACATGGGACGTCGGTAAAGCTCCATAATACAATGAGTACATTAATTATAGAGATAGTTTGGGTCCATTCCATGGATTTTGTTCCATTCTGTATTAAACATTTTTACATCTATGATTCATAATAGGAACATATGTTAGGATTGTGTGGCCAAAGCATTCTCCAAAAAACACGACAGCAATGCCACTCTTCTTAACATGGGTCAAAAACTAAGACCATGGAAAAACTGATCACATACATGTAGAGAAAATGTTCTGAGAAATTAATGCAATGTAGGAGGAGGGTAAAGATTATCCCCTCTACTCCTCCTTGGTCAGACCTCATCTAGAATACTGTGTCCAGTTAGAATCATAGAATGGTAGCCTTGGAAGGAACGTCCAGGGTCATCGTGTCCAACTCCCTGCTCAATGAAGGATTCACTAAACCATCTCAGACAGATATCTGTCCAGCCTCTGTTTGAAGACCTCCATTGAAGGAAGAGAACTCACCACCTCTCATGGCAGCCTGTTCCACTCATTGCTCACCCTCACTGTCAAAAAGTTTTTTTATTTTATCTAATCTGTATCTTCTTCCTTCATAAGAATAATCCCTCTACACGGTTATATTCCTTCAGATATTTGCAGACAGCAATTAAGGTTTCTCTTAGCCTTCTTTTTTGCAAGCTAAACATTTCCCGTTCCTTGTAGTACATACTTTGCAGTCTGCTCACCATCCTGGTAGCTCTTCTTTGAACTTGCTCCAATTTTTCATTGTTTTTTTTTTAAATGAGGTACCCAGAACTGGACACAGTATTCCAGATGAGGCCTGGCCTGACCAAAGAGGAGTAGAGGGGCATAATTACTTCACTTGATCTAAACTCTATGCTTCTATTTATACATCCTAGAACTGTGTTTGCCTTTTTTGCTGCTGCATCACACTGTTGACTCATATGTAGTCTATGACCTATTAGTTTACCCAATTCTTTTCACACATGCTGTTGCTTAGTTCTATTCCTACCATTCTGCATATGTTCTTTTCGTTTTTCTTGACCAGATGTAGAATCTTGCATTTCTTCCTGTTAAATACCATTCTAATAGTCACTGCCCATTGTTCAAACTTAACTAGATCCTTCTGAATCCTTTCTCTGTCTTCTCTAGTGTTAGCTATTCCTCCTAGCTTTGCATTGTATGCAAATTTGATTAGCTTGCCTTCAGTTCCCTTATCTAGATCATTTATAAAAATGTTGTTGAACAACACTGGGGCCAGGACAGAACCTTGTGGGACCCCATTTGAAACACATTTCCAATTAAATGTGCAACCATTTATTACCACTCTGCGTATGATCACTGAGACAGTTATGAATCCACCTAACTGTAGCCTTGTCAATCTCATATTTAGTCAGTTTTTCAATAAGAAGAGTATGAGATACTGTATAAAATGGTTTACTGAAGTCGAGATATACTATATCTACTGCATTTCCCTGATCCACCCAGTCACTGATTCGATTATAGAAGGAAAGGACATTAGCCTGGCTTGACTTGTTTGCTACAAACCCATGCGGAGTATGGTTTATTACTGTATTCTTATCCAAATACTTACATACATCCTGTTTAATAATTAGTTCTGGGCATCACATTTTAAAAAATAAATTGAAAAGACTTCCAGGGGCCACAGATAATGCAGATTAGGATCTAACATATGGCCACATGTTTAAAGCCAAAGAGGAAATTAGATCACACCTTTAACTAATAAATTAGGATCTAATCCAAATCTGGGTACTAAATATGTGGCTTCTGCACAGAGTTGCAATATACCAGCATCAGGCTGACTAAATGGTTTCTTGCTGATGTTTGTTAAGAGACTAAATTCCCTTATACCCATTAGACTAATGACAGCTGAACCGGCCAATAATTATGGGTCCCGCCAATAGTCTAATGTGTAAATGAGGACATACAATGAGGGATATAATGTGTATAAGGATCCGATATTTCTTATTTCGGATAGCTGATTCATTTGTTATCCCAGAGATAAACCACCGCCAGAGATATCTGGCGGTGGCTCTCTCATAAAGAACAAAGAAGTGGTCAGCAGAGTGAGTTCTTCTGGGTATGGGAGAGTTGGCCAAGATAGCTGCTGGCCAGATACTCAGTTGAACCATTACTTGGCCAACAGTCTTCTAATGTGTGTTTGTGTGTGAGTGTGAGAAGGGTCTTTATAGCACCCAGTATCTGCAGAGTTTAACTTTGGATACTCACATGTCCTAGGTAAAAGTATGTATGTATGCATGAATTTATACATTGGCTACAGTAATCCACAGCCATCTTATTTTTTTGGGGTGGGGTGGAGGGAGGGAGTTTAACATTTGCCTGTATAGATAAAGCTCCAAATGTAATTATATATTGATTAAATATTATTTAGGTAAAGCTATGACCAACAGGACCCGTTTGCCATTTATAAGCAGACATCCACTGTGTCCAATGCAATGTCAGCTATCCCAGTTCCCATCTGGACAATAGGTTACCAATATGAAAGCAAGTAAATCATCAGCATCTTCAAATCATATTAGCTTGATCGGTACCGGGTCGGTATGTTGCTGTCTGGAATAAAGGAATATATGGAGAAAATGTACTAAAGATAAAATATCATTAACACCGTGTTTAGACCTGCATAGGAGCCCTTCGAGCAATGGATCACTCTACCAAGTCATCAAGATGACAAATTAATTGCTGAACATATGTTTTTGGTAGGGAGTAAATTCCTATTGGAATATCTAATTTATTAGCGTAAAACATTATCACTTAGGGATTAGAGACCTGTTAATAACTTACAAGTTTAAATAATAAATTGAAATAAAAGATTTATGTTAAAACTGAATCTAAAGTAAGAGGGGTTGTAAATGGCTCCTCGCAGCTGGCAGAGCAAACGGAGAGGACGCGATCGTCCCTCGACCTTCTCCTCTACAACAACTAATTCAGTGCGGCAAAAGATAAAACAGCAAAAAATAAAAAAGTGAAAATAAAAAATTCTTCCTATCATATGTTGCAGCTAATGATTTTGTAAGTCAAGGCCATGAAGTTTTTACATTTGCTACTGAACGTCGCATACTTATTTGCCAGGAAAATGAAGCTTTGGTTGTTTGTTACAACCTATGAAATAAAATTAAATTTCCGTTTAATATTCTTTGATTCTCAAGGACAAAAGAAAAAGATTGTTATGAGCTTGTATATTTCAGGAGTCTATAGCGAGAGACTTAGTGGATTTACTAGTATCAGTTCTCTGAAATTAAACCAGGCTTATAGTGGATCAAGAGACATACAATACTGTATATTGATAAAGGGAATAACAACATAAAACTTTTATTGCTGGTTATGTTTTACTATGGGATAAGGCAATAGAGCACTACCTGCACCTGATGCGTAATAATACAGAGTTGATGACCGCACCGGGCGTTATAACACGGCATTTACTGCCGCCATTACCATAGCACAAGATGTATACCTGGACATAAAGTAAAGCATTGAGCACAGTAATATTGTATTTTGTCCTTTCTGTGGCATGGTACATTGTAGTACAACATACTCTATGGTAGGGGTCCCCAACCTGTGGCTCACAGGCCCATGATGTGTAACTCACAGCTGTCTTCCAGTTTGGTATCACGCTGGAGGTGAAGGGATGCTCAGTGTGTGATGCAAACATGAGAAGAACACTAGGGAAGAAGTACAAGGAAGACACCATCCAGGTTGAAAACTGCTTATCCCCAGACATGGATTACGGCGCAGGACAGAACAAAGGAAAGGTGAGGGCTATTGTTGTTTTTTTTTTGTTTGTTTTATTACAGGAGACTATGGCTTCACTGGAATGGGCGATGACATGAATATGGTTTAATTTAGAATCATTAAAGGAGTCTGTGTCATTCTTTCAATTAAAGGACGTAATTCTGGCTGTGTGTTTATTTACCATATAACTATAGTATTAGTAATGGATAAGTGTCTTATAGACATCATTACTAAGCCTCAGCTTCTCCAAAAGGGAAACTTCAATGCTGCAACAGGAATGAACACCTCAGCTTATAAATTGAACTCTATAATTAAAAATTAAAGAGATGGTCCACCACAATGTACAGTATAATTCGCCCATCAATTTAAACCTTTTAAATAAGTATTTTTGTAAATACTTTGTTGTCAAACGGTGACAGCAGCATTTAACTAGCCCTTCCGGCAATCGCGCCGGAAATACGCCCACCGGTGACCCCAGTCACGTGATCATGGGTCACCGGTTTGTTGGAATGACAGATGTAATATGTAATCAAACATACACATATTTGGTATCGCCGTGTTCAGAATCGCCCGATCAATAAAAAAAAAGGATTAACCTGATCGCTAAACGGCGTAGCGAGACAAAAGTCAAAATTAAATTTTTTTGGTCGCCGCGACATTGCATTAAAATGCAATAACGGGCAATCAAAATATCAGATCTGCATCAAAATGGTATAATTAAAAAACGCCAGCCCCGCACACAAAAAAATAAGCCCTCACCCAACCAGAGATCACGAAAAATTGAGACGCTACGGGTATCGGAAAATGACTCAATTTTTCATTTTAATTGATTTTTTTTTTTAACAAAGTTTAGAATTTTTTTCACCACTTAGATAAAAAAGAACCTAGACATGTTTGGTGTCTATGAACTCATAATGACCTGGAGAATCATAATGGCAGGTCAGGTTTAGTATTTAGTGAACCTAGTAAAAAAGCCAAACAAAAAACAAGTGTGGGATTGCACTTTTTTTTGCAATTTCACAGCACATGGAATTTTTGTTCCCGTTTTCTAGTACACGACATGGTAAAAACACTAGTGTCGTTCAAAAGTACAACTCGTCCCACAAAAAACAAGCTCTCAGATGGCCATATTGACCGAAAAATATAAAAGTTATGGCTCTGGGAAGAAGGGGAGCGAAAAATGAAAGTGCAAAACAGAAAAAGCTGCGGTGGGTTAAGGGGTTAATATTTGCTCTGCAATGACTGAGTGGAATATAGGAATACCATTCTCTACCGGAAAGAAATTCGTCTTATGCCTCCCTGGCAGCTTGCCTTTATAATAGGTACTTGGGGCTCGATGTTATTTAACTGTTCATGGTTAATATTCATTTAGACAATGTAACTTAAGCCTATCTTGGTGCATAAAACTTGTTTTATACGTCCAGAATATGTTAGCTGGGAGCAGCAGATGACATGTAAATTAGAGACTAAAAGCTGAAAACAATAAGGAAATGGAAGAGAAAATGGTCACACGTGAAGAAAAGGATTCTAAACCAAGGGATGATCATTTTAAACATATCTAAAACACGCTCCCGCTCGACAGAAAAATGTAATGGCAAGTTAATACGATAACCTACTCTGCAATGTCATACTCAATTATACGTTTGGCCAAAGTTAAT
The DNA here is from genome assembly GCF_039654945.1 of Dendrobates tinctorius. Lineage (NCBI taxonomy): Eukaryota > Metazoa > Chordata > Amphibia > Anura > Dendrobatidae > Dendrobates > Dendrobates tinctorius. The sequence continues at coordinate 28,381,393 of NW_027361705.1, forward strand.
TATATAATAACCATAGGTTATCACAAAAAAAGCCCTGCTTTAGGAGAGTAGAGGATAAAAATGGAATTATTACAATTTCCGCCATGCATTTTTCATACGTCTGTACATAAAGGAGAGAAGTAACCGCTGCAGCAATTGCTATTGTGGTACCATAAGACGATAATATCCATGGGTACAGCAATGGTCATGCATCAAGCAGAACGTAGATAAAGGCACATCAAGAGTGGTCATTCTCAGCCACCCAGAGTCATGGAAAAGTCTTATCAAAGTTTTATGAAAGAAAATAATTGCCCTGATGCCAAAAGAAGCTACTAGAGTCCTGTGTGCGATCCGTATCAGCCTCCGTTCATCATTTGTACGCCCCATTCAGCATAACGTGTGCCATGAAGCTGGCCAACATGTACAGCGCCTCGAAAAAGTATTTATAACCCAAGAACTTTTCCACATTACACCCACAAACTTTTATGGAAGTAGCAAGTATGTGTGAAGTGTAAAGGAAATGATACATGGCTTTTTAAATATTGAAAAAATATAAATCTGAAAATTGTGATGTGCATTTGTATTCAGTCCCCCTAAGCCAATACTTTGTAGGACGAATTTTTAATGCAATTATTGCCTACAGTCTGTTGGGGTCAGTCTTTACCAGCTTTGAACATTTAGAGGTGACATATTTGCCTGTTCTTCTTTGCACACTCATTCTTGGATGGAGGAGTCGGTGAACAGCAAATTCCAAGTCTTGTCACAGATTTTCAATGGGATTTAGGTCTTGACGGAGACTGGGTCGTTCACACACATGCATATATTTTGATGTAAACCATCCATTGTAACTGTGGCAGTATGTTAACGGTCGTTGTCCTGCTGGAGGGTCAACCTACACCCCAGTCTCAAGTCTTTGCAGCCTCTAACCGATTTTCCTCCAGAATTGCTCTGTATCAGCACCAACCATCTTCCCATCAGCTCTGATCAGCTTCTCTGACCGTGCTGAAGAAAAGTATATCCATAGCATGATGTTGTCACCACCATGTTTGATGGTGGGTATGGTGTTTTCAGGGTGATGTGTTAGTTTTCCTCCACACATAGCATTTTGCATTTAACCCAAAAAGTTCTACTTTGGTCTCACCTGACCAGAGCACCGTCTTCCACATGCTAACTGTGTCTCTCCTTCATGGCATTTGGAAAATGGGCAATTACTTTTATACATTCATTATGAAACCTCTACAGATGTCATAGCATCAATTCTGGAGTCCAGGAAACTAAACATTAACATCTATTCTGATACAACAGAGGATTTTCTCTTCTACAGATGATGAAATGGGTAGTCTGCCAGGCTTAGGTCATTAGCTAGCCTCCTTCCCTTTCATGTACTGTACTGGGTCTGGCTTTCTGGCTTCTTCTCATTTTCCACTCTAAGAGCCATAGTTTTTTTATTTATTTCTTTGACTTGAAAAATGTGTTTTTAAAAATAAAAAATAAGGTAAAAAAATAGGATAAATGATGGAGAAATGCAATTTTGCCTTTTTTTGGTTTTTTTGGGAGGAAGGGGTTGTTCGTTTTTACAGCGTTCATTGTGCAATAAAAGTAACCTGGATCATCAGGTCAATACAGTGACAGCAATGTTAAACTGACTATTTATTTTTGTTATTTAAGTGCTAAAAACAAAATTCAGAACTGAGACCTATAACCTCTTCATTTTTCCATTCATGGAGCTGTTGGGAGAATTAATTTTTAGCTATAGTGTTTATTGCTACCTTGTTGGGATGCATCTAGTATTTTGATTCCTTAATATTGTGTGTTTTTTTTTTTGTTTTTTTTTTTGGGGGGGGGGGGACAGGGTGTGTGGCACAAAAAAGAAAAGCAATTTTGTCATTTTTCTTACAAGTTAGATAGATAAAAAGTTATCAGATCAGACTTTTGTGGATATGGCAATTTTAAGAGTGTTTTTTAATCTCTATTTTTCTATTAAGAAAAAGGGAATGAATAAAATATATTTTAATGTATTTCATAACTGTTACTTCTTTTTTTAGTGTCTATAGGGGACTTGAACCTGTAATCCTTTACGCTAAACTATTGGGATAGTATTGCAGTGAATAGTTCAAATCATATTCTCCTATGTAGCCCAACCTGTGGCTTCACAAGAGCACCAACATGGTGGTGACAAGGGCCTTCAGCAGGCTCCCTTCTGCTATGCCAACCCATGATCATGTTATCTGGGGCAACCATTAGTGTCTGAATGGATGCCCAACCATGCTTCCACTACTTACATTCTGAACAAACGTTTTAGAAGCTGGAGTCTATCAGCAGAGGTGCAACACAAATGTAAAATGAACATATCTTTTCAGTTTAAGGGAACCTGGCACATCCAGAAACACCATTTACCATATTTTATCATTTAAACCGTGTGTTACGTGTTACAGAACCACTCAGCACCCAGAATATGTTGTGCAGTTATATGTATGTATAATAGGTTCTATGTGAGATGCATGTCCCTAATGCATCAGCCCACAGGCTGCGCCCCTGGGCAGAGGGGACACGATATTCTCCTTTTGTCCGCCCTCCCCCCACCTTTGTAATTCCCACAGTAAACATCGGCAATGCATGTCTGGCCTGCCGCTTTTCTATTGGCCTGCCCTCTGTATCTGTGTGATATATTCTGTGTCCTGTGAGTAAAGTGTTGTCAGACTGGAAATACGTGGAGAAGCAGTGATCTTTTATATGCGCCCATGTAACCAAGGAATTCCAGCCAGCATCATTCATTCAGACTCCAGCCAACGCAGAGCGGACCTCCGAAAACACGGGGTGGTACTGAAAGAGGTACCCCAGCTTGGGTAGACCCCGTTACACCGTGTATAGCCATCTAACTGGAGCTACAGCTGCAGCGAGAAAATTAAATTTCATTCTCCCTGCAGCCGCTCGCTTTCAGTCATCGGGACATTGCTGGGACTGTTTACAGTCGTCGCTCACTATATAATGAGTAGCTGTAATCACTCCCCTGGACCTTGTTTGACAACCTATTCTGCACATACATGCTGCAGAGCAGCCTGTCAGTTAGTGTGCTGTGGAGTGATTGCAGTACGCTCAATGTATGGTGAGCGGTGACTTTAACCACTCCCTGCACCGCCCCAATGGCTGGGAGGAAGCAGCAGCAGGGAGAATAAAACTTCCTCTACTCCCTATAGCTGCTGCTCCAGTAAGGTTACCAGATATGATCTAAATGTGCATTACCTGCAGGCTACACCATATCTGCATGTGAATAGTATTCCTGAATATGACAGATGCCATTTAAGATCAGTCCGGCTGTAAAGCTTTCCAGGAACTTCCATGAGGTCTGTGGTGGCCAGGATCATTTAGAGACTATTCCCCTGCTGACAGCCCGCTTACTAGTAGAGATGGCACAAAAGTTAGTTGTCAGGTGTGCATTATTTGCGACGTGCGCTTCGAGTTTTCATTCTGCCTGACTCTGTAGAAACCCTTCAATGTTTTTTTCCTAATAAAATGATGACTGAACAGCCCCATTACAGCTACAGCTTGATGTAGCCATGTACCAGGCTGCCAATGTTCACTCCATACCGATCCGGAGACTGCTGGTTATTTACTTAAACTCCGCAAACTTGTATAAAATCAATATAAATAATCCTCTAAGTGTCAATATAAAATGGATCAGTCATGCCGGAGAAAAGAAAGAGCAGCTACCAATAAGGGAAATACACTCACTGGCCACTTTATTAGGTACACCTGTCCAACTGTGTGTTAAGACTTAATTTCTAATCAGCCAATCACATGGCGGCAACTCAGTGCATTTAGGCATGTAGACATGGTCAAGACAATCTCCTGCAGTTCAAACCGAGCATCAGTATGGGGAAGAAAGGTGATTTGAGTGCCTTTGAACGTGGCATGATTGTTGGTGCCAGAAGGGCTGGTCTGAGAATTTCAGAAACTGCTGATCTACTGGGATTTTCACGCACAACCATCTCTAGGGTTTACAGAGAATGGTCCAAAAAAGAAAAAAAATCCAGTGAGCGGCAGTTCTGTGGCCGGAAATGCCTTGTTGATGCCAGAGGTCAGAGGAGAATGGGCAGACTGGTTCGAGCTGATAGAAAGGCAACAGTGACTCAAATTGCCACCCGTTACAACCAAGGTAGGCAGAAGAGCATCTCTGAACGCACAGTGCGTCGAACTTTGAGGCAGATGGGCTACAGCAGCAGAAGACCACACTGGGTACCACTCCTCTCAGCTAAGAACAGGAAACTGAGGCTACAATTTTCACAAGCTCATCGAAATTGGACAGTAGAAGATTGGAAAAACATTGCCGGTCTGATGAGTCTCGATTTCTGCTGCGACATTCGGATGGTAGGGTCAGAATTTGGCGTAAACAACATGAAAGCATGGATCCATCCTGCCTTGTATCAACGGTTCAGGCTGGTGGTGGTGGTGTCATGGTGTGGGGAATTTTTTCTGGGCACTCTTTGGGCCCCTTGGTACCAATTGAGCATCGTTGCAACGCCACAGCCTACCTGAGTATTGTTGCTGACCATGTCCATCCCTTTATGACCACAATGTACCCAACATCTGATGGCTACTTTCAGCAGGATAATGCGCCATGTCATAAAGCTCGAATCATCTCAGATTGGTTTCTTGAACATGACAATGAGTTTACTGTACTCAAATGGCCTCCTCAGTCACCAGATCTCAATCCAATAGAGCATCTTTGGGATGTGGTGGAACGGGAGATTCGCATCAGGGATGTGCAGCCGACAAATCTGCGCCAACTGTGTGATGCCATCATGTCAATATGGTCCAAAATCTCTGAGGAATGCTTCCAGCACCTTGTTGAATCTCTGCCACGAAGAATTGAGGCAGTTCTGAAGGCAAAAGGGGGTCCAACCCCTTACTAGCATGGTGTACCTAATAAAGTGGCCAGTGAGTGTAGGTTTATAAGAAAGCAAAGCAGATATCCTGAAAAACTCGGCTCTTTTCATAAAATAGTTATCGTGGATGTACATAAGAAAAATAAAATTACCAGAGTTTTATCCGGAAAACTTGGATGATATTTTTTTGCCTTATTTGTCATCCGTATGCAGTCCAAGTACAATCCATTTATACAGAAGCAGTTATTAAAAATTTACGAGACTTAAATTCAGTTTTCTATATAAAAGTCCTGCAACGTGTCAATAAAAATCGGATACTACACTGTGGCTCCATCGGGAACCCAAGTTATTTTGAGTGCACTCATGGTCTTGAATTGTATCATTCAACACTTGGAAGAAACTAGCGCATGATGCAAACATTTTTTTACATCTAGATTTGGTCAGTGAAAAAAGGTCAGTCACCTGCATTGCCCCTGTTATATAGTGCTGTTTTTTTCATGGACAGCACTTGGAACAAAGTACTGTCGTGTGAACTTGACCATAGGTTGGAGTTCATGGAGCCACTGGAAGCAGTGATTGAGAAGAATCAAGCATCATCTGTATAGAAACCGTGCACGTTCACATTTAAAGTTGACCTGTCACATCCCCCCAAAAAAGGATTTAACTTGCCTAAATCCATGCGATTCCCTGAATCTAACTCCGATTTCTGCTTTTCATTTTGTCCCTCCATTGGGGAGATAAGACCTTTTATCTCCATTAGATAGTATGCCAATTCCTATCTTGTGGTAAAAAGGGCATCTCAGAAGATTTTTCTCTGGGGGCGTTTATAGTCCTCTCCCTCTATAATGCTGCCCAACCACTCTTGGACAGCATCGAAACTGGTTAAGCAGCTTGATCTTGCAAAATGTCTTTGTTCTTGTGAGACCATGCTGTATGAAGACTTTCCCTGCACAGACTCGTAGGCAAGTCACATTGAGACCTGGAAAATCTCAAGAGATCAAGTGGTTCATCCAGTTTCAATGCTGTCAAGCAATGATTGGGCAGTTTTATAAAAGGGAAGGATGATGTCCCCAAAGAAAACTCTTCTGATGTCCAGCATACTGCCAAAAGGAAAAACTGCATATATCAACAATTGAACAAAATAAAAAAAACACAGAGGCAGAATCAGGGGAGTGCAATGATTTTGGTAAGGTAACAACTACTTTTTCTGGACCCTTTTCAAAGAGTCAACACACCTGACATGTCTATTTTAGTAATTTTTATTATTCCCTATGAAGTAACAATTTTGGACCATGTTTTCTAATAACTGTTGTGACATCCTCCTGTTATTCCTTCCAGAAAACTGGGAGTTACCATTCCCCTATGGGTGTGTCCTAACATGGTCTGACACTGGCAACACCGATTGGACAGGCAAGGACACACCTCCAACTGTGAATACCCAATTGTCAATTTATAACTAGCTAAAGAGCCCGGCGTTGCCCGAGCATAATATCCCCTATATATAGTATATACCTATGTCATCTCCCCTGTGTATACAGTAGTATATACCTGTATGTCATCTCAACCTGTATATAGTATATACCTGTGTGTCATCTCCTCCTGTATATAGTATATACCTGTGTGTCATTTCCTCCTGTATATAGTATATACCTGTAGGTCATCTCCACTGTATATAGTATATACCTGAGTGTCATCTCCTCCTGTATATAGTATATACCTGTATGTCATCTCCCCTGTATATAGTATGTACCTGAACGTCTCGCAGGTTCCATCCCGTCTGTAAACGGTGGAGGTGCAGTCTCTGCTGAGATGTTTCAGTGGCCTTTGAGGAAGCAGCTCTTGCCTCCCTTTCTTCCATTTCTGTACTCCTTTCTGTAAGTCTTGCTCATTGAGGTGTAATACAGCTTTTCTCTTAGAGAAAGCAGATTTCAGCCTTGTGGGAGTGTGTGGGGAAGGTGACTTGACTGACGGACTTGACTGAAGGAAGAAGGGACAGTTTGTGCACTGTAGATGGATATTGGCAATGACAGAAGGAAAACAGCTGGGAAAAGTGTAGAATGGGTGCAGTACCTTAGTTTGACCACAAGGTGGCAGGGGGAGCGTAGTTTAGGACTTGACAGCAGCTTAGGGCTATAGCATCCGCTTAGTCACGGGGAGATAGGAACCCAGGAGGGAAATTCCCAAGGAAGGGGATAAATAGGACAGGACAGGGTTCCAGGCTAGGCTAGTCCCGGGAGGAGCTCAGGAGGAGAAGGCTCAGTACGGAGGACTGAAAATGGTGTAGAGCTCGACCAGGGGACTGATAGGAAGAGACAATCCGGGGGGTGGCCCTGACACAAAGAACTGCAGGACAGACGAGGCCCGGGGGTACCAATTGGATGACGACCTCATACTGGTGAAGCGCTGGTGGTAGATAGGCCTAGGGCAGCCCCAGCGAAAGATCCGCGAGGAACGTCACTCCGATTGAAGAAAGGTGAAGGTACCTGGGCCTGAATACGGAGAGCTGTAAAGGAGCTACGGTGAATAGCTACAGTCGTCAGGAGGAAGGCCAATAAACTCGGACCTGTTGCAACCAAAATCTGCCTCCGTCTGGTGTCTGTGTCGTCTGGTCGCGATAAGCAGTGGACCACCCCCAAACCTGGGCTCTTACCACAAGTGTAATACCATTTAGTTAGCAATTATAAAGAAGGACTAATTTAGAGTGGCATTAGTTGTAGTTGTATAGGTTTAAAGTGAACCAGGCATTGTCAGGTTGGCGCTATTACACCGATTAAAATGATACCTGGGTTGGAGAAATTCATCTTGTGTTTCTTTTTTAATCTGTGTTTGAATTTTTAAGTTAATGAGATGGTTCATGCCAGACAAAGAAGTTCCTTATGCAGGCGAGTAGGTAGATCCTTTTTGGTTGAATCATGAATTCTTTCGTTAGAACAGTATCTACAGATACTGTATATCATCACTGTGTCAGTTATGGGTCACATCCTGGCCCGGTGGAGGATCTTCCGCCTGGCTTGGCCCGGTGGAGGATCTTCTGCCTGGCTTGGCCCGGTGGAGGATCTTCTGCCTGGCTTGGCCCGGTAGAGGATCTTCTGCCTGGCTTGGCCCGGTAGAGGATCTTCTGCCTGGCTTGGCCCGGTGGAGGATCTTCTGCCTGGCTTGGCCCGGTGGAGGATCTTCTGCCTGGCTTGGCCTGGTGGAGGATCTTCTGGCAGACTGGTTAGCTAGTAATCTGTTTTCATCACTCGATACATATACAGTTTCATCAAAAAGTGGAGAACACTTCTAAATAGGATGCAATTGGCAGTGTGCAGTGGTTGATCACAATGTGTCTGCAAACGTCTGATCACGAACCCATAAAAGAATAAGCTTAACATATTTTCCACTTCTCTAGTTTTACTGTAATGGTGATTACCATATTGTTCCCCTCTGGAAGCCTGTGCTGTGTAATACCGTACCACAGCGAGGCACCACATGGCAGCAGATGGAATGGCTGAGCTCTGTAATACAGAGCCATAGGAATTCAATGTTGCCGATATACAAGCTCCTGGATAAGAAATGTTATTATCTAAAAATTTATGCTGGAGAAACATTTTATAGGGCACAGGTAATAAATATTATGCAGTGTTCAGCCTTATCAATATATCTAAAACAGACAAAGCTTTGGAGTGTCAATCTCATGGAAGGTAAATGTAGGATTATGGAAATCGTCTTAATTGTCCACTATGAAAATAATACTTTCCTAGCTCTCCATACAACTCTATGGACCTAATACATTACTGTATTTACTCTTTTATTGTGTTTATTTGCACCCTATTCTTTTATTCTTGCACCCATTTTATACCTGTTTCCCTGGTAAGTTTTATATTCGTCCCTGTAGACAGGGTTTGTGGTATCCAGCTGGTACATTATTTTTTAGAACATTTTTTGCCTGAAATTTGTGCACAAATTTTGCAACATTTTAAAGTAACATGAACTAAAATTTCGCAAAAAGGATAAAGACAAAAATAAAGAACATTTAGGATTTGGGGCAAAATGTATGACCAGTGTTTTGAAGAGTTTGTTGCAAAATATTGTCAATGAATAACAAAAGGCAAAAAAATGAAAAAAAAGTGTCTGCAAAAAAAAAGCAGATAATGAATTGAGCTCCAAGTGTCTGGTCCACAAAGATCACTTAAGGACAAACCGTCTAAATAACCAGTATCTGTTCAGATATCAGTGGCTCCCCCGTCCTCCAAAATCAATAATCTGCAATATCTAACTATTCATGTTGGCTACTCCTTTATTTCATTCTGGTTTTATTTTTGTAGCAAGATATCTGTCAGACCTTTTCTTTGGTTACTATGGTTTTTACTCATAAACTTCTCATTTCAGACATCAGTTTCTAATTTTATAAAGTCTATAAATCTCTCAATATCTCAAGCAGAATCACATTGTAATATTGTAGACGAAGTCAGTGCTGTTTCTGTTCAAACATTTCAAAAGGAGACATTACCCTTTCATGAGGATTTTATGATGGCTGAGTACATTTCATGTAATAATAATTACATAAATATATTATATATCTCTAAAAGAAAACATGAGATTCATGCTACCTGATCTATGGGCAGCATGAATCAGACACTTGGTCTGTTAGTTGAAAAGCCAGCCAGGAGCATACGTCTTGGATGACCAGTCCAATAGGCATCTCCTTGGTAGTTTTGTCCTTTCCAAGTTTTGGTCAACATGGATTACCTGTGGTTGTCTTGTTGGTAACCAAGTCACAAAGCTCTTTTTTTAAGTAGCGACATCAGAATTATTTCCTAGAGCATTTTCATTTAATTACATGGACTAGTAGTAGGAATTTGACTCTTCCAATTTAAAATCGTCAACCATTTGCGGAATAAAATATAAGAAAGTCAAGATACAAAAGAAAGAGTCTTCTCATTTGGGCATAGCTGGCATAGAGTGTAGAGATGGCGCTAAGCTTGTGGAAACCTGGAATGGGTACCTGAATTAGGAAACCCTTTTTAAATTCTTTAAAAAGGAACCTGTCACCAGGTTTGGCCGATATAAGATACGGCCACCACCTTTCAGGCCTTATATATAGCATTCTATCATGCTGTAGATAGGCCCCCGATCTGACCTGCAAGAGAAGAAAAATAACTTATTATACTCACCCGGGTAGGGGGCTGGTTCAGTCCAATGGGTGTCGCAGGTCTGGGTCTGGCGCCTCCCATCTTCTTATGATGTCGCCCTCCTGCTTGCTTCACAGGCTCACCGGCATCACGCTCCTGCGCAGGTGTACTGTGGGGACAAATGACACCGCAAGAAACGACCTGGAAACCATCTGCAGAGACTTTGAAGACTTAGGCAAGAAAGTGAAAGAACTGGGAGCGCAGGTGGTCTTCTCTTCCATCCTCCCAGTGGATGGCCATGGAACAAAGAGGTGGAATAAGATTCTGCAGGTGAACAACTGGCTACATCGATGGTGCCGTCAGCAACAATTTGGATTTCTGGATCACGGAGTGAACTACTTATACGATGGACTACTTGCTAGAGATGGGGTGCACCTTACGAAGACTGGAAAGCATGTATTTGGAAGTCGCCTTGCTACACTTGTAAGGAGAGCTTTAAACTAGAACAACATGGGAAGGGAAACAAAAGACCAGAAAAAGCCATACACCTGACAAATGCTATTGAGAACTCTGCTATTAGAAGTGGAAAGGAAGAACAAAGACGAAAGAATCTAATTAATAAAAATATTGGAGAAAGAGAAACCAATCACAAACTAAAATGTTTCTATACTAATGCACAAAGCATGGGCAACAAACAAGGAGAATTGGAACTACTAACACAGGAAAAGAAATATGATGTCATTGGAATCACTGAAACTTGGTGGGACAATACACATGACTGGAATACAAGACTAGAAGGATACAACTTATTTGCAAGAAACAGACTTGATAAACGAGGAGGGGGTGTCGCATTGTATGTTAGAAATGCGTATATCTGCACAGAGATTGAAGCTTCAGAGACTGGGAGTTCTGTGGAAACTGTTTGGGTAAGAATACAAGGACAGAACAATGGAAAGGACACCATTGTAGGCATTTACTACAGGCCGCCTGTGCAAGCTGTAGATATGGATGAACTCTTTATGCATCAAATGGCCACGTTCTCCAAAAAATATGACATAGTTGTCATGGGAGATTTCAACTATCCAGACATTTGTTGGGAATCTCTCTCAGGCAAAACTAACAGGTCAAGGAAATTCTTATCCTCTCTTGCTGACAACTTTATCTTCCAAAAGGTAAGGGAGAAAACAAGGGGAACTGCTACCTTGGATCTAATCCTTATAAACAGGGAGGAAATGGTTGAGGAGGTAAAAGTGGCTGGGACCCTAGGAGGTAGCGACCATGCTATTTTAGAATTTTGGATAACTAGAGGCGGAAGACCTGTGAAGACTCAGACGTCAAGGTTAGATTTCAGAAAGGCAGATTTTAAGGGATTCAGAAAGAGAATTGGAGGGATCCAATGGCTGGATATCCTTAAAGACAAAAATGTCCAGGAAGGATGGGAAATCTTGAAAAATGAAATTCTCAAAGCACAGTTGTTAACAATTCCGAAAAGAGGGAAGAATAGGAAGCATTTAAGGAAACCAGGATGGATGAACACAGAACTTAAGCACATGCTAAAAAGGAAGAAAAAAATGTTTATAAAATGGAAAGAGGGAGGCATATCTAAAGAAGAATATAATGCTGTCTGTAGAACCTGCAGGGCACAAATCAGATTATCTAAAGCTGAAAATGAATTGAGACTTGCAAGAGATGTCAAAAGCAATAATAAAGGATTTTGGGGATATGTCAAAAGTAAAAGAAAAGTCAAAGATGCTATAGGATTTGTACAGGATGAAAATGATGAAATGGTAAGACAGGATGTTGAGAAGGCTGAACTTTTAAATTCCTATTTTGCATCTGTTTTCTCTCAGAAAGAAAATGTAACATCAACTGTTATTCACTGTCCTATTAAGGGAATAGAAGAATCCAGGATATCTATAAACAGAAAGATAGTGAGGAAACACTTAGCTAACCTAAATGAATTCAAGTCTCCAGGTCCAGATGAATTACACCCCAGAGTACTGAAGGAGATAGCAGAAGAAATTTTTGAACCCCTCTCCATAATCTTTGAAAATTCTTGGAGAACAGGAGAAGTGCCAGAAGACTGGAGAAGAGCAAATGTTGTTCCTATCTTCAAAAAGGGGAAGAAGGTGGACCCAGGCAACTATAGGCCGGTGAGTCTGACTTCTATACCAGGAAAGATCTTTGAACAAATTATTAAACAACATGTATGTCAATACTTGGATAAGAATGAAGTGATTAAACAGAGTCAGCATGGGTTTGTAACTAATAAGTCATGTCAGACTAATTTAATTTCCTTCTATGACGGTATTACTGATTGGGTGGATCAAGGAAATGCTGTAGATATAGTATATCTTGACTTCAGCAAAGCATTTGACAAAGTCTCTCATACAATCCTTATTGAAAAAATGACTAAGTATGGAATGGACAAGGCAACTGTTAGGTGGATTCATAACTGGCTTAGTGATCGGACCCAAAGAGTGGTCGTAAATGGCTGCACATCCAGTTGGAAGAATGTCTCAAGTGGGGTACCACAGGGCTCTGTCCTGGGCCCTGTATTGTTCAACATCTTTATCAATGATTTAGATGAAGGAATTGAGGGTAAACTGATTAAATTTGCTGATGACACAAAGCTAGGAGGGATAGCTAATACTAGAGAAGAGAGAGAGAGGATTCAAAAAGATTTAAATAAACTGGAGAAGTGGGCCGCAACTAACAGAATGGTTTTTAACAGGGAGAAATGCAAAGTACTACATCTGGGCAATAAAAATGAAAAAAGCATATACAGAATGGAAGGAATAGGGCTAAGTGACAGCACATGTGAAAAAGACTTGGGTATACTAATAGATCACAGACTGAATATGAGTCAACAGTGTGATGCAGCAGCAAAAAAGGCAAATGCAATTCTAGGATGTATTAACAGAAGCATACAGTCTAGATCACGTGAAGTAATTATTTCCCTCTACTCCTCTTTGGTCAGACCTCATCTGGAATATTGTGTCCAATTTTGGGCACCACATTTTAAAAAAGACATCAACAAACTGGAGCAAGTTCAGAAAAGAGCGACCAGAATGGTGACCGGTCTGCAAACCCTGTCTTATGAGGAAAGGTTGCAGGATTTGGGAATGTTTAGTTTGCAAAAGAGAAGACTGAGAGGAGACTTAATAGCTGTCTACAAATATCTAAAGGGCTGTCACATTGTAGAAGGATCAACTTTATTCTCATTTGCACAAGGAAAGACTAGAAGCAATGGGATGAAGCTGAATGGGAGGAGACACAGATTAGATATTAGAAAAAACTTTTTGACAGTTAGAGTGATCAATGAGTGGAACAGGCTGCCACGAGAAGTGGTGAGTTCTCCTTCAATGGAAGTCTTCAAACAGAGGCTGGACAGACATCTAACTGGGATGATTTAGCGAATCCTGCTTTGAGCAGGGGGTTGGACCAGATGGCCCAGGAGGTCCCTTCCAACTCTACGATTCTATGATTCTATGATTCTATGATTCTACTTATCGGCCCTGTTGAGGGCAGAGCAAATTCCTGTGGTGTGCATGAGCTGGGCCTCTCTGACTTTTCCCGGCGCCTGCGCACTGCAGTATAGAATACTGTAGATAAGCCCTGAAAGGCAGTGGCCGGATCTTATATCGGTCAAACCTGGTGACAGGTTTGCTTTAATAGTGACTATTAGTGGAAGACTGGCAGCACTTAATAGGACCTCCATGGACAGGATTTGCACTTGCCTCTCAATCTATAGGGATTTGGACTTACACCGAGGCCACTGGGTTTAGCCATGGAGTGGTTGCTGGCTAATAGAGCCACCTGGCAGAGTTAGGTTGGAAAATCAAGTCTATATCATGAATACAGGGACAGGAACAAAAATAGTCAGGTAAAACGATAGTCTGAACATGGGCCAAGATCAGAAATGGGAATCATACAGGCTAAAAATGAGATGAATAATGAGAGTAACCAGAGCAAGTATGAACTATAACACTAACCCCGTCACGACCAATGACATATTTATGTCATTGGCTGTGTCCCTGCCTTTTGATGCGGGCTCTGGCACGGAGCCTACATCTTTACTCACACTAGATGAAAACGAAAATCGGAAAATTGCTCTGGAGTGAAAATGAGAATTTAAGCAGGGTGCAGTACAGTTCCATTGCAAATTGTTTCTTCAGACAGAAAGAGGACTAGAACTCTAGCGCCATTTATAGGAAGTAGCAATCCTAAAACTCAATATCAACTCTACAATGAGCCTTATCACATAACTTAGGATAAAAGTCAAAATCAGAAACTCAATTTGCAGATACTGTGTTTTGGGGTACTGCCCCTCGTCAGTGCAAAGTGTGAGATCCGGTTTGACCGAGTGAGGCATCTGACCGGAATCCAAGGGGTAACGTTTCTCCTTGCAGAGAGTGACATGTCGAGGTAAAAAATTGCTTCAGGAACCCGGTTGGACGCCTCTCACACAACCAAACCAGATCTCACACTGTGTGCACTGATGAGGGGCAGTACCCTAAAACACAGGGTCTGCAAATTGAGATTCTGGTTTTGGCTTTAATCCTAAGTCATGTAATAAGACACTTTTGAAAGTCGGTATTGACTTTTAGGATAGCTACTTCCTATAGGTGGCACTAAACTTCTAGTCCTCTTTTTCTCTGAAGAGACTATTCGTGTATTTCCCAGAGGAGCATTGCGGCTTAAAAGTCTCCTCACCTCGGCATTTCAGGCTCGATAGGTCACTCTCTGCAAGGAAAAACATTACCGCTTGGATCAAGGCCCCATTGGAAATGGCAAGAAAATGATTAATCCTGCGTCACTGCACACAGTCATACTGCCAGACTGGGTGGCACTACAAGAATCAACCACCCTAGTGCATGTGACTGGACAGATACATTTTTCCAACAGAATGACCATGATGCTATAAACTAAGTGAGACCTATTCTAACAGCATAACGTGAGGACAACGCGCACTGGATTTCGGTTCTCTAGTTTCCTGCCTGAATTTGTAAATTGTACAGGCAGCTATAACCCAATCCTGAACCAGTGTATAAAAACGCTGCACAAAACAAATAACTAATTGACTATGCTTCTCCTACCATGATTGATGCCACGGAATCTTGTCTCGATATCTTTTATGCCTTAAACCGCACACAGTTTTCCACACACTTACTGCCTCCCTGGTGCTGCGTATATTACATTGTCAGCCGCTCAGAGTTAAGTGCAGTAAAACATGCAGACTGTAACAAAGCAGCTGATGCCATGAGCAGACATATGTCCGGTGAGTCCTGTCTCTTGTTAGAGTCAAACAAAGGCCCACAGCGCCGAGAACACATACATTATAAAATGACAGCTATATGATGCTGCCAGTGGGTATTGCCTATAGTAATTGTGTAATGGATTACCTACATCACACACAAGGCGAACTCTAGGTTATGTCCTTACAACTGAATGCAGTGATAACAGACACTTACTATTCTAATATTTTATTGCATAACTTAGGGATGTCTGACTACAGTGGCCTATTTCCTCAAACACCAATAAACCATAAACTGGCACTTAAGGGTCCCGGTTGGGTCTCTCAATTCTGATCCTGGGCTCAGTCACTCTGTAGGAGACCGCCTCACCCCAGCTGAATTCCATTGCTCCAACTGGCCCAGGATCCATTGCAGACCATTCTTCACCAAAGACTGCATCTCCTCATCAGTGCTTCCATTTTCAAACAGATCCCTGATGCTCCGCAGTCAACAATCACCTGCAAAAAATGGATGTCCCCTGACGACTAGAGATTGGCAAACCTGAACGTTAAAGTTTGGGGTAAGTACTGGACACCTAGTATCTGTGCACAAAACCCAAACACAAGACCATGTGTACACGGATTAAAAAAAAAAAAGAGTAATCAGCCAACACCTGACTAGTGGGAACCTTTCCACCGCCGGTCACAACTGCTGGCTCATGCGCTGTCACCTGTGAGTGGTGGTAACGTCATTTAGGTTATTGCCAAATATAGCTGGTGTTTGCCACACAGATTACAGTGGACCATTCAACTTAATGGAGTCCAGGTTCTGGATCGTGCTTGGGTACCCAAAACTTTTTTATAAAGTTCGTCTGAACCCGACGCACCTGAACATCCACGGGTCAGCCCATCTCATCTCTTGTACCACTCTATTGGAACCCACCTACCAGAGGTGTAACAATCATAGTTCCAGGGTGTGTGGAAGGGAGTCCACCGATGCCTATTTTAGCTGGATGACACACATTCAGCTGAAATATATTGCAGTGCAGAGACCTGTCAGCTCCCTGCACTGCAATACATGTCGCTGGCCTATCAGATGCTGGCAGCTGATTTCAGCATTCCCATCAAGGACAGTGCATGGTAGTGACATCATCCGCCGCCCATGGCGGGCACACTGAAGTCAGCTGGCAGGAGTTGCGGAAGGTAAGAAAAATTGTTTATCTTAATTTTTTTTTAAATATGTTGGGAGAAGAACAGCAGAACAGAAGAGGCTCAGAATGTGAGACATTATTATGGGAAAGGATCAGGATGGGGTACATTATTACTGCAAGAGGCCCAGGATTGAGGACATTATTACATAAATGGGTCAGGACAGGGGACATTGTACTAGGAAGTGGGACATTATTGCAGGAAGAGGCCCAGGATAAGGGACATTTTACCTGGAAGGAGTCCAGGATGGGGGGACATTATTGCTGGAAGGGGCACAGTATGGAGGAAATTAAACAAAGAAGAGGCCCAGGATGGGGGACATTTTTACTGGAAGGGGCCCAGTATGGAGTACATTAGTACTGGATGGGGCCCAGGATGGAGGACATTACAGGAAGGGGCCCAGGATGGGGATAGTATAACAGGAAGGGGCCCAGAATGAGGGTACATTATTACTGGAAGGGGCCTAGGATGGTGGTCATTATAAAAGGAAGGGACCCAGGATGGGGGACATTATAATAGGGATGGCCAAGGGTGGGGGGACATTATTACAGGAAATAGCCCAGGATTTAGTCATTATTACAGGAAGTAACCTAGGATGAGGACATTATTACAGGATGGGGGCATTATTACAGGGAAGCGAACAGTTATGTCTTTACCGGATCTAGAATATGACAAGGGCCTATACATCTCACCAAAATGCAGATGGGGGCCCCATAGGACTCTAGCTGCACCACTACCACCTACCCGCCAATCAGGTAAAGCACACATCTCTCCTTATCCCTCTTCTCCTACCCTACAATTCTAGCTTTAAATCGCCATCTTAAAAGTGAACCCCTTAGAAACCAAAGTTTGGAGCTACAGTAGCATCCATCCAAAGTCAAAGGCTCGTTCTTAAGCTTGGGCGCACAGTTTGAGCTGTTGCTTTTACAAACATCTTTCAATGCATTCAGTTCATTTACGGCTATGATAAAGCCTAATATTGCATTGTGCACCTGAAGAGGAAGTCTAGGTTTTTCTTTTTTAACCCGGACACATTAATTACTCCCATTTTTTGTTTTAGTTATGCTCCATATGTGTTTAAATGCATGGAAACGATTAACTATAAAAAAAAAACGACACCTCTTTCAGGTACTTTTATAGGTGAGTGATAATGGCATGCACACAATCGAAGAGGTTTCCGAATAGACGTCAGCATTCCCCTTAAGGATTTGCTATCCCGCAGGTATTGGCTTAATGCTTTGTAGACATCTATTGACTAATGTCAAAGGTGTGTGATTCATATTGACCAGCTATGGCTGGGTTAATTATTTGTGGGTCATGCTCATCTGGAGAATAGATATTTCTAGCTAACAATTATATATTAGGTATGCTGATTAAATATTAGTAGTGAACCATGTCAAGTGAAAGGGGGAGAAGGGAACAAGCCTTTACTGGCAGCTGCTCATCTGTCCTAGGAGCAAATAATCAGGCATGTTGAAAACCTACAAGGCCAATCATTTATTTTCTTGACATCTGCCTCAATTAGGAGGGTTATTCCCATCTATAAAAGTTATTGTGTATAAATAGGATGGGAGATCACTTCCTTATTGTCGGAGTTTGATCACTAGGACCTTCACTGATCCCAAGTAACAGGCTCTGCACTGCCTCGTCTGAATGTAGCAGTGGTTGGACATGTACACCACCATTCGTTATCTATAGGACTGCCAGACATAGGGGAGTACAGCCCTCAGATATATATGCAATGTACTCGGTGGACCAGCCACCACTCCATTCATATGGGATTCCCATTCTCAGGATTGGTGGAGATTCTAGGAGTCGGAACCCACAAAGCAAGTTCTCATTTATTCTTTTAATCGGGTATATCGTCTACAGATATAGAAGTCCTAAACTTCTAAAGATATAGAATATCCTTTTAAAATGTTCAACTTGTTATTTATAATACCGATCTTCTCAGGTTGAAGGACCATCTTTATAAAAGATGTGACCTCACTTATGGTCCTCAGATCCATTGCTTAATGTTTCCTGGCTTTTGCTTACTACAGTTATTTTTTGCAGGGATATGTAACCATTAAGAAAGCTCATACAGTACATAGTAATTAAAGCTGAGAAACTACACGTACATCTAGTTTCTTCTATTAGTTTCTTGCTGTGATAAGTACAATTAAAGCCTTAATGTGAGACTCCTCAGCTACTGCTTGTCTACGAAGACATTCCAATAGATGTAGGTGCAACATGAAGAGCGGCTTCCTATGAACCAATGTTATATTCTCCCACATGGCAGAGGTCGCTTACTGCCTGCCAAAAAAAATAGCTAATGTCTCATAGCCATGAGTGTTGCTTGTTCTTTAACTTTCTTGGTCTCTTTCTAATTTCACAAAATGATAGAGAGTGATAAATGGCAGGATTACTGACATCAGCACCAGAGTAACACATTATCATTGGCACTAGATAGTCTGACCAAAGAGAAAATTGGTTTAAGGATTATGTCAATATATCTCATACTTTGGGCCAGGGTAAGGAGGGCTTAACAATATGATGGAAGAGACTGCGATCTGGCAGGATCACTGGCATCAGCACCAGGGTTATCAACGGCACTTCTTATCCTGAAAAAGGAGCAGCCACAGACAGAAGTGTGCCCCTGTGATAGAAAAATATATGGGCTCTTTTCCGTTCTAATAGCTCATCATAATGCATAATTCCACCTGTTTTAGAGGTGAACCACCTAACCTCTTTGACCCTTGTTCGGCTATACAGGTTGCACCAATGGTAGGTCAATCCCTGACCTGACCAAAGAGACCATTGGCATAGGGATAAGTCAATAAGTATGACAGTATTTCAAATGGTTAGGAGTAGTGATGAGCGAATGTGCTATCAGAGCATGCTGAGGTGTTATCAGAGTATTTTGGGCATGCTCGAATAATATGTTAGAGTCCCTGCGGCTGGATGTTTGGCGGCTATTAGACAGCGGCAATACATGCGGGGATTGCCTAACAAACAGCCGCGGGGACGCGAACATAACATTCAAGCACGCCCAAGATACGCAGATAACATTTGAGCATGCTTGGATAACACGTCACTTGAGTACATTCGCTCTTCACTAGTTAGGAGGGCTTTGCAAATGATAGAAAAAAAGTGAGAGATGGCAGGATCACCGACATCGTCATCAGGGTTACACATTATTACTGGCATTTGTCAGCATGACCAAGGAGATCATTGGCATAGGGATAAGTCCTTAAATCTGGTACTTTGTGCAAGGGTTAGGAGGGTGGAATAGAGTGAGAGACAGCAGGATTCACTGGAAATGGCCCCAGGGTAACAAATTATCACTGGAACTTGTTTTACCTGACCGCAAGGACCACTGGCATAAAGAGAAGTCAACATCCCGGAACTTTATAGCAAAGTTATCAGGGTCATAAACTGGACACGTGGCACCACGATGAAGTCTGAACTGCTTCCAAGCTTCATTATTGCTACTTGGTGGGCGACATTACTGACTAGTGTGTGGCTTGTTAGATGCTTGGCACCAAGTTCAACGGCACTGAAAATACCGAAATCCAAATATAAAGCCCATGTAACAGACAGACAATCATCTGGGTAACTGTTTACGCCTCACAACAACACAATGCCGTCCAGGTTTTGAAAAATTGGCAGAAAATAAACAGCGCCAGGTTTCACGATGAAGCTTTAGAGTCGGTTGATGAATCCGGTGCCAATTTTGTCCCTTTTTTTGTCATTTTAATAAATTCATTTAAAAATAAATAAAGTAACCACCTGTTATTTTGCAATGATATGTAACAGTTGTGTCCATCTTTCATTATTCATGGGTACATGGCGAATTCTGATGTGATCTGCCTGATTAACATTGGCGGTCTGTGGTTAAATGCCATCTGTAATTAAACTCCATCGTAAAATACAGGACAGGATTTATAGAAGTGGGCTCCGGGAAAGAAAAAAAAAAAATTAAAAAAATAAAATGTACCCACCTTCTGTGTTATGTAAAAGTGACTGCGTGTACTCAGGAGTGAAGAGCTGACAAAGCGAAGCGCAGAACAGCACGTCCTCATCCGTTCTTACTGCTGAATTTTGTAGAAAAGAGTTTAAAGCTTTTGTGCTAATGAGCTGAACTTTCTAAACAACTTAGTGAGCGTCTCCTGTGATATAAGTCAGCCTGATGTACGTCGTCTTGCATTCACTCAAAACCTCCGCTATTGCTCATGCCCTCAATGCCAGCCCTGGGCCCCTAATGCACTTCTTAAAAAAAAAAAAAAAAAAACAAGCTGCGTTTTTTCATCGCCCTGACAGCCAATGGCAGCGCCAAGCACTCATGGGGTTTGCTTTTTTTTTAGCTTTTAATTGCCGGCAGATCTCTACAATCGCCTCTAATGTACTTTTACTCTCATTTATTTGCAGTTGTAATTAGGAGGCAGTGGTGCCAGCTCTCGCATATCAATGCCTTCCATTATCCAATCACTGGAAGCCACTGGAAGCCGGCACTACAAAACACAGATGGGAAGTAATGGAGCCGCCGCGCGATATCAGTGACAATACAGATCAATTGCACAAAAAAAAAAAAAAATACAAAAACCACAATTATTATTCCAGGAAATTCCTTCAAATAGAGAGAAATTGGGTTTATGCAAGCACTGGCTTAGAGTAGGGACATACAGGGATGATGGCACAACACTACAGTAACACGGGAGAGCGATACAACTTTACAGGGCTTTATAGGGATTTATTAGGAAACAGCAACCATTCATTTCACATCAGACATTCAACCATATAAATAACAGCACATCTGGTAGATAGAAGGAAATAAAACCAAATCTGCTGTGTATCTACGGTGCTTTTTATGGTCTGCAACGGTTTTACCTACGCCACACTACTTGTACAAACAATTCATTTATCACTTATAGACATTGCACAGCTCTGCAGACGGAATAGTGGCCACAGGTGGGTACTGCACATCTACCTACTTTTGATTTTAAAACAAGCAAACGCAAGTATACCCCTAAGTGAAAGTGGCCAAATTGTGCCCAAGTAGTCATTTTCCCTTCCCGGTGTCATGTGACTCATTAGTGTTACAAGGTCTCAGGTGTGATTGGGGAGCAAGTATGGTAAATTTGGTGTTATCGCTCTGACATGCTCTCATACTATGCAAATAAAGTCCGTGGAGCCTCATTTAAGAGTCTCAAACATGGGACTCGCCAGATCTTCCTCCAGGGAAGGACCCAGCCAAGGGGTGGCTCCTTTCGGAAACCATCATTACCACCATATTAAGTGGCCCTTTAAGTCAATATCCAGCTCTTTACGAGTTTACAGATATGACAAGGGAAATACCAAGGCCAAGTATCCATCCCTTGTCATATCTGTAAACTCGTAAAGAGCTGGATATTGACTTAAAGGGCCACTTAATATGGTGGTTTCCGAAAGGAGCCACCCCTTGGCTGGGTCCTTCCCTAGAGGAAGATCTGGCTAGTCCCGTGTTTGAGACTCTTAAATGAGGCTCCACGGACTTTATTTGCATATTCATATTTCCCAGGGAGCCATGCACCTAGGATTTCACAGATTGAGCGCCTTTGCTGGCTGCCACAGTGTTTTCTTTGACTGGTCTCCCTGAGGTCAGTGATTGTTTTGTGATGATGCTCTCATACTAGTGACTGGAAGTTCAACGTGGCTCCTCATGGCAAAGAAATCTCTGAGGATGTGAAAAGAAACACAATTGTCACTCTACATACAGATGTTCTAGGCTGTAAAAAGTTTGGCAACACCCTGACAGTGAGCTGCAGCATGGTGGCCAAGACCATATGGTGGTGTAACAAGACAGGGTCCACTCAGAACAGGCCTCACCATATCCAGAGGTGGTCTTCTAGCAATAGATGTTTGAGTGCTGCCAGCATTGCTGCAAAGGTTAAAGTGCTCAGACCATACGCCGCTCACTGCCTCAAATTGGTCTTGCATGGCTGTTAAACCAGAAGGAAACCTCTTCTAAAGATTATGTACAAGAAATACCACAAAACAGTTTGCTGAAGACAAACAAACTAAGGAAATGGATTATTGGAACCATGTCCTGTCATCTGCTGAAACCGAGAAACTTATTTGGTTCAGATAGTGTCACGTGTGTGTGGTGGCAACCAGGTGAGGAGTGCAAAGACAAGTGTGTCCTGCCTACAGTCAAGCATAGTGGCGGCAGAGTCATGATTTGGGGCTGCATGAGTGCTGCACTATGACATATTGAAGCAGAGCATGATCCCCTCCCTCTGAAAACTGGGCCGCAGGGCACTATTCCAACATGATAATGACCCCAAACACACCTAAAATACGACCACTATAGCCTTGCTAAAGAATCTGATTGTAAAGGTGCTGGACTGGCCAAGTATGCCTCCAGATCTAAACCCTATTGAGCATCTGTGAGCCATCCTCAAACGTAAGGTGGAGGGTCGCAAGGTCTCTAACAACCACCAGCTATGTAATGTCGTAACAAATGAGTGGAAGAGTATTCCAGTGGCAATCTCTGAAGCTCTAGTGAACTCCATGCCCAAGAGAATTAAGGCAGTGCTTGAAAATAATAGCGGCCACAAAAAATATTGACATTTTGGGCACAATTTGGCCATTGTCACTTAAGGGTATTGTCATTTAGGTCCAATTCATTTACCGCAGTTTTGATCTTTTATATGTGCCCGTTACCACTGCTTCATTATTATCTTTCTATTTCTTTATGTTTCTTCTCTGGCGTCTAATATGACAATTTTTGGTATTACTCACCATTTATGGACACAAGGCCCTTAGACTGTATATCATTATTTGTTCTGTTTATAGCCTTTAGCCTTCTTTGGCATTTATATATGGTACTCTTTATGTTTATATGACCACCTGTTGTGTCTTTTTTTGAGATAACATTAGATTAGGGCATTATATGGATATTTTATCTTTTACATCTGGTATATTATTATAGGTCTCCTCGAGTGATATAGTTACTCTGCATATACTCTTTTTAATTTTTGTATTATAATAGAGGTTTAATTTTTATATTAGGCATCTACTTCTTTTTCTCCATAGTTTTTTTGCTGCTACATAGGAGTGCCTGGTATTTGATTTGGGTTATACTGTATATAGTGAATCACTTCTACACATGTTAGAGAAAAATAGCAGCACAGAACTTGTCTGCGTCCTTAATCCTTGTCACTACCCCTTACTCCCTTACAATTGCACAGGATAGGGGACCCCAATTTTTGGAGATAGGTATGAGTTCTAGACGTGATTATATCCTGTGTACAGGCCATAAAAGACTAATATAGAAATAAGCCTTACAGGCTTGCCAACATTTTCAGTTAGATCTCCAAAAGTAAATGTTGATATTCCACCTTTCTTGTCCTATGCCAAGCACATCTTATCTACAGCATGTGCCACCACACCAAGCCCTATCACACCTGGGTCCTGCTCTCAAATGTCCAATTGGGCACTAGCCAAACCTCCTGAAACCTGCTTTCTTTGACTTATCATGAGGATTTGGTAAAGGGAGGGGGTTGATCTACATGGCCCCAGGTTTACTAGTCCACTAGTGATAATCTACTGCTGATAAAATAAAAGTGATTTTACAGCAAGTAGCCCATTAAGTGAGGCTGGAATCAGGATTTCTGTCCCTACATCACGTTGCTCTCAGATTAGATTTCAAAAGTCATGAAATAGATCCTTATTACGTCTCCCTCTAAAATCATAGAACCTCTGCTTAGAGATGGGCCTCTTAGATATTGGGCTCCATAGCATCTTCTGCACCCGGTATCCTGGTAGTTACACCCATGACCTCTAACTATACTTTAAATAAGATGAAATTGCTAAAAAAATATGATTTTATGAAATGGTCTCAGAAATATCCCTTGAATTTTAGGAGCAGGACCAAATATCATAATGTCATATGCAGAAGACGCCAACCTCCTTTTACGTGACCGAGAGACCGATCCGGTAAACATCTACAAGACGCGACTGTCAGATGCTCCGCCACAATTAAATCCATGCACCCCTTATGCTTCTATTGCACATCTATAAGGTTACAAACAAATATTTCCGTCACATTTAATCAGAGTCGACACTACTAATTCTTGAAGGTCATTGGTCCTTTGTGCAGACAGAATTCTTATTAAATGGGAATTTGCCCTGTCCACCATGGATGAGGTACTCTCCCGGGCCTTTTCCTAAAAGTTTTGGAATTGTAAATATCTACTCCTTAGGTTTTGCATATTACATGACCTCACACTGATCTGTCTCTCTAATTAATCTTGATTCCAGGCATTTATCCAAAAAGTACGGTATCCCAGACAGAGGAAATTCTTCGTGAAGTCTCCTGAG
Organism: Dendrobates tinctorius; assembly: GCF_039654945.1. Classification (NCBI taxonomy): domain Eukaryota; kingdom Metazoa; phylum Chordata; class Amphibia; order Anura; family Dendrobatidae; genus Dendrobates; species Dendrobates tinctorius. The sequence goes on from NW_027361705.1 coordinate 28,406,160, forward strand.
ATCATGTCCCTCGTCTACTCCCTGGAGATGCTGAAATGTGAGCACTGAGCTACGATCCTTTACTGTATCCATCTCTCTCACCGCTTCATTAGAAGCGACATAGTCCGCAAGCACACGCACTGCTAGACTGAGCATCCATACTACAAGCTTCATTGATATCGATACCCACTTCCCAGTATCTTAGATCAGGGATCATGTTCCCAGCCTGTTCCTAAAACTTGACAAAAACCACTATCCTACTTTTTAAGATCTAAGTTTCCAGGCATACAAGCTGACAACCATTCACAGAACTTCACAAATCTCCAGGGACATGAGACACTCTAGCCTTTCTAGAAATAGATCATAAAAACACTTTGTTTAAACCACCTGAGATTTTAGTCTTAGCTTCATCAGACTTTTCTCTCATATCTCATAAGTCCTTCCTTACCACGTTCTTGACCAGGGTGGCCTACACAAATCCTTTGGTTTCTTTCTCATGAAGTCAACCCCTGTCCATGCATTTCTTCTTGTGCATATGGAGGTCAGAAAGGGGGTTCTCCTCTTGGAAACCATATAAGCCAAATCGGTCTGTCACTGTAGAAGAAAACATCCCCTAATAAACTCAACACAACCCTTTTATACGAGACATGGTTGGCCATCGTCCTGTAAAGGAAATTTATGGAAATCAGATGCTTCTCCTGCCATAATGGCCAATCCCTTGGAATGATCCCACGACAATTAGCTGATCATTGGGGCAATTATCTTTACAAAATTGGTTGTCTTTATGAGATAGTCCTTTAAAGGGAACCTGTCACCAGGTTTTCCCAATATAAAGTACATCCCCCACCTTTAAGGCCTCTTTTACAGCATTCTAGTAAGCTGCATACAAGTCCCCAATCACTTCTATATAGCACCAAAATAACTTATTATATCCCCCATACAGTTCGGTCTGGTCCGATAAGTCACTGGTCTTGATTTGGCACCTCCTGTGTCATTGCAAGCGCCGTCCTCCTTCCCTGCTTCATGTAGATAACACATCCTACATCATCCACACAGTGTCCTCCATCACGCTCATGCACAGGCGTAGTTTGCTCTGCCCAGGTAAGAGCACAGTACCGTAATATGCATGCGTCAAGAGAGGCCAAAGAATGCAGATGACCTGGAAGTCAAACTGGCACGTAAGCTTTACAGTACTTTGCTTTGTCTTGGGCACGAGCGAGATTGGGGACACTATGTGGATGTGTGGCGCCTCTGAGGCTCAGTCGCCACAGAGGTACTGCACCTTCTCCTAAGGTGTAGTGCCCCACCTCCTAGGTAAGTTGGGAACTCCTTTCCACACTCCAACACTCGCACCCCACATAACAGGGTAGTTCTGCACAACCACATTGAGGTGTCTCTCTCCTCCTAGACATTAGGAGTGCCTTGGTGGTTCCCTGCATGGAACACTGGATGTGCTGGGAGGTGGGTGGAGTTGAGATCCATATAAAAGGTTGGGAAGGTTTAGAATTACAGATCAGTCTGGAAGTTAGTCTGAGGGGAGTCTGGACAGTCAGGAGAGTTGAGGACGGGTCCGAGAGAAAGGAGATCCCTAGAAGAGGGAGAGAAGAAGGAGTGCTGCAGCTGCCTCAGTGATCTGAACCAGCTGGCACGGGAGAGGAACAGAAGGAGAAAGACGTAGAACTGCAACCTAAGCTTCCATAGGAAAGAGGAGTAGAGAGAACAGAGAGGAGTTGTGGGTCGGAAGAGGAACCCTGCCTAGAGGTTCTCAGCGCAAGGCCGGGGCCCGGTCCCCGAGGTTGTATGGACACTTATGGCTCTGCAGCAGACACCGGTGGAGTAGTTGGCTGTAAATGCACTACTCCCATCTAAGACTTGGGGCACAACAGCAACTGAATAGAGAGCCAGGACTCCAGAGAAGGGAGTCCCCGAGGGAGGCTACAGCTGTCTGCCATACAAGTAGAGTTGTTAGGAACATCTGACAGGAGGAACTCCAGAGTACTACGGTACTGGAGCTCTTCACACCTTAAGGCGCAATAGAGGAGTTGTTCAGGAGAGGTACATGTTGGCGGAGTATTGGAGAGGAGAATCCGACTTGCCCGGGAGGTTGATTGAGTCTCTGCCCCGGAGGACACGGCACGGAGGCAGGCACCAGTGTGTACCACGGACTGTGAGTAAAGCTTTGGAACTGCAAGCCCTGGTGTCTTCCATTCATTTGTGCGCTAACACCGTCAGCACCGTTACATCTGGGTACCAGCATTCCTCACACCGCCTGCGCCTATTCTCATATATTGCCATTACACTGCCCTGGGGTTACAGCTTCACCTGTGGGGAGCTATACCATCTATGCTGCAACACACCATCAGCCCCAGACGATCTGCATGCAGCGTTGGCTTAACATTTTGCTTGCCAAACACCACAGGTGGCGTCACGAACTATCACAAACTATATCACAAACCACCATTGATTTGGTCGCCCAGGGCCACGGACCGGGTCACCGCCGCTGTGACACCTTTTCCACTGACACCGGCCAGGTACCGAGTACCCCAACCCAGATGACGTAGGGCGCATCGTTCATATGAAGCAGGGCAGGAGGATGACTCTGGAGCAAGTCCACTGACAGTCATCAGACCGGACCTTACTGTATATGGGAAAAATAAAAGGTATTTTTTTGTGCTATACAGAGGAGATTGGGGACATACATACAGCACACGAGATTGCTGTAAGAGAGGGCTTACAGGTGAAGGCTGTACTTTTTATAAGGGCATAGCTTATTTTTTTCTTAGGTTTCTTTGGAATTCTATAAACTATTTACAAATGCATCCTCGAATACATTCCACTGTCACCCACAAGACATGTATTGACCAATATTTCATAGTGTCGAGGTTGAAAGACAAATCCATCGAGTTCAACTTATAACCGAAGATGTTGAGTCAGACGAAAGTAAAACCTTATGAGTAAGAGCGTAATTTCATCAAAATAGGGAAAAAAATTAATTTTGACTCCACATAAGGCAATCAGACTAGTTCTCGAGATCAACGTACCATCATAGAATCAAGTACCTATAGCCTGTAATATATTTTTCATGTTTTCAAGAAAGGCTTCTGAGCCCTCCTTATTCATTTTTAGTGAATCAACCATTATAACATCATGTCACAAAGTTGCATAGTCTCACTGCTCTTACAGTAAAGAATCCATAATCTCACTGCTCTTACAGTAAAGAATCCATAATCTTACTGCTCTTATAGTAAAGAATCGGCAATTGTGATGTTTAAATCTTCTAGATGTAGACGATGCCCCTTGGCCATCATTGCAGGTGTAAAAAGATCATTGGAAAGATCCCTGTACTGTCCCTTCATATATGTGTACATTGTAATACGCGCCACCAATATGAGAAGCTCTTACAGCCGCTGCCACACAATACAAAGTTCTCAGACTCACAATATAGAGTCGCCATCCATAGCAAAGTATCTTTAACATACAAAAAGGGTCACAGAAATAGTGACATCCGTAAGGAGAGGATCTCAGGTACAGGCCTTGAGAACAGATGGCGATGATATGCGGCACAGCCAGTCGGTTAATCACCACAGCTGACAAAGATATGTGAAGACGACGCTCAAGCATACTTCACTGAACATGTTAGCAGTTTGTGAATGACACAGCATGACAGCCGCCAATGCAATCTGTCACACGGGTTCTGACATATCAGAGTGACAGGAGAGGTTTCGGTACCAGAGGACTACGCAGAACCAACCACCCAACGTAACTCAGTAGCAGCAGATCTCTGCAGCTACTTGCTCAGACTTTATTTCTGCCCTTAAGTGACCTTTAAATGTCATTGTTTGTTTCCGTGCTGCCATTTTTACCGAACAGTATACACTTTACCTAAATACCGTCCTCCCAGGGAGAAGTAAACTAATATTTTATGCTAAGGGATAAGCCAATTTATTACATTTTTGTACCTTAGAATTTTTTCCTATTTTCTCATTAGCAACTCTACTCGGCAGGGAGGTTACTGTTACTCATACCTTACTGTTGGATAAATTATTAACCTGTCATTTTTTTCCTTTGCAACTAAAAGATACACCAGTTCTTCAGGTCTTTAAGCTTAAAAATACCAAGAACTAACTTTTACTTTCCCTTAACTCCTTCCTTGTTTGTATATTCATCATATCCTGCAAATTACAATGGAATTCAGGAGGGAAATACAAGTCATGAGTATAAACCTACAACTAGACAGTTTTGTCCCCCTATCATTATGCAATCTGTGTATTACAAAGGAAAATGCCAATCCTTAAAGAGATTGGCAGTAGATTTTTGCTATGTAATCTGAGGGAGGCATGTGGTAGGGGGATGAGGCTCTGATTTTAGTGAGGTGTCACTTACCAGGCTATGCACTGTTTCATTGCAATCAGTGTTTTATCAGCAGGAGATAATGACTGCTGGACTAGCTCCCATGAGCCTCCTGGTCCAGCCACGCTCCCAAGACTGATTAGCAGCTCACTGTCAATACACAAAGCTATGGTGTAGGTGAGGTTTGCTTTCAGAGCTCTGCTACATGCTACATCTAAAAACAGGGATTGTATTACAACTGCTGCACCCAGTAAACTGAGTGATACATCACTGGAATCAGGGTCTCTAACTCTATGTTATGCTGCTCTCAGATGAGGTAGCAAAAATCTGCTTACAGATTCCCTTTAAAGCAACCAAGGTAGGGCAATAGGGTGATTCATAGCGCAGACATAGTAGAATGCTATGTGCCTCAGAGTTATGGTAATGTTATCTTTTATACTGTATGTTTAATTGTATTACTGTTCTTTTTTGCTAAGCTTGAGATTTGTGCCATAGGGGCAGGTAAGCTGTGATTTGGCTATGTTGCCACTTCTGAGCTGATAACAACAGGAAAAGTGTTCTCCTTTGCCATCCCCCGAGGTGAAATATTACTTAGCTGGTATTGCTGCCCTGGGAAATGTGCACTGACACTACAGTGTATGATGCCCCCGCAAGAAGCAAGAGGGCGAAACGCGCGTGAGGGCACGGGGGTCTCTGCACCGGACCACAATCACCACTATACTCTAGTTAAGGTAATTATTAGCTGTACCGCTATCATGACATCTATTTGTGGAGCGTTTATTTACAGATCTATTTAGGCTTATATTGCACTGGCGTTTTATGAGAGCTGGATCTGTTTACTCCTCATAATGTTGCCATTACTATTTAATAGGATACCGGTATTGTGATTTACTCCAGCAGTGACACAGGGATATTGTATTATGAATGGTAGCTTTATTATATATTATACTATGTTTTTACTGATGCAATATTATTAGAATAATTACTTTTCCCTGGCAGTTGGTCTGTGCAATTGGCCCCCTTGGGGTATGTTATGAGAATATGGTTATGTAGTCTATATATTAAGAATTTTTGATACCCAATAAAATTTTGTTATTCTTACATAATTAGTTGGTTCATTTGGGGTGAATTGGTATTCCTTTTGCTCCAGAGTGTGTATAATTGTGGTTGAAGGGCCTAAAAATTATTTTGGGGACATTTTAGTGTTTTGATCTAGTGTATGTGGCAGCTTCGCTCCATAATGTTGTTGGATGGTATTAAGTGTGTTGTTGGCACCTTTAGAGTGTAGTATTGGGGTACAATCACAAGTGAGCCTCACCTAGTGCAAGCGAGGGCTTGTCAGGAAAGTGTAGAGTTCTAGTTAGTTGCCAAGAGAGAGTGTCGAAAGATTGTGGTGAGGCCACTTAGCTTGAGAAAGTAAAGACGTACCCCAGCAACTTCAATACAAGATGAGGGGTCCCTGAGAGAGCGAGGGCTCCAAAAAAAACCTTGTTAGATCCTCGAAGAGGTAGAGAGCAGAAAAGAGTCAAGCCGGTGATTGCGTGGCATGATTTGACTATGTCTTAGCTCAAGGCAAGCCTAACCTAAGGAAAAAAGAGGCTTCCTCCAGGTAGGACGGACAGTGTGGAGGGATCCGATGTACAACAACCATGTGTGAAAGCAAGAAGTCAATCCAAATTGTTGTTGCGACATCAAAATTGAACAAATTACTTCCATTCCATCTAAAAACTGTGGATTTGATCTTAGTAAGCCAAGTTGATCTCAGGACGTTCTCTATAAACGTCCGTGCAGGTAGTAGGGGACGTGTGGTGGGATGCAGTCTTCTAGGCACCAATACAATAGTTCAGGTGTTCAGTTCATGGTTCTACAATTTTGGCAACTTTTTCTCACTGTGTGGCCATGTTTAAAGATTGTGTTTCTCTTCAAGAGAAGATGTCAAGTGACCAATTTTTTGCACTGCAATAAGTGCTGACGACGTCTAAAGTGGCAAGGTTTTTTGAATATACGTAAAGAGATCATGGAAGGAAATATTCTACTTTTAGTGACGCTATTAAAGAAAATATATAGCTAAAACCGTTCAGAATATGTTGCTTGAGCATGAGATACTCTATACTGGAACTAACATGAAGAATGAAGAAACGGCATAGGCAGCGTTACATATCGGGACCCAAACCATCATTGACGTCTGAAACTCTGGGATCACGAGCATATATAGCACTAAAAATATAACATAACTCTAACAAAGCGTTCTTCTGACACCTGAGCTAAATATGGAGAAAGAGAGGAAGAGAGGGAGCAGGAGTGGATTTGGGGGCTCTGCTGACGGAAGGGGAGAGAATTACTGAGCCAAACTCGAAAGGCAAAATTGAAAATAATGCACAAACCTGAAGTCTTAGGGAGAAATATTAGGAATGAGATGGTGATTATATACTCCTGAGTTAAAGAATGTACTGTTAGATGGATTAAAAGCACAATATCGTCTGTGCATTATTGATTCAGAAAACTCTGAGACGTATACATCATAACTTAACACCCTGGCGGGGCCAACTGTATCAATGCCAACTGTATTTGTAGCTAGGAAAACCCAATTATGTTTAATGGCTTTCTTATTGATACATCTGCTTCAGTGTTGCATAGACATCTGTGCTGTTCACTAATCATCTAAAACAATCTGGAACTATGAAAGACATCTTTAAATAAGGGCAATTTACATAACATCCCAATAGAGCAATATTAGTGCACCCACTAAATGACCCGCTACTGTCAAAATGGAGCGTAGGACGTACAGTCATGAGAACAACATCAATCCCTGAGAAGGTCTTAAAATTAGGTAAATACCACCTCGGATAAACAACAAGTCAAAAACTACAGAGTGTCATAAATTTTTCTTAAAAACAAGACCAAAAAAACTGAAGCAATATATAAAAAATTAAGTATACCTTTACTGCCTCCATAGAAATTAAAAGCAGAAGTATCAGCCAGGTGCTGCTAATCAAATTCCCTTGATTCATTGTTTATTAGCGAGTGTAACCACCTTTATAAAAGCAAAAGTTTTGACAGATTGCAGGTCTGTTGCGTTAAGGTATATGGCAACACAATGCCAAGGAGGAAAAATATCAGCAATAATCTTAGAGAAGCAATTATTGCTGCCCATCAATCTTACGTACAGCACCATGGAATCAATAATGTTCTAAAAATAAATAATAATAATGCCATTTCTAAGCAATTTGGAGTCCACCATTCTACAGCGAGAAAAATTATTCAAGTGGAAAACATTGAAGGCAGATGATAATCTTTCAAAGAGTGGACATCCCATACCTTGCAATAATTAGTGAAATTGCTAAAAAACAAGAACTACAGCTCAGACTCTAAAGGCCTCTGTAAGAATGTTCAATGTTCAAAATTTATTACTGGACAATTAGAAAATGAATAAACAATTTTGACTTGCTTTGAAGGGCTGTCAGGAGAATGGTTCTTCTTTAAAAAAAAGATCATGGCAGCACAATAAGAGAGAATAATGAGGTCTGTAAAGTCTGTCGGTGAGCCTAGTTCATACATTACTTAATGACCTTTGGCAAAAATGTACATTATAGGTCATTAACCAGCTAATCAGGGGTAGACATGGCATTTTTTTTCCATTCCGTCATCTGATAATTTCATATATTTGAGAGCAGCTTTTCTTCCTACAGTAATCAGTCAGGTTGGATTTCAGACTCATCTGTTTTTCTTTTATTTCCTAACATTATTGGTGCCAATGATTCCAGACATTTAATTCTCCATAGAAAAATGTGACCACTTGATGAGGTTGACCAGAAATAACTCTAACATCTACCTTAGGTCTATGGCCAACTATAGCTTTTGAGGTTTAGTTAACACTACAAGATTCACACAACTAACCCTCACAATTATTATGTTTCAAGGATCATACTGATAATTTCATTTGGACCAAGTTCTGTGCCACTTAGTGCTGGAGTTTGAAGGGAAAATTTACAGGAACAAAGTGGTGAATATCTTATACTCTATGTGTCTTCTCCCTTCCCCTGATATCACTGGTGAACACAGACAAGAGAGGCCCCTGTGCAAGAACACTATACGGGCCCTTTGTGGCCCAACATCTCATCATAATACACAATTCCACCTGCTCTGTAAGTGGAAATGGGCTTCTTACCTATTGGGCCCTTGTGCAGCCGCACAGGTTGCACCATTGAGATGTCTGCTCCTGTCGTATAATGTTTCAGTATAAAAGAAAGAAATTCATGGATAGGAAGCAGAGTTCCACCCCAAATTCACTTTCTTATTGCATATTTCTTTGGAGGAAAATGCAAGAAAGAAAACAAAGTCCATCATACACATTAATGTCAACAAGACCTGCCAAATTTTGGCTTATCCAGCCTACTACTTTTCGTATAAGATCCCCCGATTCTCTCCTGCCAGATTATGTTGGTAGAGAGAAGGATCAGGCATGCTGAATGTCAATGTCGGATCCTTTTGTTTAGTGAGAGATATGCCATCTCCAGAGGTGTGGATTATTGCACTCTTCCTGTTTATAACGCATACTTGGCTTTATGTACATGTATAACATGTCCTGGCCAAGGGTCTCTTACGTGTCGTTGGACATTACAGAATAAGAAGACCCTGGCTGAGTGTGTGTGCGCTATTACCTTAGCATGCTGCCGGCAGTGACATATCGCTACCGCTTGACATGGCAGGTCAGGAACCAACGAAATAGAGATGAATGAGGGAGGCTAGAATGCAAGAATTAACTTTTTTTTTTACTAAGTATTTTGTGAATTTGCATTATTGATCCCTTGGACACTGTGGCGGGGTAATGTGTGAACTATGTAAGTTGCGCCTCTCCCTCTTCTGTGCTACATTGAGAATCTACTACCTGGAACACCATTCATAACAACACCACCTGACCTATGGTGAGATTGTTCCATTTAGGATTTCATTTACAGCTTTAGGGACCCTTGACTGAGGCGTGTCTCTACGATCCCTCACGACTATTCTCAACTTTCAGTTGATGTGGGCCACATTCTTCTTGGTGTGCCACGGCATCTTCTCAATTCCCCTTAGGAGAACACATGTCCCAGCCTGGCTAGTCTTCTCCATGACCCTCAGGTCTGGCTACCCTTCCATTTCTTATCAAGCATAGACAACGCTTTCTGTAGGCCCCACTCATCTTAGATAAAGGATCCTCCTGCCACCTGATACGTGTTCACTCTAGAACTTGCTATCAGAGTATGGTATCCCTTCTTCTCACACAACTCCCTTTTCAATGCAGGTCTGCTGGATCATAGGTTCTTCCTTTTTGAGTACTTTCCACTTAACAGACTCATGAAAAGGAAACTGAATTTCCTATGACAACTTAAAATACTCCCTGTATGGGCTAGTCCCATTTGTTTACCCTATCTACTGGTTAGCTGTGCTGCAGGCAACAAAATAGATAAAACATTCAAAACATGGCAATGCATCATATAACATGAGTTCTATAAATTGGGTGTCGACAGCTTCTCCACTCCTTTACAGATGTGTGAGTGGGCAGAGAATAATTATTTGACAGACAGCCATCTAAGGTATATGAGCACCTTGCAAAGCAGAACATCCTCCCAAAATTATCAGATGGCTGTTAAGCCACATGGATAGTGGTTTTCTACTAGTCTTTGTACAAAGGTAACAACATCATGTTATATTTTCTTCACAATACAGAAAAAGAACAAAATCTTAAAGCTCTGCTCTCCTAGTGCTCTCATTCAACCTAAATCATGGATAACTGCAAGAATCAGATTTACTATGTTGTCTGGTAGGCCTTCAAACTAAATGTCTGTTTTATACTCATCATTTCTGATGACTGTTCCAAATTAGCTTCAGTCATCACTGAGCTTATGGGTGGAGACTAGGTGCTATGATGTATATCAAATACAGAACAAAGAGACATGAGGGATTCCTCCTATCCTATGTTTATGAAGCATGTGTTCATAAATAGTAGCAGCACAGAGTACATTATACAGCAATATTGAGCAGTGTAGCTGTAAATCCAGCACAGGGGTGGGTTAATCTTATTAAAAAGGTGCAGCACCTTTCTCTGTCTCTCTCCTTCTCACTCTACATCTGTCTTCTTCTTCCTCGCCTTTATTCCTTAAATCAGTGTTCCCCAACTCCAGTCCTCAAAATCCACCAACAGGTCATGTTTTCAGGATTTCCTTAGTATGGCCCAGGTGATAATTGCAGTACCTGCGCAGGCAATAATTCCATCACCTGGGCCATACTAAGGAAATCCTGAAAAAATGACCTGTTGGTGGCTTTTGAGGACTGGAGTTGGGGAACATTGATTTAAGGAATACCAATTACAACCTTTTAACAGTCACTTTGTCAAAGGAAAAATAACTAGTGACTACATCTTATCACCATGGAAAACAGGGAATGCTAAACCAGCTCTCCAGAAAAAGAATCTGGTGGAAGAGGAGGCTAGACTTTCCCATTACTGAGATGGCAGGTGCTCCTCAAACTTCTATGGAGAGGGAAGGGGGAGAAAGAGGACCTGGAGGCAAACACAGACATTCTGCTGCAAGTTCTCCTGAAATGACAGCTACAATTTGAATCTGGATTTTCAGTAGCTGATCTTGATGATTTCCGTGCCCAAGTGCATTCTTCGCAGCAGAACATTTCTCAGACAATCATTAATAAGTTCATGAATAGCAGCCACGGCTTATAAGTGCAGGGATTTCTGCACTCGTACTTCATACTGAATAAATTGAGACACTTTAAAAAACTTAAAAATTTTTGGTTCCATTTCTCCATCATTTGCTGATCATTATCCTGTGATTTCCATAATCCCATGACTTTTCCTTCTTGGTGTTACAATATCAATCTTTAAATGAAAACGAATCTTGATGATAATACAATGTACGAGTATTGCGTCCATTAAATATTCACTATGTGTCATTTTTACTCTATTTTATTCATGTTTTAGAGAACACCAAACCGAATGATACTCAATGTGAACAGAATCAAATCGCCATAAGCAGTCATTATTTTATAGTTTTTTTATGGGAAAAAATAAACTATTAGAGGACTCCCCAGCCCTCCTTTTGTCAGGCTGTTAGAAAAAACAACAGATATGATCAATTCCTTTTACCAAGATGTGTGCGGAGAACACGACGGAGGGAACGTAAGAAAGAACCTGAACCCATCAATCAATAAACAGATCATTTCATTGCCCCTGGTATTGACAGCTCCACGCAGAGTATAAAGCTGACTTTTCATTCTCCCTCCTTTCTTGGTTTTCATGCATCGTGCCATCGCTACAGTGGTTATATTATGTAACCAAGGGCATTCATTTGTTCTGTTTTCTTCTCTTACTAGTCTTTTACTTATCACATGGTTGCCATCTGAAGTGCTGCCTAACAATGGAGGTCATCGCACTCCCTTCTCATCCTCTGCCCTTCTTTCGCCATCCTGTGGTGGAGAGCTGCTTGCACGGTGATGAGCGGATTCTCATGTAGTTTCTGCCGTTTGTCATTTATACTGTTTTTTAGTTATTTCTATGCCTCTATCAGCTTGTGTTCTGAATCGCTAATTTCCTACGTGTTTCCTTCATCTACTCGGCTGCTTCCCACTGTGCTCACTTCCATGTCACTCCGTTCATCATCGGCAATCATTCCCGGTTTCGGATATATCTCGTATAGTCTGGCTGTTCTTTTTGGTGCATCATCAATCTTCCTGCGTCCTTCTACAGTATCTTACTCTGTGTACTACTCATCACCAACCTGGTGCTTTTATCTAAGATCCCACCCTGTGCTTCAGACTTCAAAAGATAGGTTCGCATAGGATAAAAGTATCATTAGCCTTTACCCTCTGCTCCCCTAATTTGTTCTCTTCTATCTGCCGTGTCCTTCTCGCTCTCTTTTCGGCACTTTATCACATATTTGATTGGTTCGTGAACAATTTTCTTTGCCCTTATGTTATTCAGCCTTCTATTTACTTTCCTGAAGGGTAACATTTCTCCTTGTGGAGAGTGACATACCAGCTCTGGCATGCCAGTATAAGGAGTCTTAAGGTCCCGTTACACACAACGATGTCCCAGTGATCCCACCAACAATCCGACATGGATGGGATCGCTGGGACATAGTTAGACAGACTCACCAGCTATCAGGACCAGTGAGCAAGCTGGTATCTAGGGTAAACAGCGGGTATCCAAGGGCCGTGCGGTTCTTAGTTACCCACTGTTTACCCTAGATACCAGCGTGCAGCGTCGTTGATCGTTTGTCTCCCGCTGCCACATGCAGCGATGCGTGCTGGCCAGCGGGAGACCAACAATCAAAAAATGGCCCAGGACGATCCTGCACGATCAGCGATACCCGGCGGGGGGGCCGGTCGCTGATGGATGTCACACACAGCGATATCGCTGGATAGATTGCTGATGCGTCGCAATCTCGCTGTGTGTGACGGGTCCCTTATACTCTGTGCAATGCTCCTCTGGGAAGTTTAATATGCTAATTGCCTCTTCAAGGAGGAAGAGGCCTTGAACTCTATAGCGCCACCTCTTGGAAGCAGCAATCCTACAACTCACTATTGACCCTTTAACAAGACTTTCAAGGCTCATTAAAGGGTCAATAGTGACTTGTAGGGTTACTGATTCCAACAGGTGGTGCTAATTTACTTTTCTGTCTTTTTTCAAGTTTGTGCCCATCTACGTTCCATCCGTCGTGCTTCACTAGATGCATCTTTATCAACAACTACTTTTCAGGATATGCCAATATTTGTCGTGGGTCTGCAGAGTCATCGTGGAATGTTCCAGTCTACAAAAAATTGTCACTGATCTAAATGATAAGTATTTTCAGGTTGCTATGGGTCCGACCACTGGAATCATCACCGACTTGGTTTGTAACACCGACAGCAAGAACCAAGGGTTGGAACCACGTGCTCTACTAGATGCATCTTTACCCACAATTACAGTATAGGATATGCCAATATTTGTCGTGGGTCTACAGAGTCGTTATGGAATATTCCAGTCTACAAAAAAAGTAACAGCTATCTACCAGATAAACACCTTTAGATCACTGTGGGTCCCAACACTGATTTCCAGAATGGGGAATTAAGATCCTCTTGTCTCCCTTGGCCTGCAGGTACCCACAGTAAGATCATGGGTGAGACCTGTACCAATTAAAAAAGATCTATCTTCTGGAATTGTCATACTTTTTGTAGAGTGGAATATTCTGTAAGCTGCCTATACTCCAGACATTTCAAAGGTTTCAAAATGGCCAGTTTAGTCCACTTTCTTCTGACAACTGGTTAGGAGATGAGAAGTGTCACAGACACCAAACAAAGGCAGATGACTATCAAAAGAATTTGAAGTAACTGCTGCAAAAGTTTCCAACCTACGGCTCTCCGGCTGATGCGAAGCTTGTGACTCTTACAACATGGTAGAAGCTATAGTTGGTTCAACCAGTGGTTGAAGAACTAATTTTTAATATCAAGTGGGAAACTTCAGAAGGATTATACAGTAATTTTGAGATATGTTTAAAATAAGTACACTGGCCTCATAAGGTCTGGACCTGTAGAAGCGAGTAATCCCGAAACGGCCGTTGTCCGGCACCTCCCTCCCCTAGCATTTCTCTAACGTCCTGCATGTCCACATATCCATTGATGGAATTCATGTGAAATAAAGACACACAGTTTTTCAGCTATATTGGTGAGTGCTGCATATTTCTTCTTTTTTCATTTCACTCTTATAACATGGTAGAAGCTATTGTTGGTTCAACCAGTGGTTGAAGTACTAATTTTTAATATCAAGTGGGAAACTTAAGAAGGATTATACAGTAATTTTGAGATATGTTTAAAATAAGTACACTGGCCTCATAAGGTCTAAGAGAGCTAGTTAATATATTAGCTTATATTGTGAAATCTGGTATGAAATTCATTTTAATCCTACCATAATATTATTTCGTATGTGACAATACTTTACTCAACAGAATCTATCCAGACCAAGTTATCTAGGCATAGGCTGGGTTACAAGTATTATGGGTAGAATTATGGAGAGCCTTGGTTTTGGCATTAGCATAAGCCTATCGTTTTGCTGGCATTGATATATACAATACAATGAATGATACAACTTTGAAGGTGGAGGATGAAGAAACCGCAGTTCTCTGCTCTCCCCACATACCTTAGGTTTCCTTCGACTTCTTTGCTGAGAATACAGGAAAGATGTATATCTTTGTACCGTGTTAGCCAGTGGATAGAAAAATATTCAGGATTGAGAGTCCTCTCGAAAGCTTGCAATGTGTTACCATCTTTTCAGTTAGCCATTAAAAGGTATCAACTACTGAGGACTCTCAATCCTGAATATTTTGCTGAGAATATAAATGCAATGTTTGTTTTTTCAGTTTTGTATTCACAGTACAGCAAACCAAAGGTCTGAAGGTGCTGAATATTCATTAATTCATTCATTTACTGATGGGCATAAGTAATTGGTAGCCATCATCTCTTATGAATGCAGAAACACAAAGGCTTACATTAGTCATTGCCGTTTCTCCAGTTTCCTGGATTAATTTGCTCCCTTTTAGTATCTTTTTCCCCCTTTTATCTGTGTTTTGTGCCACTTTTTGAGTTGAGTTTTTTTTCAATTATATTTCCTTGTCAACTTTGTGTTAGGAACGGCAGAACGCACTAAATAAAAATAAATAATAAAGTGCGTTCGCCGCTCGGGTTCCACCGTGCAGTAGATGTTACACCGCTGCTAGGTAACGACAGACGAGCAATATGGCGGTATAATGCGCACGGGTCAGACTTCACCCGAAGTGCGCAAAGCGGGCTCTGTTCACACACAGAGGTGCCGCAACATAAACATACGAAAACGCTGAGCCTGTTAGTGTCACAGACCACAGGGAAATGCACACACGGTATCTGGTCGCAGGAGCAGGACCCAAGGCAGAGGAGCTGCGTCCGTCTAGACCTACCGTGTGTGCGGCATCGCTACTGCGGACGCCAAGGAGGGCTGCAACTGCAGTGCGGCGTAGGGCACGGCTGCTAGTCGACAAAACTAGGAAGCAGGCGCAATGTCGGACGCTAGAGTAGAGGTGCGGTGTGCACAGTGGCCTAAGACTTGCCACTGACTGGCGCTGACTGCTGCACTAATTCCCTATCCACATGCGTAATATCAGAGGGAAGGGGTTTCAAATGAGTCAGTCACCAGAGTCATACATCTGTCACCATTCACACATTAGCTTGAAAAATCTATACTAGCGCATGGCCGAACTATCATGCGTGCTTTTTATAGCGAAGGGGACCTTCCAGATCTCCGAGATGGACCAATGAGATCTGGAGCAGGACCTGGGCACATGACTCCCAATCTCCAATGGGAGATCGCCTCGTGAGCATGCCCAGTAGGAGCACAGAGGAACTTAGTCTCTGGAGCAGTCTGCTGCAAAGTAATCTTCTCTGCAGTAGATAGACAGCAGGAGACCGCAGAATGTGAGGCTCTGGATTCCTGCAGAGCAGACGCAGAACCCAGACACCTAACACTTTGACTATCCAGATGTGTTATATAAATGTGACTTTTTTGAGAGCATCTTACTCCACTCCTTCCTTGGAGAGAGGATTCTGGAGGAATTTTCAATTTGACACATTTTTGTGACTTTTTAAAGGATTTGCGACTTCTAGTGACTTCAATAAATAGCGAATGATGAATTGGGCCTAAGATGTTTTCCAGAACCACCACTGATCTTCTCAAAAGACTCTGATACTTCAGTTTATCTCTGTCTAAATAAATGGGGATTAACTGAAAAGACTCATAATAGACAAAAGTGGCGATGTTTCAGTAAGGCCGGTTTCACATTTGCGCTTTATAGCGCAGCGACGGCCTGCGCACGGCTGCCGCTAAGCCCTGCCCCCTGCCGGCTCCCTGCCCGCCCCTTCCGGTCATCGCCGCCTACTAGCGCACATGGACGCTTGCGATCTGCGCACCCTATCTTTAGCATAGGGTGCGCAGATCGTGCGCTGGCCGTGCGCTAGCAGGATTTTGCTGTGTGCTGCGCACCTTTGAAGGTGCGCCGTGCGCGCCGAAATGCAACATGCTGCGTTCGGCGCACACGGGCGCACCTTCAAAAGTGCGCAGCGCACGGCAAAATCCTGCTAGCGCACGGCCAGCACACGATCTGCGCACCCTATGCTAAAGATAGGGTGCGCAGATCGCAAGCGTCCATGTGCGCTAGTAGGCGGCGATGACCGGAAGGGACGGGCAGGGAGCCGGCAGGGGGCGGGGCTTAGCGGCGGCCGTGCGCAGGCTGTCGCTGCGCTATAAAGCGCAAATGTAAAACCGGCCTAAGATCTCCATTTTCGAGGTGTTGCAAACAGCATAAGAGCTCAATCAGACGTGCGAACATTTGTTCCGTGTGCCGCCTAGGTGGAAAGGGAGCAAGTTGTGTCAGCAATTTTCAATGGCAGTCTGAACTCAGTCCTAGTTTTTTTTTTAATATATACTGTGTATATATATATACACATACACACACACTAATTATATATATATATATATATATATATATATATATGTTTAAAAAAAATAAGACAGCAAAATAGATTTTGTGTTTCCATATTTTGAGACCCATAACATTTTGATTTTTCAGTTGATGGAGTTGTGGATAGCATTGCCATTATTTTGGGGTACATATAAGTCTTGATCACTTTTAATCCATTTTTCTGGGAGAAAACAGTAATTCTTTATGGAATTCACACAATGATGTATAATCGATATCATATTTAATTAGTTGAGATTGTTACGGACATGGCAAAAACAAATCCATCTTTGATCACCCCACCAGGGACCTGAAACCTGTAGTTGGTGGACAGCAAGTACAATTCAATATGCTTTACTTCTGTAGCGATCTCCAATAAAGTCCCTTCTGCGATATGGGTTACTATGAGTACAAACGTAGAAGATTCAGGGGGACTCCAGGAGGCACCGGCAACAACGACAACACATCAGCAGTCTGTGATCACATTAAGGCATGTTGGATGGTGGTGGAGAACTTACAATGAAGGCAAACCACACAACCGCTATAGGGTCCATGAGTTGGTGGGGGGGGGGGGGGTCCTGCCTCCTGCCAAGCATTCACCAACTTTTGTAATCCTGTCCCTTTCCTAGATCTTGGCCAGAAAAGTCGAGACAATCAGCAGTCAGAATCTCTATGTATTGACATGGCTAGCCAAGTTTTCTGAACATTTTTGGCCAACGTTCCTGCACCTACAAGGCATGACCCCACCACGTCTCTGCCTACAGGAGGGGGGGAATTCGGCCCTACTATTTCTATTTATGCCCCTGGTCGATGGCTTGTTGCCCTTGATGTCAGAGTTGATAGCATTGAACAAAATTGAAAACATCAGTGCTACTGCCCTTTGCGGCACCTACAGGTAGGTGTCAGCTGCATGATACCATACAAGTGCACCAAAAATGTGACATACAGTACATATATACCCAACATGTTGGGAAGGTGTTAAATTCTGTTGGAAATAATTCAAGTCTAAGTACAAAACATCTTTTTTTTCTAGTGTTTCTTCCATACTCGTCTCTATAGAATGTTTTGTATGGTACAAATAGAAATAATTTAAAAAAAAAAGCCACCAAAACCCATGAAAATTTAAATACAAGACACCAAGAAAATTGTGCATGAAAGAGACCTAAAGGTTGATGTGGCGAGTTTATGATCATTTATCAGTACTATTACATATTCTTATCTCGTCAGTAGCCTGTAAAAGAAGCACATTTCAGTTAATAGTGAATGTGCTCTAGCCAACGAGTTTTTCCCAGTTTCTCTAAAATCTAGAAATAGACACATTTAGGAAATTTGTCATTCTGATGATGGAGAGCCTCTCGCTTTCCAACTCATCTAATTCAATTAACTTTAAATAAGCAAATAATGCATTTCATCAGTCTCCATCACGCTCATGATTGCACCTTGAAGAACAGAATGTGTTCTACAAAAAGTTCCATGGTACGGCAGCTCATAAAGTTAACGGTTATTTTTGCAACTTTCAGAGACTAACTATAGAGAAACTGAATTTGATGAGAATATCTGCAAATACACTGGATTTTTATAGTCTCTATATAGCTGTTACATCCAGCAGGTTAAAATAGCGCTTTTTGCTCCAGCGCTTGGAAAAAGAGGGGGGGGGGTTTGTACACTGGGGTATAGACGAGATACAGGGGCTGCCGCGGCTGGTGGCAGCCTCCTGTCAGTGTACCTCCAGCTGTGGAGCAGACGTGAGCGGCCTCTCGTGCTCCTGGCGTCTGTGAGCTGCTCCAGGTATACAGGACCTTCGTGATGTGAGTCAGCAGATGACCACGTCGGTTTCACTTGCTGGTGGTTGCGGCGGGGACCAATGGACTTTCCTAGCCACCTAATTTAGATTTCCCTCTTCTTTATGAGTGTTCCAAGCGCACACTAATATTACGAGTTATTTTACCTTATTTCTTTGACACCCTTGTAACAGGTGTCTTACTGTTTGCTGCTGGAATTACACTCATACACAAGCGCCACTGAAAATCCATTTGTAAATATGTTTATTTGTTGTCTATTTTTAAAGGAGGAAAGTAATTTGATTTTTATTTCTTTAAAATTAGTTGATTAGGGGAGTTGAACCTGCAACAGTCTGATTACTTACTCTATATACTGCAGAACAACTATATTGCAGTATATACCTAAAATCACAGTCTACTATGAAGCCCAGCCCCTGGCCAAGCTTCAAAGTAGTCTCAACACGACAGCCCTAAGGGTGTCCAGTAGGATCCCGGCTGCCATGGCAAACTATCAATATGCAAACCATAGAATACATTTAGCATCAGCTGGTTATAATGAAATGTCAGCTCTTGAGCCCACTCCATCCACCCAAACCTGACATGCATCATACAAGTATTGCAGATGTCAGGAAGTGGAAAATTAGAACTGCTATATCTAGAGATGCACCAAATTTAGCACATATTATGAGACACTTATGACTTCCCCCATCTCCTCTTCGCGTCAAAGCAGTTTGTCTGCACTGAGCTCACAGGGAATCACGGACATCCCAAGTGAGGGCTGATCCTGAACATTCGCGGGATTTATGGGGCAGGATAGGCAGAAGGCCTTGCTCAGTTACAGATCAGAGGGTGCGATATCGGCAGAATAGGGAAGGTGGGATGGGGGGGAAAGGGTTAGCAGCCCCCTTCCTAACCTCTTACCTCCTGCTGTAGCAATTGACAGTGGCATCTGAGAGGTTAATCACTTGCAATTGGAGCTAGTTCTAGTTGCAGCAGTTATGCTACGTGCCAGCTGTAAGGCACAGACGGCTCTTCAGCCTGCATCCTACGTAAATGTCTGGTGGGTGTCGCCAAGGGGCTACAGCAGGTGCAATAAACGTTTCAAGGGTATGTTCACACTGGGCGTTTTTGCTGTGGTTTTTTATGCTAATTTTCAGCTACTTTTTCCATTACCAGCAAAGCCTTTGTGATTTCAGAAATCTCATGCACACACATTGGTCTTTTGTATCATCAGGATTTTGTGCTTTGCTGCATTTTTTGCACATAGATGCACGTCACTTCTTTCAGCGTTTTTGCAGCGTTTTTCACCCATTGGCTTGAATGGGTGTTGAAAAAACGCTGCAAAAACGCAGGTATCATTATTTGCAAGCATTTTTTCTGCAGAAAGGTCATGGACATTAGCATGGACAAAGAGAAACAAAAAAACGTACCAAATCTGCTCCTAAACCTGCGTTTTTGCCGAAGCTTCTTTCCTGCCAAGAAATCAGGTTTTGCTGCAGAAAAAAAAGCAGCAGAAAAAAAGCAGCAAAAATGCCCAGTGTGAACTTACCCTAACTGGTGAAAATGGCGTCCAGTAATACAACAGATCTAGGCCATATTCCCACGTCAGGTTTTTGGAGTCAGAGCTTCATCAGTTGTGGCTCCAAACAGATCTCTGCAGGTTCCACTCCTGATCTTGGCAGACAAACCATAATGGAACACTGCCATGTGAACACGACCTGATGATGATCAGTCAAGATTTATTACAACTTCAAATATTAATCATTGTGTCTTAAAAAGCGAGACCATTTCTGGATATGCTCTTTAAATCGATTCCATGTGGTTTTCAGTATTCATTCAATAAGAACCTTATTGTTTAAATCTATGTGCTAAAAGCCTGTCCTGGTTATGTGCTGGATCCACAGGTGCACAGCTCACAGGTATCACATCCAGGCATCCGTGTGGCCACCATATAACCAGGACAGATTTTTCCTACTGAGTCCCAGCAAGCAGAGATCTTGAAAACTATGAGGCTTTGCTACAGTAAGTATATTTGTATGTGTACAAAATTTAATGGGGATTTTAGAAGCTTCAAATAAGGAATGTTCTAAAATCATGAAATAAACATACCGTAACTTAATCTGTGACTCCCCCGAAACTCCATAAACACTCAAAAAAGTGACCCTGTAAATGCATTTGGGATCATTCTGAGTCCAACAGCTCCACTTAGCATCCAACGGAACAAGTTTTATCTCATCATTTAAACTGACACAGAACGATGTTCGTCATTTTAAATCCTTTTTTCGTTGTAAAGCGACACATAATAAACACGTCAGTTCATTCCAATAAATTAAATAACTGGGATCCGAGATGTCCATTTCTTTCATTCCTCAGACGCCATACTATTTGATGGTCACTTGTCTACAGTTGCGGTAAACTGGCTTTACATAGTAGACCATGTTCTACACAGCTTCAGGGCAAATCACCTGAACAGTACAGGAAGTATCAACGTTCCGCAACATTCCGAAGGCCCCGCCTCCTTCATTCAATACAGATACAGACAGAGGAAGCTTCCAACACCGTAGAAAAACATATGGAACTCGGTGCAAGCTGCGGATTTTAACATTTAAAATGTCATTCTTGGAAATACCAAAGAGGATGGATTTAGTGAAGATTTGCAGGGAAAATATCCACCATGTCTTGTCTTAGCATGATTATTAGGCCACATTCACATGTTCAGTATTTGGTCAGTATTTTACATCAGTATTTCTAAGCCTAAATTAAGAGTGAAGCAATCAGAGGAAAAGTCTAAGGCCATGTTCACATGTTCAGTATTTGGTCAGTATTTTACATCAGTATTTCTAAGCCTAAATTAAGAGTGAAGCAATCAGAGGAAAAGTCTAAGGCCATGTTCACATGTTCAGTATTTGGTCAGTATTTTACATCAGTATTTCTAAGCCTAAATTAAGAGTGAAGCAATCAGAGGAAAAGTATAAGGCCATGTTCACATGTTCAGTATTTTACATCAGTATTTCTAAGCCTAAATTAAGAGTGAAGCAATCAGAGGAAAAGTATAAGGCCATGTCCACACGTTCAGTATTTGGTCAGTATTTTACCTCAGTATTTGTAAGTCAAAACCAGGAGTGGGTGATAAATACAGAAGTGGTGACGTGTTTCTATTAGACTTTTCCTCTGATTGTTCCCATCCTGGTTTTGACTTACAGATACTGATGTAAAACACTGTCCGAATACTGAACATGGCCTTATACTTTTCCTCTGATTGCTTCTCACTCTTGATTTAGGCTGTGTGCACACGCTGCGGAAAAGGTGCGGATTCATCCGTGCCGATTTTGTACAATCCGCAGGTGAAACCGCAGGTCAAAAGACCTGCGGATTGCTCTGCGGTTTTGCCCTGCGGTTTTTCATCTCCTCAATGGAGGAGATGGCAAACCGCAGGAGAATCCGCAGAAAGAATTGACATGTCAATTCTTTCTGCGGATTGAAAACCGCAGATAATCCGCGCGGAAAATTCCGCACCGTCTGCACTGCGGTTTTTGATTCCCATAGCGAATCATTGTACTGTACACCGCAGCAGAAACTGCTGCGGGTCCGCAGCGGCCAAAACCGCTGCGGAACAGCAGCAAAATCCGCAGCGTGTGCACACAGCCTCAGGCTTTGAAATACTGATGTAAAATTCTGAACATGGGAACATGGCTTAGTGTATGTGCACACGGTGACTTTTTCGGGCAGGTTTACCCATCAATTTGTTGAAAAGGAAGACTCTTCAGAAAATGCCGGCATTTTTTTTGCTCCCACAGTGTCTTTTTTTTCAGTGTTTTTTGTTTGCTTCCTGATGTTTCTAACCAGCTGCATATATTTTTTATTAAGTGTTTCCAGTTTTTGTGGTGTAATATTTTTTTTTAATGTCATTCAACAATGAAGAAACCGATAGAATTTTATTAAAGCGAAAATGCTCAAAAAGATGTCCCGAGGCGTCTTTTGAGCCTTCACATTACAATACAAGCCAAAGTATAGGGTCTTCCAAGCAGTAGACGCCTGAGGGAATGGTTAGGTCACTTCTTTTAATCATTTAGCACTGTAAGGGGTTAAAAGACTGTACATATGAACAGCAAGTCGTTCTTACATAGAAATGTGTATGTTCACTCTTTTGTGCGTTTAGTTAGTGCTTTTTCAGGTGGTTTTCACAAAGGTCTCCATCATGTTCCTTTATGTGTAGGGTTCTTGCTGTCTATGTCCACTCACTTTCCATGACATCTTCCCCATCGGACATCATGATCACTTCTCCTGTCTCCTTCTCCTCGTTCTGTCACCTCCACTATGTATCCCTGTGCCTCTTGCGCAGACAGACGCGTTCCTTCATTTCTTGGGTCTGGGTTAGGTGCCTGGGGAGCTCCTTCTCGCCGTCACTCTCCTACATTCATATCTTTTTTGTTACACACAAACATATAGAGGCTCTTCAGTCAAACATCATCAGATCTGTGACCGACCTTCTGAGCACTCCTCTGGGAGCAGATCGGATGATGTGGAGGCCAAAAACGGACTCTTGTATAGATCAGCAACAACCCCACTTCAGGGCGAAACCAGTAATTATTTATAGATTACAATAATTGGAGCATCCTGTAGTCCGGGCATCATGAAAATAATGGATGAACACCATTTTCATGCCATGTGTCAACACAGCTGCTCGGGGCCACACAATTTCCAGCCGCCTGGATCTCTTATTACACCCCCCACCTGTTTTTTTTTTTTTACCACATCTTATTGCAATTTTCGAAGCTTAAAAGAAAACTAGCGGCTGGGCGAGGAGCTTGTCAATGAAGAATAATAACAATGCAAAGAGCTCGGCTTCTTCTGCTCGAGTCAGATCTTTATTAATTTGTCAACAGATAAAACCTGACTCGGCTCATTACCGGAAGCATTAATGATCATTTCACGAATGTAAGAAAACTGTGATGGTAACGCTGAGATTCATCCATGCTGGCACTGTGCTCATGATTCTACTCTACAGAGAATAATAATCTATTACCTGCATAGAGCTGAGCTGCAATACCAAGCACAGCCCATCCAACCCGTGGATGGACCAGATCTCATGCAGACATGAGTCCGAGAAGTGATAATGATAATCTCCTGCTGATAAAATACTCATTTATATTGAAAGAACATGCATAAAGTAAAAGCACTGCTTGTGGTCTGCTACAATTGTGTCCGATCCCGGCACTGTTCTGGAAACTGATCAGTGTGGACTCCACAGCTCTGTATATCACCTGCACGTATACACGGTAGTAAACTATCCGGACAGTCGAGACCGGATACAACTGAATACAAACCTCAGCTGTGACAAGTATTAGGCGCTTACCTAGTGTTCTGCCTCCAGCTGTAGGTAAGAATGGTCCAAGTCACTGACAGCCAACGCCATGATGACGGCATGATATTTTTTTACATTAAAGCAAGTTACATCACCTATGTTCCAGGAAAAAAAAATATTAAAAAAATCCAATGCATAAAGCAAATCAAGGGATTTTGAACTATTGGTAAGGAAGTGTAGCAAGGAAGAGAAATAATGCAGCAGAATATAAGGCCGGGGTCACGCGGCTGTCAATTCTCTCATGTGAGAGAATCAGGCCAATTATGCAAATATCTAAACGTTTGATCAGAGTGTCAGTGCTCTGTGCGCCGATCCTGTCACATCAGAGAATCAGAACACAGCTGCGGAGGAGACGGAGAAAGTAATATCTTCATTACCGACGCACGCCGCAATCGGACTGCACTCAGGTGACATCTGAGCGCAGTCCGATGTTTGACACACAGCCATAGACTTGTATGGGTGCATGAGATCTGATTTTCGAATGCACTCGCTGCATGAAGCTATTGTTTGCTGAATCGGCATGAAAACAATCACTGATCTGTGCTGCCCCATACTATAAAACTGGGCCGAGTGCTATCCGATAAAACATCACATAACACTTCTTCAGGAGAACTGAAATATACAGAATATGAGGTCTCCTGAGGAAGCCGTTGGACCAACTGTGAAACGCATAGAGAATAAGAGAATTATGGTAATCGCAAGAACCCATATTGTCTCCTGGCATCCACATCGGCAGTGCGGACTACCACCCTCCTTCTCACCACTGTGTCACAGCAGCATGGACTACCACCCTCATTCTCACACCACTAGTTCATGGCAGTGCGGACTACCACCCTCCTTCTCACACCACTATGTCCCAGCTGCCCGGACTACCATCCTCATTCTCACACCACTAGTTCACGGCAGTGCGGACTACCACCCTCATTCTGACACCATTAGTTCACGGCAGCGAGGATTACCATTCTCACACCACTAGTTCATGGCAGTGCGGACTACCACCCTCATTCTCACACCACTAGTTCACGGCAGCGAGGACTACCACCCTCATTCTCACACCACTAGTTCACGGCAGCGAGGAGTACCATCCTCTTTCTCACACCACTAGTTCATGGCAGTGTGGACTACCACCCTCATTCTCACACCACTAGTTTATGGCAGTGTGGACTACCAACCTCATTCTCACACCAGTTGTTCACGACAGCGAGGACTACCATCCTCATTCTTACACCACTAGTTCATGGCAGTGTGGACTACAACCCTCATTCTCACACCAGTTGTTCACGGCAGCGAGGACTACCATCCTCATTCTCACACCACTATTTCGCAGCAGTAAGGACTACCATCCTCATTCTCACACCACTAGTTCGCGGCAGTAAGGACTACCATCCTCATTCTCACACCACTAGTTCGTGGCAGCGAGGACTACCATCCTCATTCTCACACCACTAGTTCACGGCAGTGCGGACTACCACCCTCATTCTCACACCACTAGTACATGGCAGTGTGGACTACCACCCTCATTCTCACACCAGTTGTTCACGGCAGCGAGGACTACCATCCTCATTCTTACACCAATAGTTCATGGCAGTGTGGACTACCACCCTCATTCTCACACCAGTTGTTCACGGCAGCGAGGACTACCATCCTCATTCTCACACCACTAGTTCACGGCAGTGTGGACTACCATCCTCATTCTCACACCACTAGTTCGTGGCAGCGAGGACTACCATCCTCATTCTCACACCACTAGTTCACGGCAGTGCGGACTACCACCCTCATTCTCACACCACTAGTACATGGCAGTGTGGACTACCACCCTCATTCTCACACCAGTTGTTCACGGCAGCGAGGACTACCATCCTCATTCTTACACCAATAGTTCATGGCAGTGTGGACTACCACCCTCATTCTCACACCAGTTGTTCACGGCAGCGAGGACTACCATCCTCATTCTCACACCACTAGTTCACGGCAGTGTGGACTACCACCCTCATTCTCACACCAGTTGTTCACGGCAGCGAGGACTACCACCCTCATTCTCACACCACTAGTTCATGGCAGTGTGGACTACCACCCTCGTTCTCACACCAGTTGTTCACGGCAGCGAGGACTACCATCCTCATTCTCACACCACTAGTTCACGGCAGCGAGGACTACCACCCTCATTCTCACACCACTAGTTCACGGCAGTGCGGACTACCACCCTCATTCTCACACCAGTTGTTCACGGCAGCGAGGACTACCACCCTCATTCTCACACCACTAGTTCATGGCAGTGTGGACTACCACCCTCGTTCTCACACCAGTTGTTCATGGCAGCGAGGACTACCACCCTCATTCTCACACCACTAGTTCATGGCAGTGTGGACTACCACCCTCGTTCTCACACCAGTTGTTCACGGCAGCGAGGACTACCATCCTCATTCTCACACCACTAGTTCACGGTAGTGCGGACTACCACCCTCATTGTCACACCAGTTGTTCACAGCAGCGAGGACTACCACCCTCATTCTCACACCACTAGTTCATGGCAGTGTGGACTACCATCCTCATTCTCACACCACTAGTTCGCGGCAGTAAGGACTACCACCCTCATTCTCACACCATTTGTTCCCTACAATGGGAATCCCGCTGCATGGGTGCTGCAGCAGCTGATCTAACTAGAATCCTTCATTGTGGGTTATTGTAACCCTGATAGATGAGCAGGTCCCTCTGTCACCTAACATTATAAGATCCTATTGCGCTCAGTGTCCCCCTCCGATTTCTAATTATTAACATTGGAAACCGGTCTGCTTATCTATAAAAACAAGATGACAATATAGGTGAAAAATCAGTTTTTTCTGGATAAAAATCAGACCACTTTTTATACGCTTGTGTGCTCGCAGCCTTATACCTGGAAATATAGGTCATTTTTGCGAAACCATTCACGTCATCCTCTATCATTAAGAAAATTTACAGTAGTAAATTCTAAGGAACAATGACATTTTTCTCAGGTGGAAAAACTAGAAATAACTAAAGTTGCCAGACCTGTATGATCCCTGTAATTACCAATATGAAGGCGCCGGACAACAGGAGGAGATGTGGGGTTAACCATGGAAGAAATGTAAAATGACAGCTGGGAGCAAGACACTGTGAGTGCACTTTAATCACTGGAAATTGTAGCAGTAATTAAGTATTTAATTTCAGCTTCCAGGCAGTTTTATAGGAGCCTTAACGGCCTTAACTATTGATCACCCTCCCAGATGCCTCAGGGATAAAGTTCATCATTTGCGATTTTTATCAAGTCACTTTTCTTTTTCTGCCTTGTGACATTCGCTGCCATTTTTTTGCACCAAATTCATCAAAACGGTGCACGCGGTTCATTAATTTTTCACAAAATAAAAAATGCTCCTTCTTTTTGTCGACGACCTTGCTTTGCAACTTTTTAGTAAAAAAAAAAATCTGACATTTTAGCGGAACAAATTGAATGTTTTTGCTAAAATGTCGAAATGTGCGTAAATGTTTTAAGGCATACATGAAGTCAATCCAGGAGACCCTTATAGAACCGCTACAACAAAATTTGCTACTTTTTGAAAAGTTGCAAATGATGCATCAGGTGTAAACTCTAAACTCCGTCCACAGTGGTAAATAAAAAAAAGAAGTGCAAAACACTAAATACTCAACAAAATACAGGCACAAAAGCAAAAATAGGGATCGTGAACCTTGTGGCCCCCAGTGCATAATGTTTAATACTGCTCCAAAAATGTAAAGCTCTTCAATCGGAAACTGGATCAGAAAATCCTGCCATTTTTTTGCGGTACCATTTCTTGGAGTGTTATGTTAATATTTTATTTGGTGTTTTCCATGAACAATTTTTTTTGCATTTTTTTTTTGAGGGGGTAATGTTGCATGTACACCACCCAGGATATGAGTGCGATACAAAAGGAAACATGAGTTTTTGTTGGAATCCTGGCGAAATCTTACTCAGGGCGGCCATTAATTATAATTCTTCACAGTAGAGGGGAGGTAACGGTTTAAAGGCACACAGCTACAGTATGACACAGTTCTGAGCTGGAGTTGATCACGGGTTTTATTCAAGCTTCTTTTCATTACACAAAATCACTTCTCTTCATGCAATGCTTCATCAACATATATGAAAGTCTCTTTACAGATAACTTCTCTACACATAATGTCTTAGCCTAAGCAGAACTGCGCCTTGGTCATGCAGTGAGATAGGGTGAGGGGGATGAGTCCGGTGCTATAGCTCTCTCACTTCTGTCTCTTGAAGTAATAAAGATGCTCCTGACTCTCCTAACTGCTTCTAAAAAATGCCCAGGCGTCGTCTGAATGTTTTTCTATAGCCTTCCCTCTGATTTCTATAGTAAAGTATGGAGTGGCTTCAGTTTTTAGTGTATTGTGCCTTTTTCTGTTTGCGCCATATTCATTTTTCTGTTTGCCCCTTCTTTGAAGTCTATTTTATATGGTTTTATCTGACTTTTACCAGTTTGCCACTGTGGGCAGAATTTAGGTTTTTCACATTTTTTTTCACCCAATTCAGCACTTTGTCAAAAGTTGCACACTTTGTCACAAATTAACTTCAATCCCCCCTTAGGGAAGACTTTGGTACAAATTTTGCCACATTTTAGAGGAAATGCAGCTTTTTTTTTCTGCTGAAGAATGATCCATTCACTACTTTTAACTGCTTGCCATTCTTTTTTAAACCTTAATCGTTTAAAAAAAATATTATCAAAAGCCTCAACATATGAACAACGAGATGTTTTTCGATAGATATGGTTTCTGAGTGCTTTTTCAGCCATTGTTTGGACTGGCTCAGTTAAAAAATGCCTGAAAACATTAACTGTGTGAACATAGCCTAATTGGACAGTGCCTAGTTTGGAGCGGATTCCATGGGGGAATGTTTCGAAAAAATTCTATGCACTTTTTTCCCCACCAGATGGTTTTCAAAACCTGAAGAGTAAAAATGCTCGAAAGCCTGAACACATGAACAACAAAGTGGTTTTTCAAGGTCTACAGCTTTGACACAGTTTCTGATCTGTTTTGACACATTTTCTTCGTTATGTTTTCATACCTTCCAACTTTGAAAGATGGAAAAGGAGGACAAGTCAAAGATGTGACCGGTGACCTCTATGACAAGATCGGAGGAGCAGTAGCATATTTGCCCTCTTGACCTTACATGTCCATATTGAAGGCAAACAGAACCGTGACACTAATTCCAGATCGACCTCTCCAGACTTTTTGTCTGTGGAGAAAAAATATAATCTTCCAGGTCACAGTGCCCATAGGGATGGAGGAATGGGCCACTCACAGCTGGAGCCTCTCTAAGATTCTCTAAGTTTCACTGGCGGGTGCTGACTCCATGGCATGTATTTCTTTAGACCAGTTATCAATTTCCATTAAACAGGTTTCCTCTCCAGGGCCAAACTTCAGGAAGGGGGAAGCTTGCTGGATCCTAACAGTATGTACTGTACTCGCTCTTAGAATTTGACTCTGCTAGCTACGTGAACAGTCATCACATAACCACAAATGAGCAATTTGAAAGAAGCAAATGTGAAGCTAGTCAGTAAGAGCGTAAATCGCGAACTTACAGTCTCATGATCACCTCTCGTGGAGCCGAATCCTAACAGTGCATACATTACACACTGTTAGTATTTACCAAGCTGAGCTGCTTGCTGAAAGTGTTTTTGGTCGAAAACTCCCTTGAAGACATAAGTTTACAGATTTTACTATAAAATTGCATGAAAAGTCACAGTAGCCTTTCTGCCAAGTTCTTTGCTATGTGCACAGCAGACAAGTAATAATCACATACTGACGGTCATAAAGTCTGTGCGAGAACTCGATGTGGACTACCATATTCTATACTTTCCCATGTGTGGACGTTTTTATATGACTCTACAAACATGACAATAAAAAGTAGCAATAATAATAATAATTAGTGTGATCTTCTTGTGGCCATGATTGTAGCCATGGTTATATGGTCAGGATTATGTTCACGCCTACTTCGGGGAAAGTGGAGAGCTGAGCTTACCATAAGGAGCACTTATAAGGCACATTTCACTTATTTGTATCTCCTCATCACACTGTCTATGAGGACTTTCCCCTTAGTTGAGATTTTACCTGTCTGATCCCGTCTTACGCAGAAGAGGGGAAGCGTTGGAGACGACAACTCTCCGAACAACCGTAGATTATGCAAATAATATGTTGTATCATACAAATTAGTATCATATAAAAGCTCTATGGTGAAATGAAAAGGTATGTAGGATATTAAATTTACTTCCTCAACCTCCTCCAATAGATCAGTCTTGGTAGCTAATCTCTTGAGTAAACTTATAGCTCTTTCTCAGGCCTTTGATCATTAAACTATTTATTCAAAACCATTGTACATGTTCTCTATTTCCTGTAACTGTTCGAAAAATATCTCCACCCTGAGTTCCTTATTCTTTGCTCATCCATTTTTTTTCCTTACCTACATATTATGCAAATATTAATTTATAAGGCTCTGATGCACCCGCTTTCCCATTTCTAGTATTGATTCCTCCTTTAGAAAACTCCACTTAACCTTCAGCCGACGGATCAAAGTTTTAATATAAAACCTTTTAATTGCAAAAAGGTGCATAAAAGCGTCTTCCTATAATCAATACCGGATCATCTTTTCTATATCTGTTTGGAAGAATACAATAGGAGCTCCTAATCGGCAAGATAACACGGACTCGTCCATGAGCCCCACAGCCATTCACACATTCCCAGCTCCACTTGTTCCCTTGCTAGGATACGTCATTCTTAATGCAAGAAAAGGTGACGAGGTCGAATTGATCATTCCCGACATGAGAAAAGAAGAAATTTAAAAAAAGAAAAGGTTCTACTAATTCCAGTGACACAACGCAGGGAAATAGTAAAGCGTATGGACGAAAGGCAGGTAAATGGGTCATGGTGGAGTAGGGGGAGCAGAGAGCTGGGGAGGAGGATGCAAAAGGTAGGTAGAGACGGAATAAGGATAGAAGAGAGAAATCAGTAAATAGTGTAGAAAAGCCAGGTAAAGAGTTGCGCAAGGAAATAATATAGGTCATGGGTCCACATGGGAGTCAAGGGTTAATTCAGTGCGTAGTATCTCCGTAGGAAAGGTGAAGAGGTTAGTAATGAAGGAGATGACAAGATAATGGTCAGTGCAGAAATTACAGGGCAAAGGGGCATTTGATGTACAAGAGACGTCAAAGTATGGAGTGTGAAGAATGACATTGAGGTAAGGGTTGTAGGTCAGTGAGCCCCCAGGTCACACGAGGGGTGAAGGGGCAGAGGGCGGCCGTCTCTCCACTACCCGCGTTCCTAAAGCCAGGCTGTTGCACCTTGTAGAAGCAGCAGGTGCAGCTATAAATATTGAAGTCAATCAGCTAGGACCTAATAGAGCTGATGAATATGCACGGAATACAAATCTGTAAACTCGAGCGTGAGAGCACATCAATATGTAAAGTGGGAGATTATCATAAACGCCTTCTTCCAATCTGACACACAAGAAAGTAACGCAGAGAAAGCTATGGGATGAGGATTGTCAGCTCCGATCAGGAGCAACTCCTAAGCACACAAGACTGAAACAAACAAAGCGCCAAGCCAAGCACTACTCCAGAAAATTAACTATTGTGTGACACAACCTTCCGCCCGAGACCCTAAACCTTAGTGTCGGGGATATCCAGGGCAATGGGACTTTACGACCCAGATCAGTCTGAGTTCCTGGACACACAGCAACCTGACAGACGCAGAGACCAGTGGGTCTACCTGTGTCAGCAGGTCAGGAGGCGAGCAAGGTGTGCCCCCATACATGGCACAACATAATACATGGCACAACATAATACAAGGACACAGCTCTATAGGGGATGCATTTAGAATACGCCACCCAGCACTATTACCTTTACTGGCGGAAACCTCCCGATTAATGTGCATCTTTCTTCTTGCCTCTGCTCCTCCGCGGATCCCTTTTCTCTCTTCCCTTCCCCTTGTACGTCCCAGGAAAAGACAAAGACAGCCTGCGAGGTGGGAAAAAGAGGAGGGAGATAGGACTGAGATGCCACTTCCAGATCTCCTGTATCCTTGACCCCAGGGACAAGACCTCTACATGAAGAAGCTGAGGGGCTGCAGGTGCAGGTGGCCTTGGAGCTCTTGTGAGCAGCTTAGAGAGTCAATGAATGAGGATCTTTGGGAAAGAACCAACCTCTCTCCTCTCCCTTTCTGTGTCTCTCCCTTCTCTGTGACTTGCTTTCTCTCTTACATCCTCATGCTGCTGGCTGCTGGCAGGAACAGAAACTGCACACACAGGCGGCATCCTAATGTGATCTGTGTGATTGCCACCTGGAGCACAGGCAGGGAGAGGTGGACGAGGATCCAAATCCAATTACATATATGTGCAGAGGCTTATAGGGAAAACAGGACAACACCCTGTACACATACGGAT
Source organism: Dendrobates tinctorius (assembly GCF_039654945.1). Classification (NCBI taxonomy): domain Eukaryota; kingdom Metazoa; phylum Chordata; class Amphibia; order Anura; family Dendrobatidae; genus Dendrobates; species Dendrobates tinctorius. The sequence continues at coordinate 28,438,587 of NW_027361705.1, forward strand.
CTTAGCTGGCTCATCTCTCATCACGGTAGCAAAATGTCAGGGATACAATAAGTCTTTTATCATACAATACATACATATGTCATTTCCACTACAAATAACAATCTATCCAGAAAGGGGAAAATAAAAGCATCACTTTTGCCATGCAAAGATGGGTCCAAAGTCCCCAAGGTTTGTACCAAAACATGTATACAGAACCTCCCAAAAATGGAGGCAGCACTCCAAGATTATCTATCTATCTAAAGGAAAACCTGACTAGCGCCTCCTAAGTGTGAATAGGTGCAAGCTGCAATGACTGCATCTAATATATAAAGCTCAAAGTGTGTATGTATGTATGTGTGTGTGTATGTGTGTATGTCCGGGATAGGCATCCGCACCGTCGCAGCTACAGCCACAAAATTTGGCACAGTCACACGTCTGGACCCCAAGAGCGTCCTAAGCTATGTTGTGAGGCGAAATTTTAACCCCGCACGTTCCAATTCACCAAACAATTTTGCCCCCGTCTACATACTGGGGGAAAAAGTGTGTGCGCGTCAAGCCCCGCCCCTCATTATGATGTCACAATGCCCCTATTTGCATACTGGGGAAGCAGTGTGTGCGCGTCAAGCCCCGCCCCTCATTATGATGTCACAATGGTTGCCATGGCGAAGCTGATGTCATCATAGGTTGCAAGCCCCGCCGCCGCTCATTATGATGTCATAATGGTTGACTATGGAATGGAGGATGTGTGATGGGTATATAGGCACTGGACTATGGGATGGAGGATATGTATGACGGGTATATGGGCACGGGACTATGGGATGGAGGATATGTATGATGGGTATATGGGAACGGGACTATGGGATGGAGGATATGCATGACGGGTATATGGGCACGGGACTATGGTATGGAGGATATGTATGACGGGTATATGGGCACGGGACTATGGGATGGAGGATATGCATGACGGGTATATGGGCACGGGACTATGGTATGGAGGATATGTATGACTGGTATATGGGCACTGGACTATGGGATGGAGGATATGTATGACGGGTATATGGGCACGGGACTATGGGATGGAGGATATGTATGACGGGTATATGGGCACGGGACTATGGGATGGAGGATATGCATGACGGGTATATGGGCACGGGACTATGGTATGGAGGATATGTATGACGGGTATATGGGCACGGGACTATGGGATGGAGGATATGTATGACGAGTATATGGGCACAGGACTATGGGATGGAGGCTGTGTATGACGGGTATATGGGCACGGGACTATGGGATGGAGGATGTATGATGGGTATATGGGCACTCGACTATGGGATGGAGGGTATGTATGATGGGTATATGGGCATGGGACTATTGGATGGAGGATGGGTATATGGGCACTCGACTATGGGATGGAGGATATGTATGATGGGTATATGGGCACGGGACTATGGGATGGAGGATGTATGATGGGTATATGGGCACTCGACTATGGGATGGAGGGTATGTATGATGGGTATATGGGCATGGGGCTATTGGATGGAGGATGGGTATATGGGCACTCGACTATGGGATGGAGGATATGTATGATGGGTATATGGGCACGGGCCTATGGGATCGTGGATGTGTCATGGGTATATGGGCACTGGACTATGGGATGGAGGATTATTATAATTTGTTATAACTAACCACAGTTAGTTACTATGCCCGGGCAGCGCCGGGCTCTTCAGCTAGTTATATATAAAAAGGAAACACAGCAGCACTCTGTATGAGCCAAGATATATGTAATCACTGAAAACATTAAATCTACACTATGATACCAAGTAAGATGGACTTACAAAAAATGAAAGATCTTAGCACATAAATTGGCCGATTCATGTATGTCCATCAGCCACGGCAAGGTGATCTCCCTCTGATGGGTCCTATCCTACGGCACTCCTCCCATTAAACTGCAGGTGATTTTTATCAGTTCTACTTGCCCATTTAACTGTAGGCTCATAGTCTGAGAGTGTGGCATGTCCAGCAGGATAGGACCCATCAGAGAAGTGTTATTATTATGTTAACTAAATACCCTTATTATTACTATTATTACTACCTTCATGCAATTTTTGCAATATATTTTTTTACTTTTTTATTCCAGGATATTTGTTTTGTGTTTTCCTTTTGGTTTTCTCTGTGTAAAGGTCATGTGTTCATATGCAATTACATTTTGCATGCACATTAATTTACTTTTTCTGCTCAGACCCAGTTTCTCATTTGTTTCATTGTGCATTCTGTGCATATAATGGTGTGACCGCCCTGTTTCTGAGTTGGAAAATCCATCCTGTCTGGCCTATACTATTACTGGTGGTTCAGTCCCTCTGTCCTTGTTCACATTTACGTCACTTGACAAGTGGAAAGGTTTTAAATACAAGAGTTAGGACTGTCCCACAAGGGTTGCCGTGACGTGGCGGGATGGCTTCTACATTATTTTGATCAAAATTATGTTAACTAAATACCCTTATTATTACTATTATTACTACCTTCATGCAATTTTTGCAATATATTTTTTTACTTTTTTATTCCAGGATATTTGTTTTGTGTTTTCCTTTTGGTTTTCTCTGTGTAAAGGTCATGTGTTCATATGCAATTACATTTTGCATGCACATTAATTTACTTTTTCTGCTCAGACCCAGTTTCTCATTTGTTTCATTGTGCATTCTGTGCATATAAGGGTGTGACCGCCCTGTTTCTGAGTTGGAAAATCCATCCTGTCTGGCCTATACTATTACTGGTGGTTCAGTCCCTCTGTCCTTGTTCACATTTACGTCACTTGACAAGTGGAAAGGTTTTAAATACAAGAGTTAGGACTGTCCCACAAGGGTTGCCGTGACGTGGCGGGATGGCTTCTACATTATTTTGATCAGAATTATGTTAACTAAATACCCTTATTATTATTATTATTACTACCTTCATGCAATTTTTGCAATATATTTTTTTACTTTTTTATTCCAGGATATTTGTTTTGTGTTTTCCTTTTGGTTTTCTCTGTGTAAAGGTCATGTGTTCATATGCAATTACATTTTGCATGCACATTAATTTACTTTTTCTGCTCAGACCCAGTTTCTCATTTGTTTCATTGTGCATTCTGTGCATATAAGGGTGTGACCGCCCTGTTTCTGAGTTGGAAAATCCATCCTGTCTGGCCTATGCTATTACTGGTGGTTCAGTCCCTCTGTCCTTGTTCACATTTACGTCACTTGACAAGTGGAAAGGTTTTAAATACAAGAGTTAGGACTGTCCCACAAGGGTTGCCGTGACGTGGCGGGATGGCTTCTACATTATTTTGATCAAAATTATGTTAACTAAATACCCTTATTATTACTATTATTACTACCTTCATGCAATTTTTGCAATATATTTTTTTACTTTTTTATTCCAGGATATTTGTTTTGTGTTTTCCTTTTGGTTTTCTCTGTGTAAAGGTCATGTGTTCATATGCAATTACATTTTGCATGCACATTAATTTACTTTTTCTGCTCAGACCCAGTTTCTCATTTGTTTCATTGTGCATTCTGTGCATATAAGGGTGTGACCGCCCTGTTTCTGAGTTGGAAAATCCATCCTGTCTGGCCTATACTATTACTGGTGGTTCAGTCCCTCTGTCCTTGTTCACATTTACGTCACTTGACAAGTGGAAAGGTTTTAAATACAAGAGTTAGGACTGTCCCACAAGGGTTGCCGTGACGTGGCGGGATGGCTTCTACATTATTTTGATCAAAATTATGTTAACTAAATACCCTTATTATTACTATTATTACTACCTTCATGCAATTTTTGCAATATATTTTTTTACTTTTTTATTCCAGGATATTTGTTTTGTGTTTTCCTTTTGGTTTTCTCTGTGTAAAGGTCATGTGTTCATATGCAATTACATTTTGCATGCACATTAATTTACTTTTTCTGCTCAGACCCAGTTTCTCATTTGTTTCATTGTGCATTCTGTGCATATAAGGGTGTGACCGCCCTGTTTCTGAGTTGGAAAATCCATCCTGTCTGGCCTATACTATTACTGGTGGTTCAGTCCCTCTGTCCTTGTTCACATTTACGTCACTTGACAAGTGGAAAGGTTTTAAATACAAGAGTTAGGACTGTCCCACAAGGGTTGCCGTGACGTGGCGGGATGGCTTCTACATTATTTTGATCAGAATTATGTTAACTAAATACCCTTATTATTACTATTATTACTACCTTCATGCAATTTTTGCAATATATTTTTTTACTTTTTTATTCCAGGATATTTGTTTTGTGTTTTCCTTTTGGTTTTCTCTGTGTAAAGGTCATGTGTTCATATGCAATTACATTTTGCATGCACATTAATTTACTTTTTCTGCTCAGACCCAGTTTCTCATTTGTTTCATTGTGCATTCTGTGCATATAAGGGTGTGACCGCCCTGTTTCTGAGTTGGAAAATCCATCCTGTCTGGCCTATACTATTACTGGTGGTTCAGTCCCTCTGTCCTTGTTCACATTTACGTCACTTGACAAGTGGAAAGGTTTTAAATACAAGAGTTAGGACTGTCCCACAAGGGTTGCCGTGACGTGGCGGGATGGCTTCTACATTATTTTGATCAAAATTATGTTAACTAAATACCCTTATTATTACTATTATTACTACCTTCATGCAATTTTTGCAATATATTTTTTTACTTTTTTATTCCAGGATATTTGTTTTGTGTTTTCCTTTTGGTTTTCCCATTAAACTGCAGGTGATTTTTATCAGTTCTACTTGCCCATTTAACTGTAGGCTCATAGTCTGAGAGTGTGGCATGTCCAGCAGGATAGGACCCATCAGAGAAGTGTCACCATGCCGTGACTGATGGGCACACATGAATTGACCAATTTATGTGCTAAGAACCTTCATTTTTTGTAAGCACATCTTACTGAGTAACAGTTTAGATTTAATGATTTCAGTGATTACATATATCTTGGCTCTAACAGAGTGCTGCTGTGTTTCCTTTTTATATGCATCTTTCTTTCTATTATCTATCATCTTTCTATCTATCAATCTTTTATCTATTATCTATCTAGCTAATGTCTGTCTATTGTATTATCTATATATATTATCTATGTATCTATTTTCTATTGTCTATCTATCTATTATCTATCTATAATCTATCGTCTCTCTAGCTATTATCTATCTATTATCTATCTATGTATGTATTATCTATATAGTGTAGGGATTCGACTCACTCAGGTGCAGCGGGAGACAGTCAAGAGGCAGGTTCCTTTAAAGTTCATGCGGTTTATTTGTGTCATAAACCATAAATCAGCATATCACAAAAAATAGCCTCTAGCTTAGGCAAAAAAGAACATAAAAATGTCCATTACTTCAGGCTCAGTCCTGGAGCCTCAGCCAAACACAGGAGGCTTATCCCTCCTCTCATACAGCCAGCATACTTAGGCCTCACCAGATCCAGGGGCTCAGCGGGTGCTCTTCAGGACATCCGTTTCCGCCTGAGACTGCCCAACACTCACGCCTCACCAGGTCCAAGGTCATACCACGTGCTCCAGGGATACAATTCTTCTCCTAGAATCTCCCAACATTGACCCTCCAGGACCTTGCTCACTGAAACCTCTAGGTACACAGTCTCGCACTGACCCCGGTCAGTACAACACAGACTCCTGTCTGTTACCTGCTGGTGTCAGCCACACAGGTTCCTGGATGCCTCTTCTCTTCAGAGGTATCCCACAAATCTCAAAACAGTCACTTTCTCTGACCCCGGTCAGTATTACTCACAGACTTTCCAGCCTGTCTGCTCTCCTGGCTCAGAGCCACCAGTACGGCAACATGTGCTTCTTGGAACCACTGCCCGCAGTCTGTCACCAATTGTAGGGATTCGACTCGCTCAGGTGCAGCGGGAGACAGTCAAGAGGCAGGTTCCTTTAAAGTTCATGCGGTTTATTTGTGTTATAAACCATAAATCAGCAGATCACAAAAAATAGCCTCTAGCTTAGACAAAAAAGAACATAAAAATGTCCATTACTTCAGGCTCAGTCCTGGAGCCTCAGTCAAACACAGGAGGCTTATCCCTCCTCACATACAGCCAGCATACTTAGGCCTCACCGGGTCAGCAGCCTCAGCACGTGCTCTTCAGGAAGGTAGCCCACCTTCCTCCACCTAGGCCTGCCGGGACCTTCCACATGGCCCAATCAGATCCATGCGCTCTCTCTCATGTGACCTACTCTGGTTACCTTATATGGTCCGTAGCCATGCCCACCGGGTCACATGGCTATGACCTCATCACAGGTGCTTCAAGCATTCATACACATATACTTTATTATGACACTCTTAAACACACCCCTGGGTGGATTTGTAGATAGCTCTCGCTGACAGTGTAACAACAGCTCAGCAGTGCCTCTGCTGATCAGCACATAAGCAAGCCTTCATCTCATGGCAACCTACCTTGAGATACATAACGATCCTTCAGCATCCTATACCCTTTACCACAATGGACATGACTGTAGGCCCGTCCTGTGACACCCACACAGCGCCCCCTAGCGGACATAGTGGTCACTGCACCACAATATTTATCTATCTAATATCTATCTATGTAATATCTATCTATTATCAATCAGTCTATCTATCTATCATCTGTCATCTATCTATTATTTATCTTCTATCTATCTATTATATGTCATCTATCTATTATCTACAGTAGCTATTATCTATATATTATCTATCTATTATCTATCTATTATCAATCAATCAGTCTGTCTATCTAATGTCATCTATCTATCTAGCTATTATCTATCTATTATCTATATATTATCTATCTATCTTCTATCTATCATCTCTCTCTCATATCTCTCTTATATAACCCTACATTACTCCTAAATTTTAGTATGATTATTGTTTTTGGGATATTTTTAAAGTGATGATTTGCAACATTTGCTAACCTGCAAAGCATACAGAAAGGTTTTTCCCTCCAAAGAAAGCCTCCATACACAATTACACAATGCCTAGGAGCGAGGGGTGGACATACCGCATGTGCAGCCGGTGCGGCTGCATCGGAGCCCGTAGGTGGAGGGGGCCCCTACAGGATGGCTAATAATCAGAACAATCTGGCCTGTTTATCCAGCCCTGAGGCTCCAGGGGGCTACTGGCCAGATTGCCCTCATGTGCGGCGGGCAGGGAGAGATCAGTGCAGCTCTGCTGCCTGCAAGAGTAAACGGCAGAGGAGCGGAGCTCCAGCGATCCGTCCTGCTCCTGTCTCTCATACAGTCAGCAGCGCAGCTAGATGACATCATCATACAGCACCGTGGCTGTGCGACAAAGAGGAAGCTGCCGGCGATGGTGATGCCGTGGGAGAGCGTGCGGAGAGGTACTGTGTGTGTTTGTGTGTCACTGCAGGAGAACATGCAGAGAGGTGAAAGGTGCTGTGTGTATAGGTGGATGAGAGGGCAGTGATAAGGAGAAAGGCAATGATGGGGGTGGTGGGGGAGAAAGCAATGATGATGGCATTTGAAAGGACAATGATGGGGGTGGTGGAGGAGGGAGGAAATGATGGAGGTGGTGGAATGGGCAATGATGGGGGTGGTGGGGAAAAGGCAATAATGGTGGTGGTGGAAAGGACAATGATGGTTGTGGTGGAAAGGGCAATAATGGAGGTGGTGGAATGGGCAATGATGGAGGTGGGGAGAGGACAATAATGGGATGCTGGGGGAGGAGGACAATGAGGGGTGTGAGGGATTGGGATGGCAGGAAGGAGGATTTATAATGGATTTAGGAACAGGGGGAGGTGGAGGAAGACATTATCGCTTATTATATCTAACGCAGTCCCTTAGTATATAGTGTACTCGCTTATCATGTATAGCGCTAGCCCTCAGTATATAGTGTAGTCAATTTTTATGATGCCATTCCTTATTATATAGCTTCCTCTGCTGTTATGTACAGTGCTGTCTCTTACATAGTATATTCTTGGTAACTTTGTTATTCACAATGCCCTCTTTTATTACATAGCCCCCTCTCTTGTTAGATATAAAATGACTTCTGATGGAGGAGCCGGTGACCAGATGACCAGTCCATCAGCTCCTCCATAAGGAAAGAAGCTTTCCCATGCGCATATATATATATATATATATATATATATATATATATATATATATATAGCTTTGTCACCATAGAAGGACAGGGGCCTAGACACATTTCTTGCACAGGGACCCCAAGCTGTCAGTGAGGTCATTAGAATGAATTAAAACCTCAAGGTCATGTTTAAATCACTCATTTTATTACAGCCATTTATTGTGAGATTTACGGTTGGGATTCTCAACAGAAAAGAAATACTGATATGCAGATCCTGCTGTTGAGAACTACAAATCTCAGCCGGGAAAATGTGTTAAGGCCTCGTTACACACAACGATGTCCCAGTGATCCCACCAACGATACGACATGGATGGGATCGCTGGGACATCGTTAGGCTGATCACTGGTGACCTGTCACATAGACAGACTCACCAGCGATCAGGACCAGCGAGCAAGCTGGTTTCCAAGGTAAACAACGGGTATCTAAGAGCCGCGCGGCTCTTAGTTACCCGCTGTTTACTTTGGAAACAAGCTCCCAGCGTCGCTGATCGTTGGTCTCCCGCTGCCACACGCAGCGATGCGCGCTGGCCAGCGGGAGACCAACGATCAAAAAATGGCCCAGGATGTTCGAGCGCGATCAGCGATACCCGGCAGGGGGTGGTCACTGATAGGTGTCACACACAGCGATATCGCTGGCAAGATTGCTGTGGTGTCACAAAATCAGCGATCTCGCTGGCGATCTCGCTGTGTGTGATGGGGCCATTACTCTACAAAATGCAACTCATTCAATGTTTAGAAAAAGAAGATTATACTATGGAGGAGCATTGTAGACTTTTAAGATAAATTGTTAATTTAATTGACAAAGACTTAAAGGGACTCTGTCAGCACAGTTTGACTGTTCAAACCAAGTATAGGCTATCGACCTTCCCTGGCTCTATGAAGCCAAAACTGTCACTCAAAGAAGAGGTGGGGGGTGTGGTGGGTCCCCAGCTGCTATTTTTTAAGGTACAGTACCTCTCACTATGTACTCTTTCATCATGTAATATCGTTTGTACCCCTTTATACAGTCCCCTTTTGTACATAACTGGCAGTTCTGCATTTTATTCACAGCACTTCCTGCATGGCAACTTTGTCTTTTATTACTGCACTAAAATATTGATATGTAGCTGCCAGTTGTGTGTGTGTGTGTACCTATATACTGTGTGTGTGTGTGTGTGTGTGTGTGTATGTACATATAATAAAACTGCTACTATATTTTGTTTGCATTATGTGGCTTTTACCATTTTTTTAAATCTATATATGCATGGGGGTCTTACATTAACATGACAATTTTTGGATAATATTTGTATGTGTACTTTTCATATATTACCTTGGCAGACCCACTTATTTCCTGTATACCTGTGGTGCCCTCCCTTAACTACTTTTTATTATTGAATTATACATTGTCCTTTATTGTGTCTGAATAAACGTTATATATTTTAACTACTCACACCTTGGCCTTGTAAAGTATTCATCTAGTTGTTCGTATACTTTTTGCTTTACGGCCAGTATTTAGGATAATTAATTGGTGTAATAACTGTCTTATATACGGTAAATTTTTGGTGAGCTCCCCCTAGTGTCTGCGGCAGGAAACGGGAATTTTATCATTTACAGAGGACATTTATTTTGTTTTAGTAAATACCTGCTTTCCTCATGGTATAACGGTTCTGGTTCTGAAGCATCTTCTGTTATAACTCTTCATTGTGCCATACCTCTGTAAGGCTATGTGCCCACGTAGCGTTTTATTCCGGACACTAAAAACCGGACTCCTTCACAGAAATCGCGCGTTTTTTTCCCGCACGATTTCACCGCGATTTTGCCGCGATTTTCGCGTGCGATATTCAAGCACTTTCCAAGCGATTTGAAGCATCGCTTGGAAAGTGATTGACAGGTTGGTCACACTCGTCAAACATAGTGTTTGACAAGTGTGACCAGGTTTTTACTATTGAGGCCGCCTATGCGGCCTCAATAGTAAAAGATAGAATGTTAAAATGCTAAAAAAAATAAAAAAATCGGGGTATATTTACCTTCCGGCGTCCCGCGCTGCCATCCCGGGCCACAGCGTTCCCAGTAATGCCTTGCGAGACCTGTGATGACGTTGGTCTCACGTTACTATAGCGATCTCGCGAGACCACGTCATCACAGGGCCTTGCCGCAAGGCATTACTGGGAACGCTTAGGCCGGGAATGCAGCGCGGGACGCCGGAAGGTAAATATACCCTGATTTTTTATTTTTTATTCTTTTTTTTACAGGGGTATGGTACCCAGGGCCTGGAGGACAGTCTCCTCTCCTCCACACCGTGGGTACCAACCGCACATGAGGCGCTTAACTTCCCGCATGGTGGGCATAGCCACATGCGGGAAGTAAGCGATTCTCATGCATTCCCATGGGTGCGGAATCGCGGCAATTCTTTGCGATTCCGCACAAAAGAATGAGCATGCTGCGATTTTTTTCTGCGACGCGATTCCGCCGCGGAAAAAAGCGCAGCATTAGCACAGCATGTGCGGAATGCCATAGGAATGCATGGGGGGCGTCATGTACAAGATTTTTAAACATTTTCGCGCCGAAAATCGCGGCAAAAACGCTTAAAAATCGCTACGTGGGCACACAGCCTTAATCCCCCTATTTATTGTGCCTGTTTGTATAAGCACCAGGGTGGTAACAGTCACAATAGCAGAGGGTTCGATCGCGACCAGACCTGTGCGAGAAAGGGGCCCACCATTGCAAGAGCCTTTTTCAACTGGATATACGTCCAAGGTTGCACATTCAGCTGAAATGCATTGCGGCATAGAGACACGCGGGTCCTTGTAACACAATACACACCTCCGGCCAATCAGAGTTTAGCAGCTGACCTCATCGTGCCAGTCAAAGGGGGCATATAGCGGTAACACCCGCTCAACGTGGGAACGAGGTAAGGTAAGAACATTTTTTTTTTTTAAATGTGTTAGAGAACAGTGACAAAGTGGGGAAGGGGATATTATTACTGGAAGGGGCCATGATGGGGGACATTATACCAGAAAGTCGTCCAGGATGTTGAATATTATTACTCTAAAGGGCCAAGGATAGAGAACTTTCTTACTGAAAGCGGCCCAGTATGGCTAACTTTAGTACAGGATGGGTTATATTATTACATTATGGGGTGGGTAACTGTTGTGAACTCTCTTGATCTGATTTCTGAGTCAGGGCTCCCTCTGGTGGTTGTTTCGGGTAGTGGAGCTGGTCATGTTGACAAAAGTCTATCTCCTGAAGACGATGATTGGAAGTCAGGGGTTACAGACTGGGAGGATTTAGGTGAGCAAGCTTCCTTCAGTTGTTGCTGGTGATTTAGTTTCTTCCTGTGCATCGTGAAGTCTGCTTTGTCCCCTGCTTTGTCTTGCATCATTCAGATAAGTTATTTGTATGCTGTAATCTTTTGCATTTGATATAGATTTTGCCTTTCTTTGCTTTCTGCTTTGCTGTGCGGGTTCAGCATTATTCCATGCTGGGATTTATGCTGGACCCCGCTCATATGTTCCAGCTTATGCCATTCTATTCAGTATTGTTATTCTCCTGTTATATTAGTATCTTTTGCTTTGCTTCCAGTTCACACCAGAATGCTGATCTAGTGGGGGAGAGGTCGAGTGGCCTCAGTGTTTTTGTATATCGGACATATTATATTTTTTAGGGTTTTTGCATGATTGCAGACAGTATCTTTTCTGTCCTGTCCTATCTAGACAGTTTGGGCCCCATCGTTTGCTCACTCTATCACTCACCGACAATATATGTTTGGGGGCTATCTCTTCCTTTGGGGTTCTACTCCGGGGCAGCTTAGCTGTCCCCTTTCTTGGTTTAGGCTTAGCTAACCCTTTGGCTGTACCGAGGCATCTAGGGCATCGTAGGCACATCCCACGGCTAATGCTAGTTGTGTTGTTAGGTTTAGGGGTCTGCAATCTGCTACGTTACCAACCTTTCTGGTTTCCTGGTTGCTTAGCTAATTCCCTGGTAATCCTCCTCGGTGACCGAATCATAACAGGTAACACATGTCTTTAAATGATTTAGAATGCTACAAGGGTTAATACATCTGACCCACATGTACTGTATGTGGTAGCCCGGGCCCAATTATTACAATGCGCCTATCGGACTCTAGATACGCCATTGAATAGCAATATTGATTCAATTTATAGACATTATCAGCACTGTCCCCATTAAGACTCACAATCTAAATTCCCTATCAGTATGACTCTGGAAAGAAAATGGAGTACACAGAGAAAGCCCGCACAAACACAGGGAGAACATACAAACTCCTTGCAGATGTTGTCTTTGGTGGGATATGAAAGGACACAAGCGCTGCAAAATAACAGTGCTAACCACTGAGCCACCATGTAGTGCTAACTTCTGAGCTATTGTAAACCCTACAAAAAGATTGGTTAATCAACAATTGGGCATGCAATTCTAACACAACCCATGTGATAACACCCATCTGTCAGATTAGCTATACATTTTTAAGTTTCTACAACGTCGGACTCCCTCCCTTTGATGTGGGCTCCGACGCTGAGCCCACATCTTTCCCGGCACATGTCAGCTGTTTTGAACAGCTGACATGTGCCCAAAATAGCCGCGGGAGGAATCGCGATGCACCTGCGGCTATTAACCCGTCAAATGCTGCTTTCAAGCTCTGACCTCTATGGTTGTCACTGCTGGATTGCTATAAGCACCACCCGGTGGTCAGCGCTAATTGCAAGTGAGCAATTCTGCTACATACAAGCGATCTGATGATCACCTGTATGCAGCAGAGCCGATCGGCTTATGGCAGCTTCTAGTCTCCCATGGAGGCTATTGAAGCATGCCAAAAGTAAAAAAATGTTTTTAAAAATGTAAACAAATTAAAAAATCTGAAAGTTCAAATCACCCCCCTTTCGCCACATTTAAAATAAAACTATAAAAAAAATCATACAAACACATATTTGGTATTGCCACATTCAGAATCGCCCCATCAATAAAAAAGGATTAATCTGATTCGCTAAACGGTGTAGCAAGAGAATAAGAAATCAAAATGCCAGAATTATGTTTTTTCGGTTGCCGCAACATTGCATTAAAATGCAATAACGGGCGATTAAAAGATCATATCTGCACCAAAATGGTATCAATTAAATACATCATGCAAAAAATAAGCCCTCACCCAACCAGAAAACACGAAAAATGGAGACGCTACGGGTATTGGAAAATGGCGCAATTTTTTTTTAACAAACTTTGGAATTTTTTTTAACCACTTAGATAAAAAAGATCCTAGAAATGTTTGGTGTCTATGAACTCGTAATTACCTGGAGAATCATAATGGCAGGTCAGTTTTAGCATTTAGCAGGCCGATTTTCGCGTGCGATATTCAAGCACTTTCCAAGCGATTTGAAGCATCGCTTGGAAAGTGATTGACAGGTTGGTCACACTCGTCAAACATAGTGTTTGACAAGTGTGACCAGGTTTTTACTATTGAGGCCGCCTATGCGGCCTCAATAGTAAAAGATAGAATGTTAAAATGCTAAAAAAAATAAAAAAATCGGGGTATATTTACCTTCCGGCGTCCCGCGCTGCCATCCCGGGCCACAGCGTTCCCAGTAATGCCTTGCGAGACCTGTGATGACGTTGGTCTCACGTTACTATAGCGATCTCGCGAGACCACGTCATCACAGGGCCTTGCCGCAAGGCATTACTGGGAACGCTTAGGCCGGGAATTAAAAAAGGATTAATCTGATTCGCTAAACGGTGTAGCAAGAGAATAAGAAATCAAAATGCCAGAATTATGTTTTTTCGGTTGCCGCAACATTGCATTAAAATGCAATAACGGGCGATTAAAAGATCATATCTGCACCAAAATGGTATCAATTAAATACATCATGCAAAAAATAAGCCCTCACCCAACCAGAAAACACGAAAAATGGAGACGCTACGGGTATTGGAAAATGGCGCAATTTTTTTTTAACAAACTTTGGAATTTTTTTTAACCACTTAGATAAAAAAGATCCTAGAAATGTTTGGTGTCTATGAACTCGTAATTACCTGGAGAATCATAATGGCAGGTCAGTTTTAGCATTTAGTTAAAAAAGCCAAACAAAAAACTATTGTGGAATTACACTTTTCTTTTGCAATTTCACGGCACTTGGAATATTTTTCATGTTTTCCAGTACATGATAAGTTAAAACCAATGATGTTGTTCAAAAGTACAATTCGTCCCACAAAAAACAAGCCCTCACATGACCATATTGACGGAAAAATAAAAAAAGTTATAGCTCTGGGAAGAAGGGGAGCGAAAAACGAAAATGCAAAAACAAGAATTCCTCCGGAGGGTAAACAGGTTAACAAAAAAAGATAGGTTTGTAGAAATGAAAGATCCTCTTTAATCTTATCCATGTCTGCAGAGAACTTTGCCACAAGATAAAACAGACCTTAGAGTCTTACGAAAGATTTAACTTAATATAAATCCGTGCATAATTTTAGGTGGGTAGATTGCAAAAATTATGGATGACTTAATAACTTTAATTTCTAGTTAAATTTGTAATGACTTGAGCTGTAAGAAATTATCAGACCTAGATGGAGATTTTTACCTCCAGTTGTGGAGTTAGCTCCATGACAAATTCCCATTTTTTTTTTCCTGTGCTCTTGACCCCTTTTTCAGTCACTACTAGCAAAATGATGTGATGAGTAGGTGTAACATCATCTCTTTCCTCATGTTTCAGCACTTCTACGGTGTGGTAAGAGAACCTTCTTCAGCTGCTAAATCTCTATTTCCCCAGTTTACCTATGTGCAAATTCATACTTTCCCCAGCTCTTCTATGTGCTATACCACTCCTTTCTCAGTAATTCTGTGTTGCAGTCACACCTTCTTCAGCTATCCTGTGCCAGAACAAAGCACGTCAGCCCTCTTCTATACCAGATAATCCCTTCATCAGCTCTGCTTATCTCCCGTTTCATCAGTGTCCTAGATCACAGCTCACAGAGAGATTTTTTTTCTTCAGATAACTTCTCACATAACATTACTATGTGTTTGACTACTCCTTCTTCAACTATTTTATCTACAAGACTCCTCTTTTACAATGTGTCATGTGTACCACACCCCTCCCTATCCAGCTTTGGTGTGCCAGACTAGTGATGGGCAGTCCGGCTCTTTTTGGTGATCCAGCTCTCACGGCTCCGCTCACCAAAAAGAGCCGGCTCTTTTTCGACTCCTTTTGGATCCTAAATGGATCCCTATTGTATATGTGTTATGGCGTTCTAAACTCCGCCCACCTACCGCATAAACCCCGCCCACTCGCTAGGAACCAATTATATTGCTTAGTGGGCGGAGTTTTGTTCTGGTGGTCGGAGTTACGTCTGCCGTACAGCGGGATTTTAGGCCCAGTGAGAGCCATTCAAAGATTTTAGTGGCTCTCACTGGGGTGCCGGCTCCCATCGTTCACCGCGGGGAGCCGGCTCTTTGTGTTGGATAGTTCGCGACCGACACATCACTATGCCAGACCCTTCCTTCTCCTGCACTCGTGTGCCAGACCCCTCTGTCTCCAGCTCTCGTGTGTCAGACCCTTGGATCTCCATGTAAGGAGGTGGACCGGACATGCCTGGTCTGGAACTGAAGGGGCTGCATCCTCTGTGTCTGGGGAAGCCTGAGGGAGACAGACCTTCCCCTGCTGCAGGAGGGAAGGAGAGGAGAGATGGAGTTTTCTGTTGACAGAAGGGGGCGGGGAGAGCTCAGAGAGAGCACACTGACACAGGGGCATAAAGTGGAAAAGCAGGTGCTGCAGCAGGAGTTGGCACCAAGTGAGTGCAGCACGCAGAGCAGAGGAGCGCATGCTCTGCTTCCCCCTCCAGAGAGTGTTGGCCCTCTGACAGACTGTGCTGTTGCTGCATGGAATAGCTGTGGTGCTGTGAGAATTAGCAGTGTCAGCAGAGCGGAGTGCGCGGAGCTGTGACACCAGAGTGGAGTGTGTGGAGTTGTGCCAGCAGAGCGTGCGGAGCTAAGCCAGGTGCTGTACACTAGGAGACAGTGAGAACCGCACCCGCTCTGCCCAAGAGTGACCGTATACTCAAAAGACCTACTGCTGAGGACTGAGACAGACCAACAGTACGCGGTGAGCGCCCTCTGTGTAAACGTGGACCTGTCAGCCTCCGTGACCGGAGGAGACCCCCTTGGCAAGCTAGTGCATGCAGGTCGGCGTGCGCAGTGACAGATCTGAGCCCCTGAGAGTAGTAGCTGGACTGACCAAGGAGCATGGCACTGTCCCTGCAGTGACACATTCTGAGTGTGGACTTGTGACTAAGAGTGGTGAGAGCAGGACCCCTGCTCACTGCCCAGCATCCTGTTTTCCCCGGAGGCTGTATCTTTATCGTGGACAGAGACTTGAGAGACTGCATGTACCGCTGTTGTCGGTGCCACCGTTGGATTCCCGCCTGTCAGAGACTGCGACGAGACGACCCACGCTGCTGTTGCTGCTGCCACCGTTGGAACCCTGTACTCCCTCACAACAGAAGACTACAGTCCGATAAGTTTAACCACTTTATTACTACTGAACTGTCGTTCGTCCCTCACCTACCCTGCCAACTTTCCAGTTCTGCCCCATTCCTCTCCCTACAATCCTTCACTCCCTGCGTGGAGCACAGCCCCCTGTAAATAAACCTGTTTAACCCTTGCTCTGCCTCCAAGTGCGTGACTGCATCCCGTGTTCCTGCAGGTTATTACATCCACTCTAGCACTGGTGTGTCAGACCCTTCCTTCTCCAGCACTGATTTGTCAGACCCTTCCTTCTCCAGCTCTCGTGTGCCAGAGCCCTCGTTCTCCAGTTCTGGTGTGCCAGAGCCCTTGTTCTCCAGCTCTCATGCGCCAGAGCCCTCGTTCTCCAGCTCTCGTGTTCCAAAGCCCTCGTTCTCCAGTTGTGGTGTGCCAGAACCCTCATTCTCCAGCTCTCGTGTGCCAGAGCCCTCATTCTCCAGCTCTCGCAGGCCAGAGCCCTCGCTCTCCAGCTCTCGTGGGCCAGAGCCCTCGTTCTCCAGCTCTCGTGTGCCAGAGCCCTCGTTCTCCAGCTCTCGTGTGCCAGAGCCCTCGTTCTCCAGCTCTCGTGTGCCAGAGCCCTCGTTCTCCAGCTCTTGTGTGCCAGAGCCCTCGTTCTCCAGCTCTCGTGTGCCAGAGCCCTCGTTCTCCAGCTCTCGTGTGCCAGAGCCCTCATTCTCCAGCTCTCGTGTGCCAGAGCCCTCGTTCTCCAGGTCTGGTGTGCCAGAGCCCTCGTTCTCCAGCTCTCATGTGACAGAGCCCTCGTTCTCCAGCTCTCATGCGCCAAAGCCCTCGTTCTCCAGTTGTGGTGTGCCAGAACCCTCATTCTCCAGCTCTCATGTGCCAGAGATCTCGTGGGCCAGAGCCCTCGCTCTCCTGCTCTCGTGGGCCAGAGCCCTCGCTCTCCAGCTCTTGTGGGCCAGAGCCCTCACTCTCCAGCTCTCGTGTGCCAGAGCCATCATTCTCCAGCTCTCGTGTGCCAGTGCCCTCGCTCTCCAGCTCTCGTGTGCCAGAGCCATCATTCTCCTGCTCTCGTGTGCCAGAGCCATCGTTCTCCAGCTCTCGTGTGCCAGAGCCCTCGTTCTCCAGCTCTGGTGAGCCAGAGTCCTCGTTCTCCAGCTCTCGTGTGCCAGAGTCCTCGTTCTCCAGCTCTCGTGTGCCAGAGTCCTCGTTCTCCAGCTCTCGTGTGCCAGAGCCCTCGTTCTCCAGCTCTCGTGTGCCAGAGCCCTTGTTCTCAACTTTATCTTGATGGATGAACACAGAACTTAAGCACATGCTAAAAAGGAAGAAAAAAATGTTTATAAAATGGAAAGAGGGAGGCATATCTAAAGAAGAATATAATGCTGTCTGCAGAACCTGCAGGGCACAAATCAGATTATCTAAAGCTGAAAATGAACTGAGGCTTGCAAGAGATGTCAAAAGCAATAATAAAGGATTTTGGGGATATGTCAAAAGTAAAAGAAAAGTCAAAGATGCTATAGGATTTTTACAGGATGAAAATGATGAAATGGTAAGACAGGATGTTGAGAAGGCTGAACTTTTAAATTCCTATTTTGCATCTGTTTTCTCTCAGAAAGGAAATGCAACATCAACTGTTATTCACTGTCCTATTAAGGGAATAGAAGAATCCAGGATATCTATAAACAGAAAGATAGTGAGGAAACACTTAGCTAACCTAAATGAATTCAAGTCTCCAGGTCCAGATGAATTACACCCCAGAGTACTGAAGGAGATAGCAGAAGAAATTTTTGAACCCCTCTCCATAATCTTTGAAAATTCTTGGAGAACAGGAGAAGTGCCAGAAGAATGGAGAAGAGCAAATGTTGTTCCTATCTTCAAAAAGGGGAAGAAGGTGGACCCAGGCAACTATAGGCCGGTGAGTCTGACTTCTATACCAGGAAAGATCTTTGAACAAATTATTAAACAACATGTATGTCAATACCTGGATAAGAATGAAGTGATTAAACAGAGTCAGCATGGGTTTCTAACTAATAAGTCATGTCAGACTAACTTAATTTCCTTCTATGACGGTATCACTGATTGGGTGGATCAAGGAAATGCTGTAGATATAGTATATCTTGACTTCAGCAAAGCATTTGACAAAGTCTCTCATACAATCCTTATTGAAAAAATGACTAAGTATGGAATGGACAAGGCAACTGTTAGGTGGATTCATAACTGGCTTAGTGATCGGACCCAAAGAGTGGTCGTAAATGGCTGCACATCCAGTTGGAAGAATGTCTCAAGTGGGGTACCACAGGGCTCTGTCCTGGGCCCTGTATTGTTCAACATCTTTATCAACGATTTAGATGAAGGAATTGAGGGTAAACTGATTAAATTTGCTGATGACACAAAGCTAGGAGGGATAGCTAATACTAGAGAAGAGAGAGAGAGGATTCAAAAAGATTTAAATAAACTGGAGAAGTGGGCAGCAACTAACAGAATGGTTTTTAACAGGGAGAAATGCAAAGTACTACATCTGGGCAATAAAAATGAAAAAAGCATATATAGAATGGGAGGAATAGGGCTAAGTGACAGCACATGTGAAAAAGACTTGGGTATACTAATAGATCACAGACTGAATATGAGTCAACAGTGTGATGCAGCAGCAAAAAAGGCAAATGCAATTCTAGGATGTATTAACAGAAGCATACAGTCTAGATCACATGAAGTCATTATTTCCCTCTACTCCTCTTTGGTCAGACCTCATCTGGAATATTGTGTCCAGTTTTGGGCACCACATTTTAAAAAAGACATCAACAAACTGGAGCAAGTTCAGAAAAGAGCGACCAGAATGGTGACCGGTCTGCAAACCCTGTCTTATGAGGAAAGGTTGCAGGATTTGGGAATGTTTAGTTTGCAAAAGAGAAGACTGAGAGGAGACTTAATAGCTGTCTACAAATATCTAAAGGGCTGTCACATTGTAGAAGGATCAACTTTATTCTCATTTACACAAGGAAAGACTAGAAGCAATGGGATGAAACTGAATGGGAAGAGACACAGATTAGATATTAGAAAAAACTTTTTGACAGTTAGAGTGATCAAAGAGTGGAACAGGCTGCCACGAGAAGTGGTGAGTTCTCCTTCAATGGAAGTCTTCAAACAGAGGCTGGACAGACATCTGACTGGGATGATTTAGCGAATCCTGCTTTGAGCAGGGGGTTGGACCAGATGGCCCAGGAGGTCCCTTCCAACTCTACGATTCTATGATTCTATGATTCTCCAGTTCTGGTGAGCCAGAGCCCTCGTTCTCCAGCTCTTGTGTGCCAGAGTCCTCGTTCTCCAGCTCTCGTGTGCCAGAGCCCTTGTTCTCCAGCTCTCGTGTGCCAGAGCCCTTGTTCTCCAGCTCTCGTGTGCCAGAGCCCTCGTTCTCCAGCTCTGGTGAGCCAGAGCCCTCGTTCTCCAGCACTTGTGTGCCAGAGTCCTCATTCTCCAGCTCTCGTGTGCCAGAGCCCTCGTTCTCCAGCTCTCGTGTGCCAGAGCCCTCGTTCTCCAGTTCTGGTGTGCCAGAGGCCTCGTTCTCCAGTTGTGGTGTGCCAGAACCCTCGTTCTCCAGCTCTCGTGGGCCAGAGCCCTCGTTCTCCAGTTCTGGTGTGCCAGAGCCCTCGTTCTCCAGTTGTGGTGTGCCAGAGCCCTCATTCTCCAGCTCTCGTGGGCCAGAGCCCTCACTCTCCAGCTCTCGTGGGCCAGAGCCCTCGCTCTCCAGCTCTCGTAGGCCAGAGCCATCATTCTTCAGCTGTCTTGTGCCAGAGCCATCGTTCTCCAGCTCTCTTGTGCCAGAGCCATCGTTCTCCAGCTCTCGTGTGCCAGAGCCATCGTTCTCCAGCTCTCGTGTGCCAGAGCCATCGTTCTCCAGCTCTCGTGTGCCAGAGCCATCGTTCTCCAGCTCTCGTGTGCCAGAGCCATCGTTCTCCAGCTCTCGTGTGCCAGAGCCATCGTTCTCCAGCTCTCGTGTGCCAGAGCCCTTGTTCTCCAGCTCTGGTGAGCCAGAGCCCTCATTGTCCAGCTCTCGTGTGCCAGAGCCCTCGTTCTCCAGCTCTCGTGTGCAAGAGCCCTCGTTCTCCAGCTCTCGTGTGCCCGAGCCCTCATGCTCCAGCTCTCGTGCGTCAGAGTCCTTGTGCTCCAGCTCTCGTGTGCCAGAACCATCGTTCTCCAGCTCTCGTGTGCCAGAGCCCTCGTTCTCCAGCTCTTCTATGTCAGAGCCCTTTTTGTTCCGCTCTGGGGTGCCAAAAACCAGCGCTGATGTGCCAGACCTCTCATTTTCCATCACTGGTATTCAAAAGCCCCCATTCTCCAAGCTCTCATATGCCAGAGCCCTCTTTGCCCAGCACTGGTGAGCCAGAGCCCTCGTTCTCCAGCTCTCGTGCGCCAGAACCATTGTCCTCCAGCTCTCGTGTGCCAGAGCCCTCGTTCTTCAGCTCTCCTGTGCCAGAGCCCTTTTTGTTCAGCTCTGGTGTGCCAGAACACTACTTCAGCACTGGTGGGCCAAAACCTTCCCTCTCAAACTCTGGGGTGCCAGAGCCCTCCTTCTCTACCACTGATGTGCCAGACCTCTCATTTTCCATCACTGGTGTTCCAAAGCCCCCATTCTCCAAGCTCTCATATGCCAGAGCCCTCTTTGCCCAGCACTGGTGGGCCAAAACCCTCCTTCTCCAGCTCTGGGGTGCCAGAGCCCTCCTTCTCCACCACTGATGTGCCAGACCTCTCATTTTCCATCACTGGTGTTCCAAAGCCCCCATTCTCCAAGCTCTCATATGCCAGAGCCCTCTTTGCCCAGCACTGGTGTGCCAGAGCTCTAGTTCTCCAGTTCTGGTGTGCCAGAGTCCTCCTTCTCCAGTTTTAGTGTGCCAGAGCACTCGTTCTCCAGTTCTAGTGTGCCAAAGCCCTCGGTCTCCAGCTCTGATGTGCCAGAGCCCGCATTCTCTAGCTCTGCCGCGCCATACCCCTTTTTCCCCAGATATTGTGTGCAAGACCCCTCCTTCTCCTGATCTGTTGAGCTTAATGCACCTTTCTCCACCTCTGATGTGCTAGGCCACTCTTTCTTCAGCCAAATCACACCAATTGTAGTTGAGTACTGAAGTGCTGGGATATTCTTCCACTCATTAAAAGATCTTTTTAAAATATGCTCTTTTAAAGAGAGTCTGAAAGGTGCTGACTAATATGTTGAACTGCATATCATTTCAGTTGTAAATATTACTAGATAACATGTAAAAGGAGCCTGTCATGCTGAAAATGGTATCTGATCTGCTGGCAGGACATTGTGGAGCAGGAGGAGCCAATCACACTGACATACATTTTTGTGGTAACCATTCCAATAAAAATGGCATTTTATTCCTTGAAATCTCTGATGTTTGTGTAAGGAGATAGACCGGACCTCGAGCACCTGCATGCTGGGTCCAGAACTAGAAAGGCTGCATCCTCTGTTCCCAGGGGACAGCCTTGAGGAGGCAGACCTTCCCCTGCAGCCTGGGGGAAGCCAGGGAGGAAGACACCTTCCTGTTGACCGAGAGAGGTCGGAGGAGACTGAGGAAAAGGGCGTGCAGCAGCTGGCAGATAAGAGGGAAAAGCACGCGAAACAGGGGTGCTTGGCAGCAGAGCAGTGTGCAGGAGCGCAGTGAGCGGTGCGCTCGGCTGCCCCTTCCCCCACCGGGTACCGTCATTGCGGCAGGGTCCAACCATGTAGAGTGGGACCGCTGTCAGGAGAGAAGCTGGGTGCAGAACAGTGCAGAGCCGCTGCAGGACAGAGTAGAGCCTGTCGTGCTGCAGCCGGAGAGAGAGAAGTGCTTCGGGAGTGTCGGGATCCCTCAGAGTACCTCTTTCACCTGAAGGACCGATGTTCTTGGGTGTGAGACACCATATGTCTCTAATTGATTGCTCCGTCGAGAAGAATAACACAGACTTACGCTGTATTGTACAACTCGGGAAGCCTGCTGAGACGCCTCTGGCTTATCAGTTAGGTTTCCATTCTTTATAGCAAAGAAGTTAAACATTTACAGACATGCGTAGTATAAAACAATTTCACAACTGGTTTCAACAAGACAGAGGAAGCCACGTAGGCTGAAAAACAGGAATTCATCTGTTATCTGGTTTTAGTTCTCAAGGGAACAGGTAAGATGAGTCTAAACAAGAAAATACAACATAGACAGAACTCAATTTAACTCCTTCAGTTCCTATCAGTCCCCCCTTTGACATCTTCATTCTTCACAATCTGGAACACTGGATCCTGTAATGACAGCTGATAGTGTCCTATTCACCAGGTACTATCCCAGGCCGACGGGTTGCCCGAGGGAGACAGATATCTTCTTTTACCCTCTCCATCCCCCAGTTACTAAGGCCACGTCTGTCATCACAAGAGTACGCTCCTTCATGTCAGAAATGAGATGTCAACCTAAGACTTAAAGGAAACAATTATCAACTTTGGTAAGGGTTCTGTCACTAATTCATCTTTCTCATCTGTTTCTGTATCTTTTCTTACACACAGTTAAACACCAAAAAACGAATTTTAAAAATACATATATTACGAAAAGACAAACAAAGATTCGTAGTAGGCTTAATATAATTCCAGCTATCCAACCCCCTATACCTTTAAACCAATTGGCTGGATTCAAAAAGGAGAAGGTATCTGACCACCAACTATCTTTATTGCGATCATTGTCTTCATCATACTGATCTCTGAGTCTTTGAACATCCTCTAATTTTAGTTTTAATCTTAAAGTTTTGTCAGGATCTATATAATGACAGCAAGCGGGTCCGATGACTTGACACATACCTCCTTGTGCTGCAGTTAAATAATCTAATACTATGGTATGCTGATTAGTGACTATAATAAGCTGATTTTGAACAGCAACAGTGGTGTTCAGTATATCCAATATATCCCATATTTGGTCATCTAAATAATCTGTAGCTCTAACTAATTTATCCCACATTTGAGTGATCATAGGGTAGATAAAAATAGAGCTAACAATTTTATTGGCCACACTCATCTGCACTATGTGTGGTCTTCCAGAGAGGCGAGGTGTATTATCAGCAGCTCTTTTGTACAACGTGTGTTTAGGTATACTCTGAGTACTCAACTGGTCATTCGGAATAACAAAGGTAGCTGGAGTCAAACGACCCAGAGTACAAGCACCTTTTACCCCTACTGGCAACCATTTATATGCATTGTCTCCACATACCCAGTACATGTCACTAGGTAGGTCCCATAGGGCTGAATGTTGTAGTACCAGTCTATGAACTAAATCTATGAACGCAGATGCATTCTGGAGCATGCACCAAGGTGAAAATTGTCCTAAAGGACTACAATAACCTGCATCAGGGTTTCCACAAGGGGAGGTTCCCTTCTTATATTCCGAGGACTCATTACAAGGCATATTACCAGGAATATTAATACAAGTTTCGTTAGTGCCCTGGGGAAATAAATTGGAGTACTCCCATGACATATTATGTAACTTTCTTTCTAGCAACATTGGTTTGAAGGCATCAGTAGAATGGGAAGTTACATTAAAGCTAACTTGTAAACCATACGTTGGAACTTGTCCCAAGTAGGTTAACCGGGTTCTATTCCTAGGTACCCAAGCCCCCCCCTTATATGCCAGATATTGAAGGTGAGTACTACTTCCTGAAAGGTTATCTTGCCACCAGGGATATCCTACCCATCCCACAATGGGTATACCAACCGTTGTGTTCCATAACTTCACATTATTTGTGGCATTATTAGCAAGTGTATCAGAACAACTGGTCCGGCAAATAATTCCTTGGGTGGCACAGGAATAACAAGGAATGGAATACTAGTGGCTGATACTGGTGAATGTGTGCAGATCCAGCAATCTGCTGGAGACTGAGTGTCATTTGACCAATCATTCAGTAATTTTTTATGATGTTGTATAAACTTATTATTCAAGGACATTGGAGAATTTAGACTGTCCCACGCAGCTACCATTATTACAGATAATGCAACAAAACCAAACCAAAACATTATGCACTCTTATGCTTTGTTAATTCCTGTGGCTAGTTTGCAATGCGATGCGTGGATCCAGGTTGGTCTTCCTTCCAACTTAACAGAAGTAGGCGTTGTTAGGAGTACTTGGTAAGGTCCTTGATATCGGGGTTCAAGGGTCTTTCTGGAGTGTTTCTTGACATATACGTAATCACCGGGTTGTAGACAGTGAGTTCCTTCCACACTATCTGGATCTGGAATGGAAGAGAAAACTAGAGAATGCATTTGAGTTAAATGCTTTTGCAACTGGATTACATAACTTGTCAAATTATCCACATTGAGTGTTAAGACCTGTGGGTAGTACAACCCTGTGTTTGGTGGTCTTCCAAACAATATCTCGAAGGGTGACAGTTTAGTTTTCCCCGTGGGCGTGTACCTTACTGAGAATAATGCTAACGGAAGACACTCTGGCCATGGTCTATGGGTCTGTTCCATGGTTTTCTGTATTTTTAATTTTAGTGTCCCATTCATTCTTTCTACCTTCCCTGAACTCTGTGGGTGATAGGGTGTATGAAATGTTTGTTCTACACCTATCATTTGCATTACATTTTGCATTACCTCAGCAGTGAAATGTGTGCCTCTGTCTGATTCAATTGTTTCAGGAACACCGAATCGTGGTACTAGTTCCATCACTAGTTTCTTTGCAGTGGCTCGAGCTGTAGCCGTTTTCACCGGGTAGGCCTCTGGCCATCCAGAGAACATGTCAACACACACCAGAACATATTCATATGGTCCACTTCTGGGGAGTTGAATGTAGTCGATCTGTAGTCTCTGGAAAGGATATAACGGCCTAGGACTGTGTTTCCGTGGAGTTTTCACTACCTGTCCGGGATTGTGTGCTAGGCATATGGGACAGGAGGTACAGTGTAGCTGCGCCACCTTCCCAAACCCAGGAGCAATCCAAACCTTCGTGACTAGGCGAGTCATTCCATTGGCGGACATGTGAGTTGGAAGGTGAACTGCTTCTGCCATCCTTGGGTACAAAACCCTAGGCAAGCAGTACTTCTGATCTTTCTTCCACATTCCGTTCGTCTTCTCAGCTCCCATCTTTTCCCAAGTTTCCTTGTCCGTCTGAGCGGAGTCTTCTTGGAACTTTTGTAAGTCTGTAAACAATTCTGATGCATCCTTGTGCACTATGTTTACTTTTTCTGGAGTCCCCAAGGCAGCTTGCTTCGCCACCTGGTCTGCTTTTTCGTTGCCTTTTGCTTCCATGTTGTCTTTTCTGGTGTGTGCTGGCACCCTCATAACGGCCACCCCCTGTGTCTGGGCCACATTCTCGAGGATTTCTCTGATCAGTGTGGCATGTTTTATGGGTGTTCCTGCTGCTGTCATGAAACCCCTTGTGCGCCACAAAACCCCAAAATCATGTACTATCCCAAAGGTATATCTTGAGACAGTGTAGATATTTGCTGTTTGTCCTTTGGAAAGTTTTAATGCCTCATTCAGAGCTGTCAGCTCAGCCTCTTGTGCGGACATGTGGGGTGGAAGTGCCTTTGCTACAATAGTCTCATGTGGTGACACTACCGCATATCCTGTGTGGAATTTTCCACTTTCATCGGCATATCTGCTGCCATCCACAAAAAGCACAAAGTCTGGATTTGACAATGGTGTGTCTATGACAATGGGCAAGCCAACAACTTCTTGCTGCATCAGTTCTATGCAATCATGTTCAACCTCGTGTGGGGGCTCAAAAGAAAGCGATAATGTGTTCTCATCTATATCCCCCCTTTCAGAATCTGCAATTGGCAACAATGTAGCCAGATTCAGATTCTGAGTTTTGGTAAACGTAACATTAGGAGGCATAAGCAAGGCACATTGCAATCTGAGTTGTCTGGCCATAGAAATATGTTTAGCAGAAACCTGATTCAGGATACCGTATATATCATGTGTGGTACAGACAGTTAGTGGGTTATCCAATACAATATCAGAAACTTTGTCAAGTAGCAATGCGATAGCAGAGACTGCTCTAACACAGGATGGTGTTCCCTGTGCTACAGAGTCTAGTTTGGCAGAATAGTATGCAAGGGGTCTATTCTTTTTGTCATGTTTCTGTGTCAAAATGCCAGTAGCATGCCCTCTAATTTCAGCGGCCATCAGTTGAAAGGGTATATCATAGTTGGGTATACCTAATGCTGGAGCTGACACTATGGCCTTCTTCAGATACTGGAATGAGTCTCGTGCAATGTCAGTCAGTTGAAAAGGTGTTGTGTTGATGCAATCATACAGTGGCTGCATATGTTCACTAGCATGTATGACCCATTGGCGGCAAGACGAAACTAAACCCAAAAATGTTCTCAACTGCTTATGGGTTGTCGGTTCCTTCATTTGTTGTACAATTGTAATTCTGTCATTGGTTAAGTGTCGGGTACCATGTGATAGACAATGTCCTAAGAATATGACTTTTGGTTGGCAAAACTGTAACTTTTCTCTGTTGACCTTACATCCATTGTCTGATAAAAACATCAGTAGTGAAAGTGTATGGATTCTACAGTTAGCCTCATCAGGTGCACAAAGCAACAGGTCATCCACATATTGTAAGAGCACAATATCAGGTGGGTGTGGCCAGCCGGCCAACACAGATTGCAATGCCTGCGTGTACAGTGTGGGTGAATGCTGCATGCCCTGTGGCAGTCTGGTCCAGGCATATTGTTTGCCCTTAAATGTAAAAGCGAACAGATGCCAACAGCTTTTGTGGAGGGGCACTGAGAAAAATGCGTTTGACAAATCAATCACTGAAAAACATTTCGATTGACTAGGGATTTTTGCCAATAGCGTGTGTGGGTTAGGTACTACTGGTGTCAAAGGAACAAGGACCTTATTTATCTCTCTCAGATCATGTACCATGCGATATTTCGGGGCATCACCTGGTCCTCCTTTCTTTTTGACAGGAAACAATGGCGTATTAGCTTGTGATTTAATTGACACCAATGCTCCATTGCTTACAAGATCAGTGACTTGTGCCTCAATAGCAGCCTCTTGTTGGGCACTGATAGGGTACTGCCGCAGCTGTGGCAACCTTGTGTCTGCGGGCACCTCCACCTCAACTGGGGATACGGGAAGTAAGCCAATATCCGCATTCCCTTTTGCCCATAAGGTATCAGGTAATTCGTCTAGGGCTGAGTCCCATGGTTGTGATGTGGTGTCATCATGATTTTGTGACTCGAGAGCTTGAATTATCATGCAAGCCTCAATAGCATCCCCTTCCTCATCTGGAATGGTAAGGTGTACTGTACCATCTTCAGTAAATTTGATGTCTGCCTGCAGTTTCTTTAGTACATCCACTCCCAATAGGCAAATTGGTGCTTTTTTGACAAACAAAAATTTATTCAGAAACATTTTAGGTCCTACTTTAACTGGCAGAGGTTTGCTAAAAGGGATTAAGCTAGATTGTCCACTAAATCCTGAAACAAAGGTCGAGTTTTCTGAAAGGAGATCTGGAGTTATTACTTTGTCATTAACCACTGAAGAGGTTGCTCCGGTATCTACTAGAAAGGGTACCTTTTTTCCATTTACTTTGATTTTAACTACTGGTTCCCTAGAATCAAGTTGCATTCTAACTGCACCTAGTCAGTTAGTAGGTTCCTCCCTCCTAGGCTGAGATTCTCTATCCGCTTTTCGTTTACAGCAATCTCTCTGGAAATGACCTGGCTTTTTACAGTAATGACATGTAAAAGTTCTCCTCCTAACCTCATTGATTGGATGTCCTTGGTTGTCAAATTGGGTCACCGCTACTCTTGTTTTGGCCGGTGGTGCATTCTTCCTTTCCTGCAAATCTAATTCAATGCCCATAGCTTTTTGTCTTAATCCATGGACATCAGGTACTGATCTCCAATCAGGGGTGCTTATTTTCAGGGGATCTCGTATTTCTTTGAGCAACCCTTCCATAAAGGCTTTTGCCAATAGTCGTGATACCCCCTCATTATTTGTATCAAGACCCTCATCTTGGAACGCCGTTTCCAATATCCGAAAGAAATCGGTCACTGACTGTCCCGGTTTCTGCGGTATGGCTGTCATGTTACCTCTCTGTCTCTGCTTCGTCTGCATAAAATTGTCAAGGGCAGTTAAAAAGGGCTCTCTCGAAGCCTGAGTTCGAGGATTACCTTCTTGATCATTATCAGCGGGTCTATTTGGTCCAACAATCTGTGAAAACTCCCCTTGGGTAGTTATTGGTAGTTTTAATCTGTATAAGTCTTCCCCATCCAACCAGGTCCCTCTGTGTACAGTCAGTACTTGTCTTTTGTACCGGGCAAACCCCATAGGAAAGGTAGTGGGATCTGGAGCATTAGACAATAATGCCATACATTCTGGAGCGGACCATGGAGTATAATGGGTAGTCTGAATCTGTCTGGTGCGGGTAACACCCTGTTCATCTGTTTCCCTGAAAGGGCGTGTTTGGGTCCTAACGGGGGCTAATCTGCTAGGGTGATGGTAACGGGGTGCTCCACAGGCTAGACACGTCTCTCTCCAGTCTGGATTTTGTTGACCACAATTATTACAAGTCCATCCTAGATTGCCATTGCTAGGTAATGGTGATTGTACATCAGGGCACAGTCCGGTGGGCAGTGATATAACCGGTGCTGCAGGTGGGGTTGTTATACGGGCTGGGGCAGGATATGGTGGTGGTTCCTGCTTCTCTGACACAGGGCTAAATTCTTTGGGACGAATCCATCGTTTTGTTTTCTCATTATATGCCCAGTTCTCTCGCTTAGCAACCTGTGATACTTTAATGCATGCCTCCACTTGTTCCCCCCACTCATTGTCTGCAATTCTTCCTGATTTTATGTCTTTTATCTCCTTCCACTTTTCTTCATCTAGAGCTTCTTTACCTTTTAACTTGGAAAAGGGCGTGCAGCAGCTGGCAGATAAGAGGGAAAAGCGCGCGAAACAGGGGTGCTTGGCAGCAGAGCAGTGTGCAGGAGCGCAGTGAGCGGTGCGCTCGGCTGCCCCTTCCCCCACCGGGTACCGTCATTGCGGCAGGGTCCAACCGTGTAGAGTGGGACCGCTGTCAGGAGAGAAGCTGGGTGCAGAACAGTGCAGAGCCGCTGCAGGACAGAGTAGAGCCTGTCGTGCTGCAGCCGGAGAGAGAGAAGTGCTTCGGGAGGTACTAGTGCCCCACAGACCAGTGACTGTCATTTCCTGCCGCCAGTAGCCAGGACAGAGAGCGAGAGGGACATGCAGTGTGTGCCAGTGACTTCCAGTAAGCGAGACACAGAGCATTCCATGTCCGTGAGTACTACACACGTGCCTCATACGAGTGACCGAGTACAGGACAGACCCTTGCACCCCGACCATGCCATTAAACAACTTCTGAGCTGTGTGGGGCCCGTACCAGTTTGTGACCCCTTTTACCGTCAGCCACTTTGGGCTCGCTTGACCGAGACTGTGAGGAGAGTTGTGCAGGAGTCTCGTCGAGCTTAGAGCGTGCTGTGGCCCTTACTGTTGCTTGGCCACTACAGAATATGGACTAGGGGTAGTGTAAGGTACTGGAGACCCTCCACTGTCACCAGAAGATGGGGGATATTGTTGTCTTATTGACCCCATTAATAAGGACACTGCGTCGACCGTTGCCGGCACCTTTGAGTTCGCAGCAGGAGCGGCAATATTAAGACTTCCTTATACGTTTGCTAATATTTGAACTGTTGTATTGTACCGTACCTTTAATACTGTTTAACTATTCACCTCCCTGTGTGGAGTATTTCCCCTGTAAATAAATCCTGTTAACCTTTGATTTGTTGCCTGCATACCGTCACTGCATCCCGCGACTTCCGTGCAAACATGGAAACTTTACTGAATTTAATGAGGGTTATGTACAAGGGATAGCGAGTACACAGTCTTAAGCACGTTTCAGTCACAGCAAGAAGCCTTTTCACAGACATCGTTTCCTTCAACTGTAGTCTGCTCCAGGGCCGGCACTGCACACTGTTTCACACTACTTCATCACAGCATAGCTTATTGCCACAGTACAGTTCAGCGAGTTTCTCTTCACCCGCTCAGTGGCTCTATGTCCTATCACTATAGATTCCCTGGATCTACCGCACAGGGCTCTCACTAGTCCCACAGTCTCAGTTCTCTTTAGGTCCATACCTTCAGCATTTATCAAGCTCAGGGTTTCTCTTGACACGTCATCCTATCTGAGGACCCCTTCAAGATGGAGGGCCACTCTGTCTTTTCTCTCAGTTCCTGCTGTGGATCACCTTTTGGCAGCAGTGCACACTTGCTGCTCTCCAACTTCTCACTCCCTCTAGTCAGAAAGTAATCTGCCTTTCTTAACACTGCCCCCCACTCACTGTGGGCTAATCCCAAACATTAAGTGTATCTTATTTCTCTGTGGTTTTGCCAGCTACCTGTGGCTGGACAGGCTACAGCTTCATACTAACAATCTAAATAATCTCTATACACTAAATATATTACACTTTTAATACTTATCCTACACTATCACATCCTTTACTGTACATTGCTTACATTACTATATACATTACATAGGCAAACATCTTACACTTCACATGACACAATATGTATACAAGAAGCAGGACATTATTCACATTATACATCACAAAATGCACAGCCCTGATGTCATCCTGTTGTCTCCTTACACATGCACAATGTGACAGGTTCCATTTAAAGCCGTCATAGAATGTTATGACGTATTCTTATAATTTTTGTTATATGTACAATATGTATTCTTTTCTACATCAGGCAAGTGCTTTCCTGTTTTCTCTAGAGTTCACAATCTGATTTTTACACAATCAGATCTAACTTGTGATCAGCGCCTGAAGCTTAACTGCGATGTTTAATAATAGTCTAAGGTTCTGTAATTCGGCTTCTTGTCTCTACAGAGCCTCAGGTTGCCGACCTATCCTTCTCCCATACGTCATACTGCAGCTCTGTTTGCACGTATTGTCAACCCTATATGACCGCAAACCCAACAGAATGTCTGCAAGCAATTGCATGGTATATGCTGAGGCATTAAAGGGGTTGCCTCCATTCTGAAAATGTTGAGCAGCTGTATAGGTTACAGTAGTTTAAAAATAAAAATTGATTACTTATCCATCCCGGGTACATCTCTCTATTGCTTCCACAGTCTCTATTGCTTTACTATTACAGTGATGTCATTTTGCCAGTACTGCAGCCAGTTAGTGAGCTCAGCCGCTTGTACCGTCTACATGAGATGAGCTGCTGAGATCAGTGATTAGCTGCAGAACTGTCCACGCTGTAGTCAAACAGCAGAGATGCTGGCGCTGTGTCACGCTGGTGCCTTGGCAGGTTGGCGCGAGCGAGGGGGTTGTGGCCCCACTGTACCACAAACCAGACTACCCTGGAAGGGGCGTGACTAGGACAGCTACCTTGGTGTTCACTGGAGCCTTTGTTGGTGAGGTCAGGCTTGTGCAGCAGGTAGCTGCCAGGTGCCACTCCAGGGTAGAGTCTGGCTGTGGCTGCTGATCCCACTGGGCAACAGGATGCTAGGACAGGTGCGGGCGACAGGCACGACGACTGAGACACAGGCAGGCGAGCACGGCTGAGACACAGGCAGGCGGGCACGGCGGAGACATGGGCAGGCGGACTCAGCTGAGACACGGGCAGGCGGGCATGGCTGAGTCACTTGCAGGAGGGCACGGCTGAGACACAGGGACCTGGGCAGGAAGGAGTGGTGTATGGAATAGGTAGAGACCTGTTCACACTGGAGAAGAACTGCAAGGCTGTGGTGAGGAGCTGCAGTTAGCAGCAAGAAGTTCAGCAGAAGCAGAACAAAGCAGAACCACAGGAGTGCGGAGCACAGGCAGAGCCACAAGAGTGCGGAGCACAGGCAGAGCCACAAGAGTGCGGAGCACAGGCAGAGCCACAAGAGTGCGGAGCACGGGCAGAGCCGCAAGAGTGCAGGGCACGGGCAGAGCCGCAAGAGTGCGGAGCACAAGCAGAGCCGCAAGAGTGCGGAGCACAAGCAGAGCCGCAAGAGTGCGGAGCACAAGCAGAGCCGCAAGAGTGCGGAGCACAAGCAGAGCCGCAAGAGTGCGGAGCACAAGCAGAGCCGCAAGAGTGCGGAGCACAAGCAGAGCCGCAATAGTACGGAGCAGGCAGAGCCGCAATAGTACAGAGCAGGTAGAGTCGCAAGAGTGTGGAGAATGGGCAGAACCGCAAGAGTACGGAGCAGGCAGAGCCGCAAGAGTACGGCGCACAGGTAGATAGAGAGGACACAAGGATAGACACAGCAAGGAAAGGAGCCACAGACAAGGAGACTGAGAGACAGAGGTAGAACTAAGTTCAGACAAGGTAATGGTGCGAGACAAGGCAAGGAACAAAGACACAGGGACCAGGATATTCTGCCACCTGGTGGGCAGAGAGGACAGGTACGAGACAAGGCAAGATGCAAGGACACAGAGACCAGGATATTCTGCCTTCTGGGGGTGGTTGGAGAGGTACAAGACAAGGCAAGGAACAAGGACACAGAGACCAGGATATTCTGCCTCCTGGAGGGCGGCAAGACAGGCACAGACACAGGACTAGGAATCAAGCCTCCAGAGAAGGCAAAACACAGGACAGGACCTGGCAACTCAGCAGCAAGACGCTAACTGAGCTAAGACATTGCACAGGCAGCTATCACCGGGTGTGGCTGCCCTAAATACTAGAGGCCTCTTGCTAATTGACCAGGGACACATTAGACAGGTGCACCCTGATTCCATAAGAAACAGAGAGTTCTCACGCCGCCCCCTATGCACACAGCCAGAAAGCATGCAGAGAGCAGGCAGGAAGCAAGAGGCACACAGCATGGAGCCGGCAGCAGATAGAAGTCACAGTATTGCCTGGAGCAGTGAATAAGTTGGTGTGTGGGGAATGGGAGGCCATGTAGTGATGCTGGCAGGGTTGTTACACGCTGGGCTATTGGCTTGTAAATAATACTCAATTTATTGTGTTATACCACAATTTATAGCCCCTTCAAGACTTGATGAGTATGGCCTCAATAAAGCTTCTGTCTGGAGATGATGCAGAGGGCAGCTCATTTTCTATCTAGTTTTATGTTATATAATACAATTGCTGAAGTACACAAGACTTCCCCAAAACATCAGCGATCCACCTCCTTGCATTACAGTAGGAATGGTGTTCTTTTCATCATAGGCCTTGTTGACCTCTCACCAAATGTAATGTTAATGGTTGAGGCCAAAAAGTTCAATTTTGGTCTCATCACTCAAAAGTCTAGTATTTCAGCTGAAGTTATTTGTGGGTTTCCTTTGCATCCCAAACAATCAACAAACTGGAGCAAGTTCAGAGAAGAGCGACCAGAATGGTGACCGGTCTGCAAACCATGTCCTATGAGGAACAGTTACAGGATTTGGGAATGTTTAGCTTGCAAAAAAGAAGACTGAAAGGACATTTAATAGCTGTCTATAAATATCTCAAGGGCTGTCACATTGTAGAAGGATCATTATTATTCTCATTTGCACAAGGAAAGACTAGAAGCAGTGGGATGAAACTGAATCGGAGGAGACACAGATTAGATATTGGAAAAAACTTTTTGACAGTGAGGGTGATCAATAACTGGAACAGGCTGCCACGAGAGGTGGTGAGTTCTCCTTCAATGGAAGTCCTCAAACAGAGGCTGGACAGACATCTGTCTGGGATGATTTAGTGAATCCTTCTTTGAGCAGGGGTTGGAGCAGATGACCCAGGAGGTCCCTTCCAACTCTACCATTCTATGATTCTATGAATTTTCCTGCCAGTTGTGGATGAAATTTTTGTTGGTCTACCTGACCGTGGTTTTTTTTTTTACAAAGCCCCTGATTTTCCATTTTCTAATCACAGTTTGAATGCTGCTGAGCTGCTGACTGGCATTATCAATTCTTTGGATATCTTTTTGTATCCCTTTCCTGTTTTATACAGTTCAACTACCCTTTCCCGTAGATCCGTTGACAATTCTTTTGCTTTCCCCATGACTCGCAATCCAGAAATGGGAGTGGCTGGATGAAAGATGCAAGATTCTGTCTGGATCCCAGAAACTCACTCAGCGTTTATACACACTCACTGATTACAAGCAAACAGGCCACAGGTGAGGATGTTATCTTTAGTCGCCATTCAAACCCATTTGTGTCAACTTCTGTGCATTTTATCAGGCCTGTAAACTTTTGATCAGGGTTATTTGGATGTTTCGGGTTGTCATTATGATTTAAAAACAGAAAACACAGTAGTTTGACAATAAATGGCTTCACCAACCACTAACCATGAGTGGAGAAAAAGTCTTGGTGTTATCATTCATTTTCTCTGAAAAAAGGCCAAGAAAGTCAAATTTCTGCCAGGGTATGTAAACTTTTGATCACAACTGTATAAAACACAGAGTAATTAGTAAACACTATTTTTTATCTAAAAAGCTTAAATATTATCCCACCGCGACAAGGTGTACCCCAATCGGGACGATCATATCCTTAAGTATTAAAACCTCACCTTGTGTCAGATGACCTCAATGTAGATGGAGGCAGAGCATCTACATTGAGGTCATCTGACACTAGGTGAGATTTTAATACTTGAGGATAGGACCATCCCGCTTGGGGTTCACCTTGTGGTGGTTTGATAATTTTTAAGCTTTTTTGATCAAATGCAGTGTTTACTAATTACCCTATGTAATTTACCTGTGCTATTACTATTTACTTACAGCCGGGTACATGCTCATTTGTTCTAGAGAAGTATGCACACACCGAAAACTTTTCAAGAACCTGTAGCTGAGGACTATATATTAACCAGCATGTCATTGCTCAGTTGGGCCCTAGGGGCACTATTTCGCAGCTTTGTTTTGGACCTGAACGTTGCCTGATTTCTCCTTCCCAAAGGGCAATATTCTGATCAGTGAGGCTTTTTGTTTTAAATAATTAACGTCCATATGTTGATCTAAATTTTGTTTATATGAATGTTGTTGTTTTTTTTTTTTAGGATTTCATTTAATACATGAAAAATAATGAAATAATGACATGCATAGTAAAATAATATCTAGAGACGCATTCCTGATGAGCTGCTGTGATACCATATGTCATTCTTTGGCTGCAAACCTCACAAAATGCATTTATGCTCATTAAGTGATCATTTTATAGGAGTCTGGCTCAATAGGTACTAGCATAAAAGTCTGGGATACACTAATTGATCATGAGATTTGAAGGATTTTTAATAAATATGCAAATAGGCTCAATTAATAGAATAACAAGCATACTCTGATTACCTAATATACTGTAATTATGTTTCTAAGGACTGAGCGATGTTTGCTTATCCGTAGGAATAGGTTACTTCCATAGATGACATTGGACATATAGTATATACTTATGGATGCATTCTAGGGCAAAAGAATGGGAAAAATAAATGTATGATATTTTTATGCCTAATTATAGGAACATTGATGAAAAACAAAAAACTCCTTCAAAAGGGAAAATCTTTAAAGAGGATTTCCTACATAATAAATTGTAATGAAAACAGGTAGTAATGGGCTAAAATGGCAAAAAGAACAATACTGACCTTACCAATCCTTGCTACATTGTCTTCCATGGTCTCCCACCAGGCTCTGTTTATCCAACTCCATGAAGAAGTGCTGCCAATTACTGGTCACAGCTATTTTATTATAGTACAGTAGACATGTTTTATTTATTTGTTACTCACTTATATAGCGCCATTAATTCCACAGCACTTTGTAGACATTATTGGCACTGTCCCCATTGGGGCTCACTATATACTTTCCCTATCAGTATGTCTTTGGAGTGTGGGAGGAAAGCCACGCAAACACTGGGAGAACATACAAACTCCTTGCAGATGTTGTCTTTGGTGGGATTTGAACCCAGGACTCAAGCGCTGCAATGCTAACCACTGAGCCACCGTGCTGCCTTATGTTAACAACACTAAAGGCAATTATTAGTTATCACCATGCATGTCAATGATGGAGCTGAGGAAACAGAGACTGGTCCAGGACCAGGGAAGCATCACAACAGCACTGGCAAGTTATTGGAAAGGTGGGTATTTATCTTTTTGGTACTATACACTATTAGCTGCTGTTTGTGGACAACCCCTTTAATCCCTTCATGACCGGAGCTTTTTTGTTTTTGCGTTTTCGTTTTTTATTACCCGTCTCCTCAGAGCCATAACTTTTTTATTTTTCCGTCAATATGGCCATGTGGAGGGCTTGTTTTTTGCACGATGAGTTGTAGTTTTGAATGAGATCATTGCTTTTACCATGTCATGTACTAGAAAACAGGAAAAAAAAATCCAAGTGCAGTGAAATTGCAAAAAAAGTGAAATCCCACAGTTGTTTTTTGCTTGGCATTTTTACTAGGTTCACTATATGCTAAAACAGACCAGACATTATGATTCTCCAGGTCATCACAAGTCCATAGACACCAAACATATCTAGGTTCTTTTTTATCTAAGTTGTGAAAGAAATTCCAAACTTTGTTAAAAAAAATAAAAAATTGCGCCATTTTCCAATACCTGTCATGTCTCCATTTTTCGTGATCTCGGGTTGGGTGAGGGCTTATTTTTTTGCGTGCCAAGCTGACGTTTTTAATTATATCATTTTGGTGCAGATACGATCTTTTGACCGCCTGTTATTGCATTTAGTGGCAACCAAAAAAACTTAATTCTGGCGTTTTGACTTTTTTCTCACTGCGCTGAGACAGAAACTAGATCAAGCCAGGGTCAAAGCACAAGATAGGACGACAGTACCAAAGGGTTAGGCAGAATGGATAGTCAGGATGTAGCAAATAATCAGAAAACCAGAATGGGCAATAGACGGTACAATAGGGACAAACTGTAATGGAGTAATGATAGCCAAGCCAGGAGGTCAGAACCAGAAAAGACAATAATACCAAAACGAGAGACGGAAGGTTCTTGCTTGGGCACACACGTCCAGGAGGGGTGGTCACTGCGGCTATATGCAGACCACAAAACTCCTGGCAGGGTCTTACTGGTGGCCGTACAGGGCTCGGGATGTTAAAAAATATATTCGGGCCTGTGCCTTTTGTGCTCGGAATAGCCTCCTTAAGCAAAGAGCGGAGACCCCTGCTGACACACGGTGGCATTCCACTTTAACTTC
Organism: Dendrobates tinctorius; assembly: GCF_039654945.1. Classification (NCBI taxonomy): domain Eukaryota; kingdom Metazoa; phylum Chordata; class Amphibia; order Anura; family Dendrobatidae; genus Dendrobates; species Dendrobates tinctorius. Next base: position 28,476,228 of record NW_027361705.1, read on the forward strand.
TGCTCCCGCTGTCTCCCACGGGTCCCTTCTCAGACCTGGCGATCTTGCCACCCCTGAGGCCTTCCACGTGTCCTGGGTCTCTCTGTCATCTACCGGGACATCAGACTTGCCTGCGGACGAGTCTGAGGCCTATACCTCTTACAGGCACAAGTTGGTGGATTGTAAGGCTCAGGGAGGGGGGGCCCTAGGAGGGGGGTAATGTTTAAAGTCGGATTCCTGCGTTTACTCAGCAGGGATCCAGATCCTCACATTCTGCACTCTCCTCCTATTTTGCCACTGCAGAGGAGATTGCAGAGGAGATTGCCTTGCAGCAAATCTCTCCTGAGGCTAAGTCCTTCTGTCCTCTTACTGGGCATGCTCATGGGACGATCTCCCATTGGAGATCGGGAGTCATGTGCTCAGGTCCCGCTCCAGTTCTCATTGGTCCATCTCAGAGATCTGGAAGCGTGCAGAAGGTCCCGGCTACTAAAAAAGGCGCGCATGGCTGTTCCGCCATACGCTAGTATAGACTTACTTGCTTCTGTGTGTATGAGGACGGATGCATGATTCTGGTGACTGACTCATTTGAAACCCCTTCCCTATGATATTACGCATGTGGATAGGGACTGAGTTAGAAACAGCGCCAGCGCTCCTCTGCTTCCTCAGCTGCTAGCGTCCGACATTGCGCTTGCGCCTTGCTTTTGTCGTTTAGCGGCAGTGTCCACGCCGCGCAGCAGTAGCAGCCTTCTTTGCATTCGCAGTTGCAACGCCGCGCACACGGTAGGTCTAGATGGACGTAGTGCCGCCGTCTTGGGCTACTCCTGTGACCGTATACCGTGTGTGCGTTTTTTTACTGAGTACTGTGACTACAACAGGCTCAGTCATTTGTGTTTGTACTTTTTTGCATCTCTGTGAGTTAACTGAGATTGCTCTGCACACCTGGGTGAAGTTTAACCCTGTGTGCATTTCCGCCATATTGCTCCTGCCACCACCCAGCAGCGGTTATTTCACGTACTGCACGGTGGACCCCGAGCGGCGAACGCACTTTATTATTATTTTCACTTAGTGTGTTCCGCCTTTCCTAACAATCTATGACTCCATAGCACTGGTCACTACTGAGCATGAACATAAAGTGCAGCACAGATTCATCTCATCTATGAACCCACAGCATTGGTCACTACTGAGCATGTACATAAAGTGCAGCACAGATTCATCTCATCTATGACTCCACAGCACTGGTGGTCACTACTGATCATGTACATAAAGTGCAGCACAGATTCATCTCATCTATGACCCCACAGCACTGGTCACTACTGAGCATGTACATAAAGTGCAGCACAGATTCATCTCATCTATGACCCCACAGCACTGGTCACTACTGAGCATGTACATAAAGTGCAGCACAGATTCATCTCATCTATGACTCCACAGCACTGGTCACTACTGAGCATGGACATAAAGTGCAGCACAGATTCATCTCATCTATGACCCCACAGCACTGGTCACTACTGATCATGTACATAAAGTGCAGCACAGATTCATCTCATCTATGACCCCACAGCACTGGTCACTACGGAGCATGTACATAACGTGCAGCACAGATTCATCTCATCTATGACCCCACAGCACTGGTCACTACTGAGCATGTACATAAAGTGCAGCACAGATTCATCTCATCTATGACCCCACAGCACTGGTTACTACGGAGCATGTACATAAAGTGCAGCACAGATTCATCTCATCTATGACCCCACAGCACTGGTCACTACTGAGCATGTACCTAAAGTGCAGCACAGATTCATCTCATCTATGACCCCACAGTACTGGTCACTACTGAGCATGTACATAAAGTGCAGCACAGATTCATCTCATCTATGACCCCACAGCACTGGTCACTACTGAGCATGTACATAAAGTGCAGCACAGATTCATCTAATCTATGACCCCACAGCACTGGTCACTACTGAGCATGTACATAAAGTGCAGCACAGATTCATCTCATCTATGACCCCACAGCACTGGTCACTACTGAGCATGTACATAAAGTGCAGCACAGATTCATCTTATCTATGACCCCACAGCACTGGTCACTACTGAGCATGTACATAAAGTGCAGCACAGATTCATCTCATCTATGACCCCACAGTACTGGTCACTACTGAGCATGTACATAAAGTGCAGCACAGATTCATCTCATCTATGACCCCACAGCACTGGTCACTACTGAGCATGTGCATAAAGTGCAGCACAGATTCATCTCATCTATGACCCCACAGCACTGGTCACTACTGAGCATGTACATAAAGTGCAGCACAGATTCATCTCATCTATGACCCCACAGCACTGGTCACTACTGAGCATGTACATAAAGTGCAGCACAGATTCATCTCATCTATGACCCCACAGTACTGGTCACTACTGAGCATGTACATAAAGTGCAGCACAGATTCATCTCATCTATGACCCCACAGCACTGGTCACTACTGAGCATGTACATAAAGTGCAGCACAGATTCATCTAATCTATGACCCCACAGCACTGGTCACTACTGAGCATGTACATAAAGTGCAGCACAGATTCATCTCATCTATGACCCCACAGCACTGGTCACTACTGAGCATGTACATAAAGTGCAGCACAGATTCATCTTATCTATGACCCCACAGCACTGGTCACTACTGAGCATGTACATAAAGTGCAGCACAGATTCATCTCAACTAAAAACTCAGATCCTTAGATCAGGAACAGAACAGACATTTAAGAACATTTCATAACTTTCCCTCATTATGAAAACATTTACAGCACAACGTGCATTGTACTACTGTACCCAATATATTTTAGAAGTCGGTCCATTTTATACCATCTCCACCAAAATGGACACTGATTCTGACTCCACAGCCCTGGTAGCTATGAAGTTAAACTGCAATACCAGACCCAATGCATAAAAGAAAGCCGAAATTTTTTTAAGTGCAATGCTAGACAAAGCCTGTGGATAACTGTGGCACGGTTTCTGAAGGAAGCCATTTAAAAAAAAAAAAAACTCATGTAACCACCAAAAGTTTTCTTTCAGCGAGGTGAGGGTCTTACCTGTGACTTTATTTGGGACTCTATAATTTTTAGTTACCCCCTGTATATTTCATCTATAGGCAGTACTATATGGACAAATTGCATTTAGCAATGAAATGTACTGAGTGTTCTTATGTTACTGGAAAATAATATCTGAATTCTTCAAGGTGACTATGTAATGGGACTGAAGCCATGGGCGAGGTACTTGTGTTCTACACCCCAGCTCACTACAGGAAAATGGGGGTCCTGGTTGGTTGTGTGGATTTTAGCTGTACCAGGTGTTGTAGAGTTCAATGAGAGACCACCACTGTCATTTACTGAAAAGGGGTGCGTATGTACAGTGGATAGCGGGTGCAAATCTTCATGAACGTTTCTCTTGATACAAAGAACATATTCATAGATATTCTTTTCTAAACTTACATGGTTCTGCCTCAGCTAGTTCCTCTGCCTTCACCACAACCCAGCACAGGACTTCTGGTGTTCCCCTTTTCCCCAATAATGGCATTACAGCCCAGTAAGCAAGAGTCCTAATTCTCAACCCTTGGCTCTGCATCTTTTACCCCTTAGGGGAGCTACTTATGCCACAATGGCTGTTACTTAACGTCCACTGCTTGCCAAAACCTTGGAATTACCACATGGGGCACACTCTTTGTCTGGTGTCCCTTGCTCTGACATGTCCATTTACCTTCTTGGCTTGCAAACTCGAGATCGTCCTGCTAGGCCTCCTATCCTAGATCCTGTCTCCAGTAAATCACTCACTCCTTTTGTCAGTTTTCATAATCTCTACTCTGGATCACACTATCCGTTTCCTCAGTCTCCTCTCACTTCAGGGACACCCACTTCATGCGGCTGTACTCGACGGTCAGACCATAGTTTTGCTTCTGCTGTGTGCTAGGCCCTGTCTGGCTTCTGACAGGATATTCCCTCTGTCCCCTCCCTTTAACCCATCCCATTTTGGGCTACTCCCAAACATTAACTGTGTCTCTCCTTGTTAACTAGCTAGTGCAGGTTGACAGAGTACTCTACCATTTATAACACACATCACTGAGCATATGATACTACACATCACATCACAATACATTAAAGCACATGTCTTCAAGGGGGGAATGTGGCCAGAACTTCCATCTTCTTACCACTACTTGGAGCTGTAATGGCAGGTAAACATCTACTAATAAAATGAGGCTGAACCACATACTTCAATAAAGCCTGATTCCCGTTGTACAAACATCTCGGGTTAGGAAGTGAGGTGAAGATGTTGTGTAGAAGCGAAGAAGAAGGGAGTTACCGCTATATTGCAGAAAGGGAGGGGCGTTGGGCATTTTCTTAGCTGATGATGACTGTAGTAAAAGGATGTTTAAGATTACTTAAGAATGGCCTGAAGGCCGATTTGTCATTTGTAAGTTAGTTTTATACATGGCACGAGAAGGTTTTAGAAAGTCTGTAACATGACATGTGGCTTCTCATTGTGGTCTGCTGTTAAACATTACATTATTACATAATGAGCACATACAAAAAGATCTGAAAAGTAACAAGTCCTGAAGGAAAACCACTGACAGAAGCGAAAGCATGGATAAGGCAAGAATGAAATAGACTGAAAGAGAAATGCTGTATTATTGCATATTAAAAGAAGGAATTATAAACATGTATAGAAAGGGTTATTAAAAGGCATGGGGCTGGGGAAATGAGAAAAAGGAAGGGGGCACTGAAATACCCTGGTGTAAAAGAAAAGAAAATTAAATGAAAAACTCACAAATGATAGTGAATAATGCCAGATACAGACACACGAATGCTTGTTAAAAGTTAAACTTGCAAAGAGATAAATGGTGCACAAAAACTACATATAAATAGGAACTATCACAAAAACATGTGCATAAATGCAACAAAATACCAAAAAATCGTAAATTGTAAACCTGAAATGTTAATAAGGACAGGGTAACAGAATGCCCTCCGCATGTGTCGCACAACACATGTAGAGTTGAAACCAGAAGTTTCCATATACTATATAAAAAGACACATCTGCATGTTTTTCTCAATGCAAATAGAAGGAAGGAATTGAGTAACCATAAACCACAGCAAAAAAGTGTGAAAAAAGTAAGAACAATCTTTATTTAATCACATTAAAAGAGAATATCAAACATTCATAATTACATTTGAGGTGAACAAAAGAAAAGGACAATCCTGATGACAGAGAAGGTAATCACCCCTACCTAAAATCAGAGTGACAATGGGCCATAAGACCGCATACATAATTGAGGTCATAACGCATAAAAATTGCTTAGATAATAAACACAACAGTCAGTGACTGGCAATAACTGGCCCCAAAAAGTGTAACATACGGTAAAAAATACCTTAAACGACAACAGCATGTACTTCCATAAAACAGTTAATCGGTTAATACAAAAATTGTGCCCAGTACCCGGCTGCCATAGTCACTCACCCATAATATTGCTGTATAGGAGGGGGAACGGCCCGCTCAACCCCGACGCGCGTTTCGCCACGGCTTTCTCAAGGGGAGGTGTCTGTCTAACAACACTCTGATTTTAGGTAGGGGTGATTACCTTCTCTGTCATCAGGATTGTCCTTTTCTTTTGTTCACCTCAAATGTAATTATGAATGTTTGATATTCTCTTTTAATGTGATTAAATAAAGATTGTTCTTACTTTTTCACACTTTTTTGCTGTGGTTTATGGTTACTCAATTCCTTCCTTCTATCTGCATATGATTGTGAGTACTCCACAATTGATGGTTAGTCCTTACTATTTGGTGGGGGAACGATTATGGTATTTTTAACTGGTTCCTGGCCACTTTTGACTATTATGTTAGTTTTGAACTTTTTTTCAATGTTTTTCTCAATATCTGACATGAAATCAGAATAAACCTTTCCCATTTTAGGTCAATTAGGATTACCATAATTATTAATGGTTATTAATTAATATTAATATTTGCCAAATGCCATAATGAGAGAGAGAGATAATGTTTTAAGGCATTTGTATTATTTACTTAAATGTTGCCATCTCTTCTCAGTAAATGCCTGATGAAGGGGCCTTCTGAGCCTTGAAAACTTGCAGTTATAATTTCTCTGGTTAGCCAATAAAGGTATCACTCCTTGATTACTTTTCTCAAATTTTTTGGGGACATAAGTATTTACATCTATTATTCTGGCTAACACGGTACCACAATATTATTTTGTATTGCACATTGTATTACTTACTGCAAAGTCAAAAGTTTACATACACTTGAGGGGCGTGGCCTGGGCTCTGAGCATGTAGGCAGCAAGAGCTCTGGCTCCCACAGTCACATTCTAAAGCTACAAAATAAGCGTGCATAGGGTTAACTAAAATAACCTTGCTGGACCCTATTTTATTTATGAACTTTGGGTGCCCATTTTGAGACAAAAAGCAGGACTCTGGTCCAAAGAGGACTGAAGAAATAAGCTTTTACAAGTCTGGATGGCTGCAGTGCAGCAGAAGCTGAGGGACATCACCCCACATCATCTGCCCTCCTGTGAAGAGACCGGAGTGCCAGCGCAGGCTTTACTGAAGCCAGGATTGATCTGGAGGATCATTATTGGTACTGAGGACTTTATTTTAACCCCCCAGTAAGGTACAACATAATTCCAGCTGCCTGCACAGCTTTCTGTCTGTGGTGTGTGGAGGATAACAGTGTGGCTGTGGCGGAGGGATACAGACTCCTGCATGTTCATCCCTGCTGATTACACCTGAGTGCCGCTGACTTCTGACTGCTGTAACATCAGGGTGAGTTTAGCGGGGACAGAGGAGCTTCCCTTGACATATTCTAGCGTGGCACGCTGAAGAGGAAAGCAAAGACACCGGCGGGGACTCTTTCTTTGCCAAGGAGCTGAAGGGCGGAGGGATACCACCGGACTTCTAGGACCAGACCCCGGAATCGGCCAAGAACAGCGCTATATAGACTCATAAAGGACCGGATCAGAGGCGACTAGCACCGGGGGAGCCACTAAGAACTGCTGAGGTGAGGCACAACTGAAATCCGGTCACTAGAACCGGACGCTGCACAAACTCAATGGGAAGTAGTTCTGGCTGTGTCCAGCCTGTCAGCATTGTAGAAACCTGACATCACAGGCCCTGCAGCACACAGCAAGTGGCCCCCGGTACTACAGGCTCAGCTATACCCCAGAACTGTGTGGCGCAGCAGGTAGTCATCCCCAAGAGTACTGAGGAGAAGGATATAGATTGTGGGGAGGGCCCTCACTATCCCCACACAATAAAGGAATACTGACTATTCTGCACTTACCAGCAGCGCAGACTTATAACACAATAGTGACCGCAGTTTCTGGCTGGTGGCCCCGGTGCCCTATACTCATCTGTGCAGTGCACCATAATAGAGGATTATCCACTCTTCAAGCAAGGATCAGAGCTACAGTGGACTGCTTGCATTATTATTGAGGAATTGTGTGACTTTTGGCGCTCTTACTGAGGGTTCTCAGTTGACTCCTTTTCTGAAACTTGTTTTTAGACCATTTTACTTGTCTGATTGATCAAGCTAAAAGGGTCATAGATCTGAGGCCAGGGAAGGCTGCGTAGCAAATTAAGATGCAGTCAAGCAGGGGCAGAATTAATAATAGCTCACACAGGGTGATGAGGCACAATTTGGGGGCATATTCAAAATCCTATGAGGATATCGCTAATGTGTTAAGCCCCACAAAATCTAGGTCACCTTTGAAAAGAGGTGAGCCCAAAACGCCTTATATAAAACAACCCCATAACCCTGCACCTGTCAAAGCTGCAAAAGGGGGATCAGGTATCAATAACCCATTGACCAAAACACTTCCTAAAACACAACCTGAAACACTTCAAAAAAAGAAAAATTTGGGGGGACACATTAAAACTCCTCCAAATCAGCTCCTTATGGAGGAAATGGACACTTCCAAATCAAACAAAAGGAAGGGCCCAGACGATCAGGAAAACACCGAGTCTTTCTTCTGAGAACTCTGACAGTGTCTCAGCTGACTATACCCCAAACACAAGCCCTGAAAGGCAGAGGCCTAGAAGGGACACTGGAGGTCCATTTCCTTCGTTTGAGGTTCCCCCTCCATCCATCAACCTGGGGGAATACAAGGGGTCCAATAAACAAGCCACCGAAGGATTCATGGCGGATCTCTTCCAGTCCTTCAGTTATGCCCTAAAAATAGGGTTTGAGACTCAGGCTAAGGCCCTACAGGAAACTTGCAGGAATCTTAGCCAAAAGGTTGAGAAATATGAGGTAAAGATGGTACAGGCGGAGAAGGACATAGTCTACCTCTCAAAGGAAAATTCTCTCCTCAAAACTGAGGTTATTTCCCTTAAAAACAAATTAACGGATCTGGAGGACCGAAGCAGGAGAAATAACTTAAAAATACGAGGTATTCCTGAGTCGGTCTCCCAGGCAGATCTTTCAGATTACACTAAAAATTTATTCAAAAAATTATCGCCAAATTTGACAGAATTAGAAGTAAATATTGATCATATACACCGCCTCCCACATCCGAAAGGGGTCCCACAGGAAAAGCCTAGGGACACTATCCTCAGAGTCCATTTTTTTGAAACAAAGGAGAAGGTTCTAAAATCTCTGAGAGAGAGAGGTTCACCTCCAGAGCCATATAAAGATTTAAAGATTTTCCAAGACTTCTCCAAAGAGACAATGGACACAAGAAGGTCCTTCAGAGATTTGACCTCTAAACTTAGAGAGCTCAGAGTGTCATATAGATGGGGTTTCCCTACCAAGCTATTAGTCTGGTATAATGACAAAAACTACTCCATCTACACTCCACACGAGGGTCAGAAGTTCATTAAATTTCTGATGGATGACCCAGCATTTAGGGATAGGGATTAGGACTGATTTTTATCTTATGTTCGAATTTCCATGGTGTCTACTATTAATTTCCTTTTCATGAATATGAATATCTTATGACCCGTATTTACGGTTTATTGATGTCACTGTGGGAACTTGCCACTTAATTTTTTCTCACTTTTTCCCCCACACTAAGGTGAGACACCAACCGGTTTGGAGTCCTCCAGGAGAACGCTCAAGTTCCTAATTTTTTTTTCTGTATTCCACTGTTTTGCTTGTTTCCATTTTTCTGTTTTGATATTGCACTCTAACGATGAAAATCTTATCATACAATGTTAGGGGGCTCAACAGTCCGAATAAGAGGTATGCGGTATGGAAGGAGATCAACCGAACCCGTGCCGAATTGGTATGCCTCCAGGAGGTTAAACTGGCCTCCGATCAACACCCGATCTTCCAGCACAAGAACTTTCCACACATGTACAAGTCGCTGTCCACAAAGAAAAAGGCTGGGGTCATTACACTGGTAGGTGGCACCGTTCCTTTTCAGCTCATCAAAGAGATACCAGACTCGTTGGGCAGGTTTCATATACTCATATGCTTACTCCATGAAAGGCCATGCACAATAGTGAATGTATACGCACCTAACAAGGGACACATTCGTTTCTTGAACAAGCTAATCAAAAAAATAGACAAAGTCAAAACAGGTGATCTGATCTTACTAGGCGATTTTAATATTGTCCCAGTTAGTTCGCCACAAGGTTCCAGCTTTGAAAAACTGGTTAATTCAAAATGAGCTTTATGATGCTTTTCGTTGCTTGAACACATCGTCTCGTGAGTATTCTCACTTTTCAGATGTACATAAGACAGCATCTAGAATCGATCTACTACTTACTAATATATTTACTTTAACCAAAATTAAAGATATACAGTTCATGCAAAAGACCATCTCGGATCATACCCCGGTTCTCGCTGAGTTCCTCGTGGGTCCTCCCTCTGACAAGCCATTCCACTGGAGACTTAACCCAGCCTTGTTATATATACCAGAGTACAAGCAAGAGATAGAAAACGTTCTCTTAAACTACTTCAAGGAAAATGTATCTGGTGAAGTAAATCAGTTTACGGTCTGGAATGCCCATAAGGCGGTCCTGAGGGGATGCCTTATGCAGATCCTCTCTAAACATAAGAAGAGAAATAGGGAAAAAATTACAAACCTACAGGCCCAAATTAATGATCTAGAAAAAAAACAAACCAACTTGAAAGTTCCTTCCCAAACCATCCAGGCTGAGATTTTGAGACTTAGACAGAGTCTGAGATCTGAAATCTACCAGGAATACGATGCAGCCATCAAAGCCTCTAGGTATAAATCGTATACATCTCTCAACAAGCCTACCAAGTTTATGATGAGGAAATTAAAAAGAGAAAGAATCAAAAAAAGGATCATTAAGATTGTATCTCCCTCGGGTGATCCCAAAATTCTCCCTAGGGACATTGTCAACTCTTTTGCAGATTTCTTTAAAAATCTTTATAACCTGAAAGATGACCCCCAAACACCGGTGGTTAACTCGAATTTTGTGGATTCTTTTCTACAGAGTATCGATTTACCAAGAGTTGATGAGCTGGACTTGAATTATGTCAATAGCCCTTTTACAGAGAGTGAAATAGTTGACGTTATCAAGAAACTGCAGTCCCAAAAATCACCAGGGCCGGATGGCTTCTCTGGGGAATACTATAAATCCTTTTCAAAAATTTTGGCTCCACAGTTGGCTTCCGACTTTGGTCTGGCATCCTTTCGGGGTTCCTTCCCAAAGGAGATGTTAGAGGCAACAATTGTCATGATTCCAAAGGAGGGGGGAGACCCCGAGAGGATACAGAACTATAGGCCAATCTCTCTCATAAACAGCGATATTAAAATCTATTCAAAGATCATCGCAAACCGACTAAAAAACATCCTTCCACGTCTGTTGGTGGATGATCAAATAGGGTTCACAGAGGGCCGCCAGGCCTCAGATGGGACTAGAAGGGTGTTGAACCTGATAAATTTAGCTAACAATTCGAGAACCGAAACTGCATTTCTGGCACTGGACGCCGAGAAGGCGTTCGATAGACTAAACTGGCTATATTTAAAAACAACTCTCGCTAGATTTGGCTTTGACGAGAAGTTTCTATCAGCAGTCTTCGCCCTATACTCGGGTCCTAGTGCCAGGATCTATGCAAACAACTTCCTTTCTGACTCATTCGACATTACTAATGGCACAAGACAGGGGTGCCCCCTGTCTCCCTTTCTATTTGTGCTTGCCATAGAGCCCCTAGCCGAAAAAATTAGATTAAACAATGATATTAAAGGCTTTGAAATGCCATCACGAAATTTTAAAATCGGGTTATTCGCAGATGATCTCTTCCTCACACTTCTTGATCCCGCAAATTCCATTAAAGCCCTTTCAGATGAACTAGAAAAATTCTCTAGAGCATCCTATTTTAAGATAAACCCACACAAATCCAAATTTATAACTCTAAACATGAAACAATCTGAAATTAACGAAATAAAGACTCAAACCAAGTTCATTTGGGAGGAAAAAGAGATTGTCTATCTAGGGATTAGAATAGCAGGATCAATCCAAGCCACAGTTAGGGCCAATTTAGACATTATAAATACTATTACAGGCAATCTATCCTTTTTGGCTCAGTTAGAGACTTCCATTTTTGGGAAGATACTGGCAGTCAAAGCCTTTATCCTACCGAAAATGTTATACATATTTAGGACTTTGCCAGTTAGCTTTCCACGCCAATCCATTGATAGAATTCAAGAGCTCATCCGACTATTTATTTGGAAAGGTAAGAAAGCAAGAATATCTGCAGACTTACTTTATAAAAATAAAAAACATGGGGGCGCAGGACTGCCCAACATATACGCTTATTATCAGGCCTCACTTATTAAACAGAGCTGGCACTGGTTTATGGAAAACATGACACATCCGGCTTGGTATGGCTTGGAGAGAGATGCTAGTGATAGAGGTTCCACGCGAAAGCTTTTCTTTTACTTCCTTCTGCAAAAGCACAGTGCAAACTCATCGCATCCTATATTTCGGTCAATAATCTCAGCCTGGAGGGAACTCATTAAGCTGACTAAAAATATCAAAAAAGCAGAGCAAATCTTAAAACTATCCCTATCTTCATTTGCACTGATGGATGATCTCCCGATGCGGGAGGTATGGGGGAAATCTGGAATCAAAAAGGTGGGGGATGTTTTTAGTGGAGTGGAGTTCTTGAAATTCAGTGAGATCAAGGCTAAATATAATCTACCATCATCTGAGCTGGTCTTTTACACCATGTTGAAAGACAGAATTTTGAAAATCATAAAAGGGAAGACTTTAAATTATGAAATGCTAACTTCACTGTTGTGCAACCTTAAAAGTAAAAACCTCTGGAGTCTACGTAATTTGTATAGATCTGTCGTCAAGGACCTAACGAGCCACAAAAACATATACATGAAGAGATGGGAGTCCGATTTAGGTGCTGATATCAGTCTCGAGAATTGGAACAATGCCATCAAATTCACTTACAATTCCAACATATCAATGGGTCTTCATGAGGGTTATTTTAAACTGTTAAATAGATGGTACTATACCCCGACAAGGTTATCACATTTTAACACAGAATTATCTTCCTTGTGCTGGAGAGGTTGTGGACATCAAGGGAACCTCTACCATATATTTTGGGGTTGTTCAAAGATCAAAAACCTCTGGTTCCAGGTCACACAGCACACCTCATTGCTAAGGACTTCACAAATACGCCTGAAAGAGCACTTCTTTCATTAGACATGGAACAATTTGATGATTCGGTAAGACATATTATCATCCACATCCTCCTAGTGACTAAGACCATGTTAGCACAATGGTGGAAGAAAGTCGAGGTTCCTAAGTCTTTGGATGTACTTGATAAAATAGGCCAACATAGTGATTTAGAACTCAGATTTGCGATTAACAACAATCACATCCACAAATATACAAAAAAATGGAAGACTTGGAACAACAAATTCCATATCAAATAGACCTATTAAGAGGTATTATATTTTGAGGCCTAAACATGGCCGTTGTAGTACCGGGATGTCGTATCTCCTTCCAAGAATGTTACCCCATAATAAGGATTGTCGATTTTCTTTTCCTTTTTTGTTGTTGTTTGCTATATGCTATTTAATGCCTATTTGTGAGTTCTCTAGTTTTAAATTTTTTCCGTACCTGTACAAGGTTCTTTACTTCCCATTCCCTTTCCTCCCTTCCTACCTTCCTTCCCTTACCCTGTTTAATGACTAAAAAAACAATAAAATTATTTGAAAAGAAAAGTTTACATACACTTCATTAGTATTTGATGCCATTGCTTTGAAACTGAATAACTTGGGTCAAGCATTTGGGATCTCCTTCCACAAGCTTCTCACAATAGTTGTTCGGAATTTGGGACCATTCCGAGTCCTGACAAAACTGGTGTAAGTGATCCAGGTTTGTAGGTCGCCTTGCTCGCACCTGACTTTTTAGCTATGCCCATAAATTTTCAATAGGGCTTTGTGATGGCCACTCCAAAACATTGACTTTGTTATCCTTAAGCCACTTTGTTACCATTTTAACAGTATACTTCAGGTCATTGTCCATTTGGAAGACCCATTTCCACCCAAGCTTTAAATGGAACCTGTCACCCCTCTGGGCGTTTTTAACTAAAGAGCCACCTTCAGCAGCACTAAGGGTGCGTTCTGTGAAGGTGGCTCTTCTGTTTCTGACCCCCATTAACGCCAAAATATTAACTTTTATCAATAGTTCCTCATACCTGCATTCTGTCACAGAGGTATGGAGTGTCCCTCTGTTTAAGCCGCCTCCCAGCTGTCCACCAACCCCCCTCTATAGCGTCCCCGCACCGCCTCCTTCTTTTGTATTTGCCGTTACATGTTGTCGGGCGCCTGCACTGTGACAACAGTTCTCGGGCATGCGCAGTGCCAAGTTATGTGTAACTGCAAGCCACGGTAAGGCATTTCTCATTTTCCAGGACCCAAACTAATGCCAATCCTCACAGACTGAAGTCTTCATCTGAATGGGAACCTATGTAAATCCTCTGTTTAGACTGAAGTCTATATCTCTGTAGTGGGGTAGTGACCTGTTCACACTATGCTCATACTTGGATGTGACGGTCAGTTTTTGAAACATGTTAATACAGTAGTCGTTTCACTGTGGATATTGACACAATCTTACCAGCTTCCAGCTTTTGCCATCATCTTCACAAGGTCTTTTGCTTTTGTCCTTGGGTTGTTATGCACATGTCGGACCAAAGCACATTCATCTCTGGGACACAGAACCCATCTTCTTCCTGAGTAGTGTGATGGCTGGACATTGCTATCTTGTTTGTACTTGAATATAAATTGTTTGTACAGGTGAATGGAGGCACCTTCAGGTATGTGTTATGATGAGTCACCGAGGGAGGAAAAAACAAAATACTAGCTAAGTCCAGAAAAACCAGAGAGGTTGTCAGCTATCGGATTGCAGACCCCTGAACCTATCCACAACAACTAGCAGTAGCCGTGGGGGGTTCCTACGGTGCCCTAGACCCCTCGATCACAGCCGGAGAACTATATTGCCTAAAGACAGAAAGGGGAAAAACTAAACTGCCCCAGAGCAGACCCCAAAGCAATAGGCAGCCCCCAACATATAATGATGGTGAAGCAAGATGAAAACACTAACACAGATAGAAAGATAGGTTGAGCAAATGATGGGGCCCAAGCTAATTACATAGGACAGGATAGGAAAGCTGCTGTCTGCCATCCACAAAAACACTATCAAAATGAGCCAACCGACTGATAGGAAAAACAGGCCCTGAAGTCGCTAGGCTTCAAAAGACTATATCAGCACTCAGGTATATTCTGAAGACAGAGCAAAATATCAACAGATCAGAGACAAAAATGGAATCCAGCTCACCCCCGGCCGGGGATGGCAGAACTCCCAAAAAACAAGGCAAAACAAACACAAAACTGAAGAGTACAAAGCAGAGCAGAAAAACTTAGCTTTGAGATGCAGGAATCAGACTGGTCTCCAAGAATCCAGCAGGAAAATCACCAGCCAGGAAGAAGGGCGTCGGCAACCTTATATCCAGTCCTCAATTCCAGCCACCCAGTCATCATCCAGCTGCCCAGGTGTTTGGTAATCAGTCTCACTACCTTCTTTCACTAGAGGAGGGAGTTCATCAGACCTCAATGGTGAAGGGAAAAATGAACTCACAACAGGTATGTTGAAATTGTACCCAAGGATGAACCAGTCTTGTGCAACTCCACAGTTCCCTTCCTGATATCTTGGCTGATTTCTTTAGCCTTTCCCATGGTGCTGCACAATGAAGCAGTGTGTATCAGGTGTGCATTAAAATGCATCCACAGATGTGTCTCTAACTCAGGTGTTGCCAAAAATCAGAAGCTTCCAAACACATGACGTCATTATATGGGCAGTCCAGAATTGTTTGAAAGCATAGTAATCTTAGTGCATGTAAACTTTTGACTTTGCAGCAAGTAAAAAAAAAGGTTTATTCTCATTTTATTTCAGATATTAAGAAAAACATGCATATGTGCCTATTTATATAGTGTATGGAAACTTCTAGTTTCAACTGTACTTCATCATTACATAACAATTTGGTAAATGCAGTGTAAGGGCCCAGCATGGCTAAGTACTGAGAACTGCAATCTGTTTGCATTGGATCCTGGATCTAGGACTCTTTGTGTGGTGGAACCTCTAAGCCTTTGGTCTGTGACGGGGGACACATGGGCTCTGAGGCGTGGTGTAGATTTTCAAAGGACACATGGAATCATGGACTTGGACCATCTGGAATCTTAGGAGCAGTCAGACAGATGAAGTAGAGAAGTGGAACCCCACAGGGATGGTTGCAAGTTGAAAACACAATAAGTACAGGTAATGGAGCAAACATGGAACACTAGAGTCTCAATCCTAAAACACAGGTGTGTGTCCTAATGGGACTGACATAGATTTAAGGAAATGATGTCACTATGCCTTTTTATGTTCACTTGTGTTGTGATGCATTTTACTTGTATTTTTTAACATCCATTTCAATGGGTGAAAAACACTGCGGACACATGTTTTGGGCTGTTAGCCCCTCAAAGTAGGAGGTTTTAATTTGGCTAAGTGAGACGACTCTGACAGGTGGTCTAAGGGGTGACAATTCTCCTTTTTTGGCAAGCTCCAAGTCAAAGTAAGGAGACTTATAGGCAATGCGGTTGGACTTTAAATACGTAAATAGCCTCTTAAGAAAAAAAAGCAGAGCTGGATATTCAACCCCACTTTTTTCAATCTTAAAAGTCAACATTGACTCTTTCACATATGTTTCCACATGAGTTATGATAAGAAGCCAACATTGCATATTCGCTGAGCTTTTAAAGCAAAAATTCAGCCTAAAAACTGCAGTGTGATAGGATACCGCCACCTAGTGACCACAGCCAAACAAAGCTGGCAGGTTGCTTGCTTAGAATGTTTGTACAAGCAGAGCTCATGTCAGTCTGTGCCCTATCACCCTCAGGTTCCAAAGTGGTTGCTTATAAGAATTTCAATGAGGTGCACATAACAGATCTGTACATTATATTACGCGTCCCGGGGTGAGCTTTTCTCAATGTGCACATTACTCACAGATGTATAAGAGAGAAGCTGACACCCAGGCGCTTCTTCTGTACACGTCAGCTTCTACAACTGACGAGACACTTCATTTATAAATGGAACCTGACTTGGGAATACACCTATATTTACTCAAGGAGATGAGAGCCTATTGGGGCGGAAACAAAGTATGAACCCTCCATGCTAAAACCTCATTATGTCAGACACTGTGGCCTCTGCTGTCAGGAACTATTGGAGGCTTTGTCTCAACAGTTGCATGCGTCTTGCTCCCTGCATCTGCCATTGTGTACACTGTAAGAATTAATGAATTATAGTCATGTGCTGTACCTGGATATTTCCCATCAGACAGAGCACACTGTACGTTTCTGACAGGTCAGCAGCAGAGGTGGGAAAAAAAGGCCAAGTGCAAACTTTATTTTACCCTTATGTAC
This sequence comes from Dendrobates tinctorius, assembly GCF_039654945.1. Classification (NCBI taxonomy): domain Eukaryota; kingdom Metazoa; phylum Chordata; class Amphibia; order Anura; family Dendrobatidae; genus Dendrobates; species Dendrobates tinctorius. Next base: position 28,493,158 of record NW_027361705.1, read on the forward strand.
CCCGTCTGACATTGCACTTGCTTGAGTCTACAAAATACTGAACTTATTTTTACATAAGAAACATTTTCTGTCATCGGACACAAGTTCCCCTGTCCAGCATTACTGAAATATTCCCCTATTAAAATCCATTTTTGCATTTGCGCCTTTTCTTTGTCTATTTTTTTTTGTTTTATGGCAATTTCTTCTTTAAAAAAAAACAATTTTTTACATAAATTAATTTCATATTCCCCCATCCTCTCCCTTCCTCTGAAATGATTGTGGGTTTTTTCAATAATGTGCAAATATTAGGGCAGTTCATTGCTGTTGAACAATTAAATATAGTTAATCCCTGCTCTGCAGCATTTGTGTTACTGCATCCCAGCACCTGCTTATTACACTACCCACATAATTCTACTCTTTCTCTGCTCTGTGTAGAAACAGGAGGTCTCTTGTTTCTGTATGTATCATCCCCTTCTTCAGCTCCTGACCCAGCTTCTCCGCTCCTTCAGCTCCTGACCCAGCTTCTCCACTCCTCCCCCCTCTGCCAGGGACTTTTGCAGTGACTTATGACTCATACAGGGGAAATTGACCTCCTGTTTCTACGTAGAGCTTAGAAGGATTCAGCTAGTCAAGTTCTTAATTATGTGATGTCATAAACCTAATGGAGAAGAGAAGAATTAGCTGGGTAGAAAGGCAAAAAGAGCAATTGTAAGTACACATTTTCATTTCAAAACTGAGAAATGTCTGTAACTGGAAAATGTTTAATATTCCAAAGAAGGTTTTAATTATTTACAACTTCACAACAGAAATAAAATCAATGTATCATGAGCAGCTTGACAAGTAACAAGTATTCTAGCTTTGGGCTATTCTGGCAGCGCAGGTCAATTTGCTCATGGTACTTAAACAATTCAAACCTGAACCTATGCCCTCATCCTCTGGCTATCCTTTCCCCCTTATGTATTAATGCTTGATGTTTACTCTTGAAACTTCAAAAGTATCAATTTTTAGTAAATATATGATATTTCTGAATAATATTATCTATATTTCATTATTTACTTTGAGCTTTCTTAATCATGTCAAGGTCCTCAAGCTCAGGACTAAAGTTGGTCGACCAGTTGACAATCTAGTATGTCTGAGGACCTCTCGATTCTCTCTGGACAGATTATGTCAGGGGAGACATGGATCTGGCTTGTTGGATTTCCAACAACTGATCCTTTTGTTCTCTAGGACATAACCGGCAGCCAAGGGAGGAGTCTGTCACTGACTTTCACAGAGAACGCAGGAGCACTGGGGTGAGCCAAATGTTCCCGTGCATGGAGTCCTCCGAGGCTATAGTTATCAGCAGACAGTTATCTACTGGGATGGAAGCCATTTGGAATTCCTTTGGAAAATGCATAGTTAATATACATCATAATATACATTTTTTATTAAAATGGGCTTCCAACGTATAAATCTGATGGATGGAAAAACAAAATGTGAACAGAGCCTGACTGCAAATGCTTTGCTTTATTCTTCTTTGAATGCATTTTCAGTTATTTCCTGCTATCAATTGGAAATGGCAACAATTGATTTCTAATCACCTGGCAGATATATTGCCTAACAGCTTAGTGTGATGGTATAATTGTCATGTGAGCACCCACAATACATTGTTTTTTGGTAACAGGAAACCATAAGAATTGTGAAATTCAATTTCAGACATGACCAGTGAAGAAAAATGATGTAACTCAAAGCGCGTTCCAGGAAATGAAATCAAAGTATAAAGTCACTCATTTATTTATGTTGATGTGGAGCTGTGAAATACAACGACAATCCCCCAAAAAGTCAGGACGCTGTGTAAAATGTAAAGAAAACTAGAATACAGGTATTTAGAATTCTCTTACAGCCATATTTTATTCACAACAGAAAATAGGACATAGATCAGAAGTTGAACGTTGGACATTGTTCCATTTAATTTGAACAAATCAACTCTAGAAATTGATAGCGGCAATACATCTCAAAAAGGTTGTGCCTTGGCCGTATCTACCATTGTGCAGCAGCCCCTCTTCATTATCCAGTCTGTGAACCCCTGGGAAATGAGGAGACTTCTGGTGACATCACGTTGACAAGGTAGATTCTTCTCTTCTGCTCCTTGATGGGTCTCTTTTCTGATATCATGCTGATTAACAGTCGGCTCCCCACTGCCTAACTGCAGGGAGCCAGCAGTTAGTTAGCATGAAGTCGGCAATGACGCCCTTTCAACAGAGCAGAACGGGAAAAAAATACAAAAATCTTAATTAGAGTATTATTCCACGGATCATCCATCCATGATACTTTAAAGAACACAAGTTTATGGATTTTAGGTCACACTTGTGTTTGTACGTGATGCTTCTTTGTATCATTGAAAAAAAGTAAATATTGATTATTGCTACGTGGAGTTTGATGCACATTCATTTATTGCTCATTGTGACAGCGCTGAGGATATTGGCGGAGTCTTAGTTATATATGCGTAATATATGGACCAATATAATGCTGTATATTTGTGATATTGCGCAGGCTTTTTTTTACCCCAATTATAATCAAACTGACAGATTAATTGGTATCCTATAAAGCTGGCTTGTATACCTGTGTATCTGAAAGCACTTGACATACGCACCTATATTATTATATCGTGCCTTTTACACTACAATGAATAAGTAAGATACCGGGAAATAAAAGTTTCCATCAATAAATCTGTCAAAAGCATCCCATGTCAAGAAGATAGAGTAGGCGACTAGCTGAGATCGTGCTGCAGGAATATGCATGGGTGGAACACGTTTCAGAGAATCTGTGATGTTTTGTCATGGGATAATGACCTGCGCTAATCTTCTTGTGTAATCAGCCGTCCCAAAGTAAATATGTATAGAGAAGGGATCCCCTACCCTGCCGCCACCTCCCCCATATCCAGGATCACTTATATGCACATTAGTTACAACCTTTCAGCATGTCCTGCTCTTTTAATCTACAAAGGAAGTCTCATTTACTAAAAAGATCTGATATGTTGTAGAGCACAGGCTGTCGCTGGTTACCACCTGAACTGCTGGTGCATGGTGTACAATCATGGGGAAATGATGTTTGTTGACTCCATAGCAGAGCAGATGATACTGTAAGTACGATTATGGTGGTAGACAGCAGTAAATTCATATACATATATAAATAGTTGTTGGTCTAAAGGTACTCATACATATTAGATGAAAGCCTAGATACCAGAGGAGTATCCAGTGGCGTAACTACAAAGTTATGGACCCCGGTGCGAATTTTCAAATGGGGCCCCCCTATGCCAAAATACACGCACATCTCCGCTGCGTACACCTCGTACATGCATGGCTCCTCTTCGTACACCTCGTACACAGCTCAGCTCTGTCCACTTCGTTCACACATGGCTCCGCTCTGTACACCTCGTACACACGCAGCTCCGCTCTGTACACCTCGTACACACACGACTCTACTCCATACACCTAGTACACATGTGGCTCCGCTCTATACACCTCGTACACACACAGCTCCGCTCCGTACACCTCATACACAGACGGCTCTGCTCTGTACACCTCATACACACACTGCTCCGATCCGCACACCTCGTACACACGCGGCTCCACTCCGTACACCTCGCACACATGCGGCTCCGCTCCATACACCTCGTACACACGCGGCTCCGCTCCGTACACCTCATACACACGGCTCTGCTCAGTACACCTCATACATACACGGCTCCGCTCCGTACACCTCGTACACACACAACTCTGCTTTGTACACCTCGTACACACACGGCTCTGCTCTGTACACCTCATACACACGTCTCTGCTCTGTACACCTCATAAATACATGGCTCCGCTCCGTACACCTCATACACACACGGCTCTGCTCTGTACACCTCGTACACATGCGGCTCCGCTCCATACACCTCATACACACGGCTCTGCTCTGTACACCTTGTACACACACGGCTCCGCTCCATACACCTCATACACACGTCTCTGCTCTGTACACCTCATAAATACATGGCTCCGCTCCGTACACCTCATACACACACGGCTCTGCTCTGTACACCTCGTACACATGCGGCTCCGCTCCGTACACCTCATACACACGGCTCTGCTCTGTACACCTTGTACACACGCGGCTCCGCTCCGTACACCTCGTACACGCACGGCTCTGCTCTGTACACCTCGTACACACGCGGCTCCGCTCCGTACACCTCATACACACATGGCTCTGCTCTGTACACCTCATACACACACGGCTCTGCTCTGTACACCTCATACACACATGGCTGCACTCCATACACTTCGTACACACATGGCTGCGCTCCATACACGTCGTACACACACGGCTGCGCTCCATACACTTCGTACACACACGGCTCTGGTCCGTATACTTCGTACACACACGGCTCTGGTCCGTATACTTCGTACACACACGGCTCTGGTCCGTATACTTCGTACACAAACAGCTCCGCTCCGTGCACCTCATACACACACGGCTCTGCTCTGTACACCTCGTACACGCATGGCTGCGCTCCATACACTTCGTACACACACGGCTCTTGTCCGTACACCCCATACACACACAGCTCTGCTCTGTACACCTCATACACACACATCTCTGCTACATCCACCCTGTAAACCCCTCCTGACCCCACACATGAACTTACCCTCTCCCAGCACCATGACAACCAGCACAGCAGTGTCCTGCATACACTGAGGTCCCTGATGATGTGACCCCTGACTCCTCCTCTCCTGTGACCTCATCACAGGTCCTGTGCGCACAGAGCAGCCATTGTGCACGCCTTCCCCCTGCACTATGTAGTCACAGGGCTCCAATGTGACTGGTCACTGAGAGGTGTCGGCAGCAGGTCTCATCCTCCATCAATGGGGAGACAATGGGGGGTGGAGTGCAGAGCTCAGGGGGAGGAATAACCGAGTCCATGCTGGAGGAGGGGGCGCAGGACGTGATTGAACTTAGCTCAGGTCCCACATGAAATCGGCTGCTTCTTTGCTGGACTGGGCGAGCCCCTAACCCCTCCAGGGCCCCATCGCAGCTGCGACCCCTGTGACCCCTGCGACCTCAGTAGTTACACCCCTGGGTGTATCTAAGTTTTCTGGCAACCGGGGCAAGAATTCAATTTGGCACCCACCCCACCCTCCTTACCAAGCACATGTGCGATTTGCACACTTTGTAACCTACTGATTAAGCTGCTTTCCCTGTTCTCTCAATCTTCAGGGAAGTGGCCATGTGATGACTGATGGAACCAGCAAGCAGAGCTGATTCCTGACAGTGAATATATTACGTGCTGATAGGATTGGCTGCAGGGCTTCATTTTATAATTAATGGACTTTTTCATGGCTGAGATGAAAGTCTGCAGTCATTCTGTGTGACTGCAGGCTCCTGAATTCTCACAGCGCAGGCACTGCACACTTTTAGGATTCTCACTTCTGGTGGCAAGAGTGGTTATGTTAGCACAAGTATGTCATTTGTATACTTCTGACCACATTCTGACTAGATGTGTCCGTCATCGCTCGATTCATTTTCATTGAGTGAGACCACGCATGTCTAGGCGCCACATGACTACATGCATGCAAATCGCACACTTGTGGTTTTGTGACCTCCCTCTGTCACTGCAGGCACCAGGGAATCCTGACAGCATACTGCGCACTCTGAGAATTCATAAGTCTGCAGTCACATAAAATGACTGCAGACTTATCGCAAACTTGTACAGCACATTAATGTTCCTAATATAAATAAAAACATAGTGACCCTTAACTTGTCAGATGGCACAACACTTTATTAAGATAGCCATGAATCACATAACTACCATCAGTACATGGTGCATCGCTAGGACCACCATCAGTACATGGTACATCACTAGAACCACCATCAGTACATGGTACATCAATTGTAATGTCAAGTCAGACCCATATCCATTTATATCACATGAACCTACAACTTCCAGTACATGCTTCACAATGGCAAGGAGGTACCGAGAGGTGTTGCCATAAGTGATCATTAGACTGCAGACCATACAGGAACCACAGTGATGATGAGAATTAGTCAGTATCGCAAAAAAATATTTACATACAGGTATCTTATAGATGATGTTTCTTCATCTTGTCCAGACACCACAATTATTATTATTATTATTTATTTATATAGCACCATTTATTCCATGGTGCTGTACATAAGGGGTTACATACAAATTACAGATCTCACATACAGTAAGCAAACTAACAACCACAGACTGATATAGAGGGGAGAGAGGACCCTGCCCTTTCGGGATTACATTCTACAGGATGGTGGGGAAGGAGACAGTAGGTTGGGGGGTTGCAGCAGCTCCAGTGATGGTGAGGCGGTGGCTCCAGTAGTGGTGAGGAGGTAACGGGGTCATTGCAGGCTGTAGGCTTTCTTGAAGAGATGGGTTTTCAGGTTCCATCTGAAAGATCCAAGTGTGGTTGATAGTCGGACATGTGGGGCAAAGAATTCCAGAGGATGGGGGCTATTCGGGAGAAGTCTTGGAGGCGGTTGGGTGAGGAGCGAATAAGTGTGGAGGAGAGAAGGAGGGCTTGGGAGGACCGGAGATTACATGAGGGAAGGTATCGGGAGATTAGTTCAGAGACATATGGGGGAGACAGGTTATAGATGGCCTTGTAAGTCAGTATTAGTAATTTGAACTGGATACGCTGAGGGAATGGAAGCCAGTGAAGAGATTTGCAGAGGATTTTGGTCCTGCGGATTTTTCCGCGTGGATTTGGAAAAATCTGCAGGTAAATTCTCAGGTCAAAAGACCTGCGGTTTACCTGCGGATTAGCCTGCGATTTAGCCCTGCAGTTTCACACATCTACAATGGAGAAGGTGTGAAACTGCAGCGGAATCTGCACAAAGAATTGACATGCTGCGGATTTGAACCCTCAGCAAATCCGCACGGAAAAATCCGCAGCATGTGCACAGCGTTTTTCAGTTTACCATTGAAAACAATGGTACTGTACAACGCACCTAAATCTGCTGCGGACCCACAGAGCCTGAAACGCTGTGGATCCGCAGCAGTATCCGCACTGTGTGCACATAGCCTCAAGGGTAACTCCGAGGCAGCGGACTTCCGGTACTGGGGAAAGCGTGATGTCATTAATTGTGATAGGTCAGGTAAGGAAGATCTGTGAGATGGAGGAAAGATGATGAGTTCAGATTTGTCCACATTGAGCTTGAGGAAGCGAGAGGAGAAGAAGGAGGATATGGCTGATAGACACTCCGGGATTGTGGAGAGCAGAAAGGTAATGTCTGGGCCAGAGAGGCAAATCTGAGTGTCATCAGCATAAAGGTGGTACTAGAATCCATGGGACTTTATGAGTTGACCCAGGCCAATGGTATAAATTGAGAAGAGTAGGGGTCCTAGAGTAGGGGTCCACAGCTCATCTCTGCAGACTTTCATCTTCTCCGGTCCTCTGCAGCACATCACCACACGATACCCTTAAAAATAACTGTCATTACAATGCTCCTGAATAAAAATATCTGACCTAAGCTGAGCCCCTGATTAAATCATTTCCCCTCCCTAAATTCCCTGCACAAAATATAACCCCAACACTGTCCCACCTATGGTACATGCCCTCCACACTGCCACCTTCTTTCCATACTGGGCCCCCTCTTCACACTTTCCTCTCACAATGTGCCCCCTCATCAAACTCCCTTTCCTTGGCACATTGCCCCCTCTTGGCTGTGCCCTTACACTATCCCCCTATTCTACTCCCCCACACTACTCAGTCTCTATTCTGTGCCCACGCACATTTTTCTCCCGCCTTACTGTCTCCTTGCAGTATTCCCCTCAGTAGTCTCCTCACACATTTCCCCCTCCCGCCTCATACTGTCTCCTCTGACATCCCTCCTGCTAACCATACTGTCTTCTCATAAATTTACCCCCTCACTACATACTGCCTCCCCAACTCCCCCATACTGTGTCCCCATCCATCCCATCATCTTTGCTCCTCATACTGTCCGCATACATTCTTGCTCTTCATACTGGGTCCTTATACATTTCCCCCTCGCAACTCATACTGTGTCCGCATCCATCCCGCCTCCTTACCCCCATACTTTGTACGCACCCATCCTGCTCCCTCGCTCCTCTTACTGTTCTCAAATATCTACTCCCATATTACCCTCAAATTTCTCCACCTTCGCTCTCCATATATGTGTCTGCAACCATCCAGCCCCCTTGCTCCTCATACTGTCCTCAAATTCCCCCCAGAGCACCCATACACGTGTCTGCACCCATCCCCTCTCGTACTTTTTTCTCTTATATACCCCCCATTTCTCCCTTGCTACTCAAATTTCTCCTACTGTGACTCCCCATATTGCATCCCCACTCATCCCTTCTTAGCCCCCCAAGCTATGTCCTCAAATCACCAATATCTTCAGTGTCTTCAGTTCCATTAGAGGCTGGAGCACTTACCACCAGCGTTGTTGTCTGTGCCTCTGCAGAGTCGGCGAGTGATGGCGGCAGCATAATCACATGACCTGATCATGCTGCTGACATCTCCCTGACCAGGAAGTGCTGACGGTCAGAGCTTCAATTGTACTCGTGTCTGAAAAATGCAAGTGCACTTGATCTCTGGAAGCAGATGCGCTGCATCTTCTCTGTGTCGACTGTCAGTTTGACAGCCGGCTCAGAGAACGGTAAAATGCAGCCACCGAGGAGACACATTGGACCCCCGCTTCAGTTGGCCTGATGGTGCCCTCTGTCGACTTCTTCCATGGCAGGTGCCCCGCATGCCCCTCTCTGGATACGCCTCTGGACAGGGTGACCATCTGATTTCATGGGAGAGATGGATCGGGAAATTGGAATTTCAATGCCTAATCCTTTTGTTTTCTGGGAGGTAAATCGCTATCGGGTGTCTTTCCCCTCTCTTCCCATTGAAAACACATGAATGTTATGCAGAGAGTTCCTTTGTATAAGGGGAAGGGTTAGAAGAAATAGTTATGTGCAGAATACATATTTGGCCAACAGCTATCTCATGGACAGTTTTACAGTAATTTGCATCGATTAGAACTCTTGGATAAGAAGCATTCATCTTTCTGATGTAAAAAAAAGAAACAACCTTGGCCTTAACGCATTAAACAAAGTGTTTATTGCTCTATAATAATGCTAATTTCAAACAACCATTGTGTAATATATTGTGAAACATCCAGAGTCTAATAAATGGAGCTGTGTGGCAATTCCTACATAGCACCAGGCCAGGAGTGGTACTATTTCAGAACACAGCCAAAAGGAAGTTCCACTTTCTAGTCTAGATTAGTGTTGAGCATTCCGATACTGCAAATATCGGGTATCGGCCGATATTCGCTGTATCGGAATTCCGATACCGAGTACCGATATTTTTACAATATCGGATACCGGAATCGGAAGTTCCCATAATGCATTGAGCCACTGTTGTGGCTGTGATTGGCTGCTGAAATTATGTCATCATGATGCGCGGTCTGTGCGCATCATGATGCGTGGTCTGTGCGGGCCTGCCGGGGGTCTGTACGGGCCTGCCGGGGGTCTGTGCCGGCTGCTGGGGATCTGTGCGGACTGCTGAGGGTCTGTGCCGGCTGCCGGGGGTCTGTGCAGGCCTGCCGGGGGTCTGTACGGGCCTGCCGGGGGTCTGTGCGGGCCTGCCGGGGGTCTGTGCGGGCCTGCCGGGGGTCTATGCCGGCTGCTGGGGGTCTGTGCGGACTGCCGGGGGTCTGTGCGGGCCTGCTGGGGGTCTGTTCCGGCTGCCAGGGGTCTGTACGGGCCTGCCGGGGGTCTGTACGGGCCTGTCGGGGGTCTGTGCTGGCTGCTGGGGGTCTGTGCTGGCTGCCGGGGGTCTGTGCGGGCTGCCGGGGGTCTTTGTGTCTGTCTGCAGGCATCGTCCGATGGGACTACAAGTCCCATCGGGCGATGCCTGCTACAATGACAGTGATTGACACATTAGCCAATGATGGGACAGTAGTAGTCCCATCATATCCGGCTAATGTGTTGAATGTAAAAAATATATATATATATACATACTACATACATACTACATATATACAACATTCATACAACATACATACATACATACATACTACATACATACTTCATATATACTACATTCATACAACATACATACATACTACATATATACAACATACATACATACTACATACATACTACATATATACAACATTCATACAACATACATACATACTACATATATACTACATTCATACAGCATACATACAGTACATACTACATGCATACTACATATATACTACATTCATACAGCATACATACATACTACATATATACTACATTCATACAACATACATACATACTACATATATACAACATTCATACAACATACATACATTCTACATATATACTACATTCATACAGCATACATACATACTACATACATACTACATATATACAACATTCATACTACATACATACATACTACATACATGCTACATATATACTACATTCATACAACATACATACATACTACATATATACAACATTCATACAACATACATACATACTACATATATACTACATTCATACAGCATACATATATACTACATAGATACTACATATATACTACATTCATACAGCATACATACATACTACATATATACTACATTCATACAACATACATACATACTACATACATACTACATATATACTACATTCATACAGCATACATATATACTACATTCATACAACATACATACATACATAGTACATACTACATATATACTACATTCATACAACATACATACATACTACATACATACTACATATATACTATTCCTACAACATACATACATACTAATACATACAGCATGCTACAGACATACAAAATACATACATACAACATGCTACAGACATACAAAATACATACTACATACATACAATACATTCATACAATACATACATATAGACATACAGTACATATAACATAGAGTACATACTCACCATCACTTGTCACTTTGTTCCCCGAAGCCAGTGTCATCTGTGAGAAAAATTAGAAAATAACAAACGAGCAATATACTCCCTGATCCGCAGAAATCCACGAGTGTCCCACGACGATCTGCTGCACTGCATCACTGAGAGGTTACTATCGTTCACTGGTCTCACTTTATGGCAAAAGCTGCGTGGGAACTTTCTCACACAGCAATGCCAAAAGTGAGACTAGGGACTATTTTTTTACAGTGGCGGAGGAATACAGTGTGGAAGGATACCTACCTCCCGTCATTGGATTCCTGGGGCCCCTAGAGAGTGGTCGCATCAGTTGATGCTGCTGTTCTCCATGGGAGATCGTCGTGGGACACTTGTGGATTTCTGCGGATCAGGGAGTATATCAGTTGTTTGTTATTTTCTAATTTTTCTCACAGATGACACTGGCTTCGGGGATCAAAGTGACAAGTAATGGTGAGTATGTACTCTTTGTTGTATGTACTGTATGTCTATATGTATGTATTGTATGAATGTATTGCATGTAGTATGTATGTTGTATGTCTGTAGTATGTATGTTGTATGTCTGTAGCATGTTGTATGTATGTTGCATGTATGTAGTATGTACTATGTATGTATGTTGTATGAATGTAGTATATATGTAGTATGTATGTAGTATGTAGTATGAATGCAAGTATGTTGTATGAATGTAGTATATATGTAGTATATACGTAATATGTATGTAGTATGAATGTTGTATATATGTAGTATGTATGTATGCTGTATGAATGTAGTATACTGTATATGAAGTATCAAACAATGTAGGATTGATCTTCAGCTCACCTGGTTCAGCCTGCCCAGTCCTCCTTTCCATAATCTCGGTGCACGGAATGGATCCATACCCATCTGGGAGAAATGCTCAATGAAAAAAAGTTTTTTATAGTTCCAGCACACGATGTGAAAAAATTAAGAAAAGCCTTTATTTAATCCATAATTAAAAAATGCAATCGGATTTTGTAGAGGCACTGAGAAGAGTGATATACTGCAGGATGGAGCTGCATATAGAGGGGCTTATCGGATGGTATCGCTCAACACTAGTCTAGATCAATTCTCCTGCACTTCCCCACAAGAATACAGCTTGTAATTACTAGGCAGTGCAGAAATGTTTTTTTGCCAGCCCAATCCTGCACTCCTTTCAACCTTTGTTTATACAGCCCCTTTCTGTAGTATACCATTAATAATAAATAATCTTTATTATATTATATATTCCTCAGCGCTTTACAGTTTTGCACAAATTATCATCACTGTCCCCGATGGGGCTCACAATCTAAATCTTTGGAATGTAGGAGGAAACCAGAGTACCCGGAGGAAACCCACGCAAACACGGGGAGAACATACAAACTCCTTGCAGATGTTGTCCTTGGTGGGATTCGAACCCAGGACTCCAGCACTACAAGGCTGCAGTGCTATCCACTGAGCCACCGTGCTGCCATTACACTCAATATCCTCTATGTGCAAGCCCAGTCTTGCAATATATAATCCATTTCAGCACCTTCAAGACACATGCTGTTGTACATCACTTCTCTAAGCCCCTCTATATGCAGCTCCATCCTGCAGTATATCACTCTTTTCAGTGCCTCTACATATGGCCTCATCCTGATTAATGTCAATCCTCTTAGCTCCTATATACACAGCCCCATCCTGCAGTATATCTCTACTTTCAGCTCCTTTATGTACAGTTCTGTCTTGAATTGTATCTCTCCTTTCAACTCCCCTATATAGAGCTCCAAAGTACAATATATCACCCCTCCCAGCTTATTTATATATATAGCCCCATCCAGCAGTATATCACTCTTATCAGTGCCTTTATATATAGCCCATCATACAGTAGATTACATCTTTCAGCCCCTTATACACAATACAATCCTGCAGTATACCATCTATGCTGCAACACACCATCAGCCCCAGAGGATCTGCACGCAGAGTTGGCTTAACATCTTGCTTGCCACACACCACAGGTGGCGTCATGAACTATCACATAAACTATATCACAAACCACCATTGATTTGGGCGCCCAGGGCCACGGACCGGGTCACAGCTGCCGTGACACATTCCCCTGACACCGGCCCGCCCAGTAACGAGTACCCCACAGCCCTGGGAGGGCGACCCACTATCTTCCAGTATATCTCTTCTTTCAAACTCTCTATACAGAGTCCCATCCTGGAGTATATTACTTTTCTCACCTCCTTGTATATAAAACCCAATCCTTCAACTACATGTGCTTCTCACAAAATTCGAAAATCATCAAAAAATTAATTTCAGTTCTTCAATACAAAAAGTGAAACGCATATATTATATAGAGTCATTACAAACAGAGCGATCTATTTCACATGTTTATTTCTGTTAATGTTGATGATTATGGCTTACAGCCAATGAAATCCCAAAAGTCATTATCTCAGCAAATTAGAATAATTAACAAAAACACCTGCATAGGTTTCATAAGCATTTAAAAAGGTCCCTTAGTCTGTTTCAGTAGGTTCCACAATCATGGGGAAGACTGCTGACTTGCAGGCGTCCAGAGGGAAGTCATTGGCACACTCCACAAGGAGGATAAGCCACAAAAGGTCATTGCTAAAGAAGCTGGCTGTTCACAGAGTGCTGTCTCCAAGCATATTAATAGAAAGTTGAGTGGAAGGGAAAAGTGTGGTAGAAAAAGGTGCACAAGCAACCGGGATAACCGCAGCCTTGAAAAGATTAAGAAAAAGTCAATCAAAAATTTGGGGGGAGATTCACAAGGAGTGGACTGCTGCTGGAGTCATTGCTTCAAGAACCACCACACATTCACACGTATCCAGGACATGGGCTACAAGTGTCGCATTCATTGTGTCAAGCCACTCATGACCAATGGACAACACCAGAAGCGTCTTACCTGGGCCAAGGAGAAAAAGAACTGGACTCTTGCTCAGTGGTCCAAGGTGTTGTTTTCAGATGAAAGTAAATTTTGCATTTCATCTGAAATCAAGGTCCCAGAGTCTGGAGGAAGAGTGGAGAGGCCACAATCCAAGCTGCTTGAGGTCTAGTATGAAGTTTCTACAGTCAGTGATGGTTTGGGGAGTCATGTCATCTGCTGGTGTAGATATACTGTGTTTTATCAAGACCAAAGTCAGCTCAGCTGTCTAACAAGAAATTTTAGAGCACTTCATGCTTCTCCCTCTGCTGACAAACTTTTTGTAGATGGAAATTTCATTCTCCAGCAGGACTTGGCACCTGTCCACACTGCCAAAGGCTGCTATCAAAGCAACCTGGGCTTCCATAATACCTCAGCAGTGTGAGAGCCTGATTGCCTCCAGGCCACGCCACATTGATGCAGTAATTGATTCAAAAAGAGCCCCTACCAAGTATTGAGTGCATTTACTGGACATACACTTCAGTAGGCCGACATTTTGTGTTTTAAAATAATTTATCCAGCTGATGTTATAAAGTATTCTAATTTACTGATATAATGACTTTTGGGTTTTCATTGGCTATAAGCTGTAACCACCCAGCAAACATAGGCGCAGAAGCACCAAGGAAACCAAGACAACATAGTCGTAACTGCAACTCTTCCCCTTCAAATATATCCCTTCCATTTCAAGTACCAATCAACACTGTGAAAAAAGACCCCAGTGGGGTCGAAACATCCTTACTTTGTTGCATAATTCAAAGTCATAATTAATTTTGTTGGTTTGCATGAAATAAAGAAACTTGCATCACCAAAAAACAAAGTGTGCGATGAATCTCTCTAGCCTTCGTTGTGAAGTCTCAGGCCTCATTCCATCTGCACCTCGGCACTTTGACTGAGTGCATGCCAATCTTCCAACAAACTGTATAGGGAGACACCTCCCAATCTGTAACACCCGGTTGTCAATTTATTCATAAAGTTGTATGAGGAATTACAGAGGGATAACAAAGTGCAAGGTTTTAAGAAAACATTCTATAACATTGTAGGGAAAGCTGACAGGTCCTCCTGAAAACAAGTTATCAAAGGTTCTCTGTCTAGTTTACAGTTAATCATGTGTCTCTAGACCTAGTCGTGTGTCTAAGGCCTCTTTCACACTTCCGTTTTTTACAATCAGTCACAATCCGCCAGGTTTTGAAAAAAACGGATCCGCAATTTTTTTTTGAGGATCCGTTTTTTTCCCCATTGACTTCCATTATTGGCGGATTGTGACGGATTGCCGTCCGTTGCATCCGTTTTTTTTGCGGATCCGCCAAAAGTTCCTGTCCGTTACCATCCTCAAAGATTTCAAAATGGAGCTTGCAACGTTTTTTTCTGTGGCGGATCCTCCAGACACTCATTTAACCCGAATTTCTTTCTGGGTGCCGGACAAAAAAAAAATTCTCTCTCTCTCTCTCTCTCTCCTTTTCCAGGCCGCGATTCCTTTAAAATTCTTCATTTGTCGGATCCGTCAAAAAAACGGACGGGTGCCATCTGTTGTCATCAGTACTAAAACGGATCCGCCATCCGTCCTTTTGGCGGATCTTGACTGATGCAAAAAACTGAAGTGTGAAAGAGGCCTAATATGACAGATAGAAGCTTCAGTGTTGGTTTAATAGAATCATCCAGCAACTATAGGGGTTAAAATGGTTATAGCAAACAGGGAGTGGTTAGCTTAGCACCAGGGGATACTGGGAAAGTTTTTATTGTGTCATGGACATCCAAGAGTAAGGGTCCCATTACATTTAGCGATCACTGGTGCATCGCTAAATGGTCGCTAGTGAGCTGCCAAACAGGCAGATCTCACCAGCGACGCAGCAACGATAAGCGATCCGTCGGCGGTCGCTCTTACCTGTCACACTGCAGCAATGATGACAACTTCCGCCTGCGTACATGCATAGCTAGTCGGCGCCAGAGGGACGCCAATGAGGAAAAAATGGCCCAGGACTTTCAAGCGTGATCAGCGATATCCAGCGGGGGGGCCGGTCGCAGGTACGTGTCACACAAAGCGAAATCGCTAGCGATCTCGCTATGTGTAAAAGGCCCTTAAGAGGTGTATTAGAGAGTCTCCTGTCAGACTGATGTCAGACAAGCTGTATAGACCAGTTCTTCCTGGCAAACGATTGCAGTAATGACAGAAGCAATCAGGACAGCCAAGAGCATCTTTATTACCTCAAGACAGAAGTGAGAGAGCTACAGCACCCGACTCATCCCCTTCCCCCACCTCACTGCATGAGCAAGGTACCGTTCTGCTTAGGTTAAGACACTGTGTGCGAAGAGAAGTTAACTTTGGATATCTGTAAAGAGACGTTCACATATGTTGATGAAGCATTGCATGAAGAGAAGTGATTCTGTGTGATGAAAAGAAGCTTGGAAAAAAAAACCCTGTGATCAACTTCAGCTCAAAACTGTTTCATAGATGTGTGCCTGTAAACCGTTACATCCCCTCTACTGTAAAGAATTATAATTAATGGTCGCTCTGAGTAACATTTCCCCAGGATTCCAAAAAGCACTTAAGTTTCCTTTGTATCGTCTTTGTACACTGAGTGGCGTACATGCAACACACAGGCCTCTTTCACACATCAGGTTTTCGCCGTCAGGCGTGATCCAGCTCTTTTGACAAAAACCGGATCTGGCGAAATGCAATTCCGGATCCGGTTTCCCCCCCATTGACTTGCATTTGCGCCGGATCGCGCCGGATGGCCATGCGTTTCGTCCGGTTTTCGCCGGTTCCGGCAATGTGTCGCAATCCGGCATCTGGAAAAAACGGCAACTGTAACGTTTTTTGTCTCCGGCGAAAAAGCCGGAACCGCCGGATCCGGCACGTCCGGCTTTTTCACACAATGAAAGTCTATGAGCGCCGCAATGCGCCGGATCCGGCAAAAGCCGGATCCGGTGGCCGGATCCGTTTTTTTGGGTCTGAGCATGCTCAGTAGCTCTGCCCACAGCACACTTATATAAAAGCATGACAGTGGGACCCTCAGCCACACCCAACATGCCACCCAAGACAGGAACCAGGCGCAGGAGACCACTGCAGCACCATCAGCACCACCACCACCCCAAATGGAGCAGCAAAGGGAATATGCTGAACAATGGGAGGGGAGTCCAGCAGCAGATGAGAGACGGTAATTATCAAATCCCCCATTCCTCAAAACTAGGGCCATGGAATATCAAGATATTCATTGGTCCTTTGTTTCTCTTTATTTAACAGCCGCCCAAGAGATGCAGCAGCAGCAGCACTGGCAGCACTGGCAGCAGCAGCAGCAGCACCACCCACAGCCATGGAGTCTGGCCAGCAACAGGACACCACATCTTCTTCTGGGAGCCCTCCCTCGCATCGTCAGCGTTTGATGGTAAGTTTTTATTTCCAAAATCCATCATCTCTGTAATATATGTCTATTCATTGCCTTTTATTTCAAAACAGGAATCACAAGCTGAAGAGGAGCTCCCAGAAGAAGAAGGAAGGGGTGGACAGACACCTGGAGTGGGCTCAAAATTGGTAAGATTTTTTCATCAAACGCAGAAACACAACATCACACTACACACAACACATAGAAAACAATGTACCGCAGACCTCACACAGCAAACAAATGCCAACATCCAAACACAGAAATTTTTTTCTTTTCTTCTCTAGTCTTCCCAATCTGGTGCTCGGCCAAGAGGTCCTCACAGTGCCTCCCAGGGTCGTCGGCGACAGCAACGCGCCGGTCACCAGCGTGTAAGTATAATATTTAAGTTAAATTTTGGTACACTTTATTTCATGTCTTAAAGTGTGGTGACTAATTTTGCTATTTTTCTATTTTACTTTAACAGCCTTCACAGCGTGCTCCCGACTCAGACGGTGAGGATGGAGGAATAGATGTGGACCACCTCATCGATCTCGTCAGAGAAAGGGAGCCGCTATGGAATATGGCTGACCGCCGCCATGCTGACCTGATTGTTACTCGACAGCTCTGGGAGGAAATCTGTTCGCTCCTTGTGGACCGCTGGGAGGACCTCGATGCTCGGGCCCAGATTAAAGAGCGTAAGTATATACAGTACCGGTTGCTTGATGTAAACCAGTGTTTCCCGAACTCCAGTCCTCGTGGTCCCCACGGATCATGTGTTCAGGATTTCTATTTACTATGGAAATCCTGAAAACATGACCCCTGGGGACCATGAGGACTGGAGTTTGGGAAACACTGATGTTGTATACTAACCACTTTGTCCTTTCTCGTTTCAGGGGACAGAATTGTGAAGCGGTGGCGGTCTGTGAGGGATCATTTCAAGAAGGAGTTCAATAAAGAGATGCGGGCCCCGAGTGGATCTGGAGGACGCAGGAGCAAGTACAAATACGCACGAGCCCTGTCGTTCCTCCGGGATACAATGGTCACCAGAAGGTAAATATTACACACCACATGTAAAAAAAAAATGTTTAGATGTAAAAAAATGTTTTCAGCCAGGGCCATGCCATGTCACTATTTTAATTGTTTTTTTTTCTCTTTATTCCACAGCACGGTGAGCAGCACTCGGGAGCCTGCACGATCGGACCCTTCTGAGGCGATCCCTGAGGAGACAGGCACCGAGGGAAACTTTGACCGCCCCGGTACATCTGCACCTTCCCACACATTACAGCCATCTGTCCCATCCACCAGCGCAGGAGCATCGTGGCCGACAACATTACATGAAGCTGCTGGTGAGGAGATCGCTTTCCCTTTACCCCACCCTTCTGCCCCTGCCACCTCTAGTACACCTGCGGGTACTGGGCGGCAGCGGCAGAGGGGTCAGGAAAAGACTTATGCGCCAGAGTTCTTGCATCTGAATGCATCTTTCCAGAACTGTCTAAAAGTCTTGTCAGAGCAAATCTCCGCAGGCTTTCAGCAGATCAACTCCAGCATTCTGGAGGTGAAGACACTTCTGCAAACCATGCATTCAGAAGCAAGATCTTCGCCAAACCACACCTTTTTCAGGTCTGTTGTGGAGCGCATGGAAACGCTCTCTCCTAGCCAGCAGATGCATGTAATGCATTCGTGCCACGGTGCTCTCCAGCACGTTACCTCCCAACCTCCTCCTCCCACCCCAGTAGTTCCTCCACCTGCACCCCCTCCAGCCACTTTCCATCCTCCCCCTCCTATTACATACCAGCCACCTCCCCAGTACCAGCAACCTCCCCAGTACCAGCAACCTCCCCAGTACCAGACATCTCCCCACTTCCAGCAACCTGCCCCGTACCAAACTCCTTCCCCATACAACTTTCCATCAACATCATCTGCTCCTACAGTCCCTGCCCAACCCTCCACTCCACCACCCACCACCTCTTCTGCCTCCCACATGTCCACCCATTCTCTAGCTTTTTCCACACCTTCACCTCTAACTGTTCCTTCCCCACCACGATCCCAGTCCTCTCTCCACACTCCCAGTGTTGAAGGGTCCCGCAGCCCCTCCAGCAGTATTTCCACCCCACGCTACACCAATTTATAATGTGTGTATTTTAATAAAAATGAACATTTTTACGGTTTAAAACCTTTATTAAAAAACTTTTTTAACTTTAAAAACAGTTTACAAAAAAAATTTTTTAAATAAAAGTTAAATTATCGTTTACACTGGTTGTCTGTCATTTCTTTCTGCGGCGAAATATGGTAAAAAAAAGGTTAAATACAGGGTATTTAAAAGGTAAAAAGGTATTCAAAACCAGGTATATAACTGTGGGTAAATTTTAGCTTTTTGCCACAGTTGTGTTCCTGGTTGTGTTTGAAGCAAAGTATTTCACCTAAAAAGTTGTGTTTATTGTTGGTGATTTCCTAACAATGTACACAACTTTTGTTAAAAGGTGAAATACTTTGCATAAAACACAACCAGGTACACATCTGTGGCCTAAAGGTAAAAATAGTAAGACTATGACGAGATAGCCAACTTTGGTTGGCAAAGGTATATACTGTTGGTACAGAAGGTACACAAGTTTGGTTAAGGGCACAAATCTTTCACACTCTGTCATCCTGCCAGTGTACTCTGCCTTGAGGTGACATAAAGTATAGTGCAAAATTGTCCCTCATTCGTGACACCGTCACAGAACTTCTAGTGGTAATGCCCTGGTAATCTTGCAAGGTGGTTTCTTCAGAGGTGTCCTCAATGGAAATGGGTTCCTTGCAGATAACAAAATTGTGGAGTACCACGCAAGCTTTGATCACCTCGTCCACAGTTTCTGTCTTGAGGTTGATCGCAGTCAATAGGACCCGCCATTTGGCTGTCAGAATACCAAAGGTACATTCAACCATTCTTCTTGCTCTTGTGAGGCGGTAATTAAAAATGCATTTTGTTCTTGACAATCCTCTGCTACCGTACGGTTTCAAAAGGTGTTCTGATAGCTGGAAGGCTTCATCCCCTACACAGACAAATGGCATAGGTGGACCAGATGTTTGCGGCAGCGGTCTAGGGGATGGGAACTGGAAGGTGTTTCCATACAGTTTACGCCCCATGGCAGACAGTTTGAAAACTTGAGAGTCATTTGAGCGGTCATAGGCCCCAATATCAACAGCAATAAATTTGTATTCCGTGTCAGCGATGGCCATGAGGACAATTGAAAAATATTTCTTGTAATTGAAATATTCTGATCCCGATCCGGCTGGCTTTACAATGCGGATATGTTTCCCCGTCCACAGCGCCCAAGCAGTTCGGAAACTGACATATCTGTAGAAACTTTTCAGAAATTTCAATCCACCTCTCTGTTGTGGGCTCTGGTAAAAACTCTTCAGCTAAGGAGTCCCACAGTGCACGGCATGTGTGCTTCACTATTCCAGATATGGTGGAAATCCCGAGTCTGTACTGGAAATGCAGTGACGAAAGGGATTCTCCAGTTGCAAGAAATCTGTGGGGAATTAAAAAACAATCAATTGGTTTAAAATAACAGCATTACATATCAAAAGTCAGCTATAACACTTGGAGATACAAACTACCACCAACAAGATTGCAGTGAAAGTGTACTCTGATGCGAGCATATCCAATAAATGTGGCTTACCTTAAAGTCACCATCAGAAGCTCTGCGGGTGAAACAGAGAAGCGGCAATAGGTGTCCGATTTTCTTATGAGGTGTGCAATGCGCTCCACCAAGTAATCAAAATTCTCCATTTTCATCCGAACATATCCAAAAAATTTCTCCGGGTTTCGTCTAAGGTCCATGCAGAGTGTAGAATAGACCCCACGCGTCATTCTCTTGGCTGTGATGGGGTGGATCCACAAACGTCGTCTACGATGCCTGATGCGCTGCTGTCTCGCTCTCTCCTTCTCCAGAACAATCACCCTCAAACGATTCGCCTCCGCTGTAAAATCCGCCAAATTCTTCAAAATATTTCCAATCACAACATCCATCTTCGCCAGTCACTTGCTCTTCTCTCCAACCTGCACTTTCTCCTCTACAACCTGTCAAAGAAGGGCTGTAGGAACGCGGTATATATAGTTTTTCAGTAGCCAATCCCGCTCGGAAGGCCACAAGGGGCGTTTTTAAAAACCGGATCCAGCGTAATCCGGCGAAAAACGGATCGAAAACCGGATGAACCAGATGAGACGGATCCGGTTTTGGCTGTCATGCGCAAGACGGATCCGGCAGAAAACCGGATCCGTCACATCCAGTTTTACAAAACATTTGCCGGATCCGGCGTTCCGGCACGACGCCGGAACGCGCCTGACGGCGAAAACCTGATGTGTGAAAGTAGCCTAACCCAGTTTTAAGGGCTTTGCTCTAAGCTCTGAGCTTGGCTAATTTTGTTAGACATGGGATGGAATTATGATTGTTCAGTGTTTTGCTAAATGCAAAATGTAACTGTAACTAAAGGCTGCCTATATACTGTTATCACTGCAATCAGATTGTTTTTCCTGAAGAAGGAGTTCTGTGTAACTCTGAAACACGTCCAATAAAGACCACTGTATTAATAATCCCTTATTAGTGATTCTTAGCGCGGATTGTCTGACCACAATTTTCCTATCTTGTATCTTCTCTTCGGTCCCTCCTGGATGGGTGGTTCTACAGCAGCGAATCCTCCATGCTTGTTGTAACCTCCATCTGGTGAGTGTATTACTTACAAATTGATATACATACACTGGGTAATGCGCTATCTCTCTTCAATAGTATCCTTAACACTAGAACTACCGGAGGGGTAATTTTGACCCTTTTGCTATTTCTTTTTCCTATAATTTCTATAATTTTAACAAATGAGTTCTTACTTTTTGTCTTTTATTTATTCATGGTAGTGTATATTTTAGGACACAAAAATTAATTGTAACTTTTTCAGGGGCCCGGATTTTACAATTTATACCTATAAGTACTGAAGGGGTCAATTTGACCCCATACATAAAAGTAGTGGTAGGCAAGTCACCTAATATTACAGAGTACAGAAAATCTCTGTGCTTCTCCCTAGTTGTAGAGTGTAATTGTATCTTTGCATATCAGGGATGATTCAGCATTTTGTTTTGTCCAAACTTGTCTGAACATGTTTGATCCATGTCTCTTGTAGCGATTTCTGTCTGCACTTCAGTAGCAAACATTACAGTTGAAGCTACAACTCTGCATGTTTGTACAGTGTCGTTTTATTACTTCTGCGATCTTACAAGTCCCTTTTTGCTACGTATATTTGAAGCCTGAGTAAGCAGAGGGGTCTGACAAGTGATGACATTTTGAAATGTCTTTAGAATTTATCTGAAAAAGAGTCAGAAGAAGTGGCCCATCATCCGCAATGTCTGAACTACAAACAAAAGGACAAGAAATCCGCAAGCGTCGAAAATGTGGAGTTGGAAGATGCAACGAAAACAAAACAACTAAAACTTGCACAAGCTGTAACAAACCAGTTTGTGGAAAATGCACTGGGAAAGTGGAAGAAAGTACTGTTTGTGTTAACTGTTGGACACCGCATGCTATGACCATGTAAAAGGAAAATGCGTGCTGTACTTGATCTTAATACTGTTCCTACTAAGTTAAAATAAATGTTCTTTAATTTGTTGGCCACAAAAAAGTTATTTTTACTCCAGAGTCAGTACTTTTGAATGGGGGTCAAAATGACCCCTAATGGTAGTTATAGGTATTATGAAACATGCGGTAGTTCTAGTGTTAATGAACACAAGATCGCATCTGAATTGTCTTCTAAAGATAATATAACATTTGTTTTCACAGATTGGGACTAGGGCAGCACGGTGGCTCAGTGGTTAGCACTGCAGCCTTATAATGCTGGGGTCCTGGGTCCAATTCCCACCCAGGAAAACATCTGCAAGGAGTTGTGTTTTCCTCCCACACCGCTAGGGACTTTCGATTGTGAGCCCCAATGGGGAGAGTGATGATGTCTTTAAAGTGCTGTGGAATTAATGGCGCTATTGTGACAACCCAGAGTCCGGTTGTCATAGTGACATTACCTCCCTCTAATGGGTAAAGTCATGCTTGGAGGCAGAAAGGGACCCCATGTTAGGCAGCAGAGATTAAATCATAATTTCCTGCTGCAGGTCAGAAAAGGGAGATGCCTTATAAATTCTGGCCAGCAGAGGGGGTTGGTGACTCAGCTAGAAATCAGCTGAGGGGGTTGTCATGGAAACAAAACAGCTGTGAGCTGTGAGGAAAAATGACAGTTAAACGTGAGGTAAAGAGATCTTTCTGGAAGATCCTATCAGATGAAGACAGGGAGTTGATCTGAGAGGAGCTCGATAGGCAGAGCTGATCTGTGAAGAGGGAAAGGACAAGATCAGAGACTGAGAGACTCTAGGGAAGCTAATCGACTGCATATAGCAGACCCCTGAGCAAAGCGCTAATAAAGAGAAATGGGACATCAGAGTCCTAGGCTGACAGGAGCTGTAAGTCCTGATAGCCGAATCTGAAAGTACAGGGGATTGTAAATTCCTGTGCACATTGAACACCAGAGGGCACATCAGCAGATAAGGAGCCCAGGGCTGATGGTCAAATGGACGGTACCCGTGGAATAGGCTCACTCTGACAGCCGTACAAGTTAGTGAAACCATCACGAATAGAGGGTCGCAGCATAGTTATATACAGCGGAGACCCACACACAAAGCGCAGAAAGGAAGGTCCTAAATCCCCACCTGGCAAGGTGGATCCCCTGAATGCCTCCAGGCGAGCCGGACTCATTCCATCACCTGTATGTGGTACTCCGGACTGCAACCTATTACCAGTAAAAGGTAAAGAAACTGCACCTCTTTGTGTCTTTCTCTCATTTCTATGCACCCGAACGTTCACAGCCATTTTTACTATTTATTTAACATCTTTGCCCTGGGACTACAGCCCTACCTGTGGAGGGCTACAACATCATAGCTGCACCCAACATCCACCCCAGAGGAACACCGCAGCGCTGGTCACCTCTGACCAGAATACCACAGGTGGCGTCACGTATTCCACCATCTAATAACTTTTACCACATAAATACCACACAACTTTCCCCTATTTTATCACTGGATGCCTTTGGGCCACAGACCGGCTCTCCGCCGCCGTGACACCGTCCCCCACGGAAGTCGACGGGCCCGGTACCGATTTCCCCCAGGCACCGCGGGGCGCTCCAACTGGCGTCTCAAACAGGATTTAGCGAGCCTAAGGAGCCTGGCAAAGCTGGGTACTGTGCGCCATATACTTTATTAAATTGAGTACTAAAGACTTTACTGAGCTTTCAAATAACCGCCATAACTGCATCATACAGCACGTGAAAGCAGAGAGGGACGTGCAGTTGTGGACAGAGCCAGAAATAAAGCACGACATGAAGCCACTGCACATGATCTGACGTTAGTGAGCAAGTGAAAAAGCAGGAAGAAAATGCTCAAAGCGGGTGAAGATTCAGCAGCGGTCACAGCTGCAGCCCCCATAATGCCGCTATCAATGCCATATATACCAGGAGCGGCCTGGTTACCTCAATACTCAGGGGAGTTGCACACCCTGAGCAATTTTAAAGAAAGACTATGTAGTTTGTTCAAAGTGTACCCCCTGGCAGAGAGCCAAAAAGTCAGTATCCTCATTGGCCAGTTAACTGGTGCGGCTCAGAGGGAAGTAAAGTCCTGGCCGGACACTGATAAAGGAACTGTCAAACAAATCTTAGCCAGACTGGAAGACACTTTTGATACCCGCACTGCAACAGAGATAAAAATGAGATTCTTTGGGCGCAAACAGAGAGTGCAGGACAGTATACAGGACTATGCCCTTAATCTTCAGGAGGCAATACGGGCTGTAAAGCAGGTTGATCCTGAGAGCGTGCAAGATGAAGATAGATTATTAACAGAGCAGTTCTTAGAGGGACTCCAGTCTAACAACCAAAGGACACAGCAGAGCATAATAGCCCTACAAAAGCCTGAATTGGACTTTGCACACTTTAAGGATAGAGCCATCAGAGTGCTGCGTGAGACGAACCCTAGCAGCACAGAGCCCTCTCAGCATCCTGCAATTACATACCATCAGGGAGCAGCATCCTTTCAAAAGACCCCTATTGAGACTGACAAGCTGTCCCAAGATAAGGATTCTGCTGCAGACTTACATCTCCAAGTCAAGGAACTAACTAAAAGTGTGGCTACACTCACAAAAACTGTGCAGTCCCTGCAAGTGACTCCAAAGAAGAAGATCCAGCTGGCCTCCAGTCCTGATGACGTCCTGTGGCGACAGCAGAGGAGGATCCCACCGACCAGAGGGAGAGACAGCGCTCATTACGACGAGGACGGACAGCCCATCTGTCACCGCTGCAACAAGGCAGGACACCTAGCAAGATACTGTCATTTAAACAAGCAACCCTCAGGAGTAAGACGACCAGGCCCACCAAATTGGCGAGACAAGTACGTAAGAGGACGACCAGTCTTGCCTGTCGTGACTGACAGTTTTCCGATGAACGCTTTACTGGACACCGGTTCCCAGGTGACAACGATACCATATGTTCTTTTTAAGCAGTACTGGGCAGATTCAGACATTACTCATAGCCCAGATAAAGACCTTACCATTTTTGCCAGCAATGGTCAGCCCTTGCCTCAGATGGGATATAAAGCGGTGACCATCAAAATTGGCTGAGTAGAATTGCAATCGCAAGGTTTGATAATAGTTGATATTGACAAACGTGAATGCCATCCTATGATCACTTTAGGTACTAATGTAATTGAAAATTGTCTTGGAGAAATTATTGTTTGTTGTTTTGCAGGACCCATTGCCAGCTCCAGTCAGCAACGGGTCCTGCAAAAGGAGATCAGAGCCCTGATGCAGAGACAACAGGTAAAGCTGTCTGGTGGAGAAGTCGGCAGTGTCAGAGTAAGTGATCCTTTCCCCATTGCAGTACCTCCCAGAAGTGAAATGTTAATGTGGTGTCGGACAGCAATAGGCCTCAGGGGTCAAGATTACCAAGCCCTGGTAGAACCCATGTACTCTGATAGTAGGCCCACTATCCTGACAGCCAGAGGGGTAGTTGATGTACCAATACACATCTTAAATTGCGGGGAGAGAGAGGTCCAGTTACCCCGGTATGCCAACCTTGCTAAATTGTTCACCGTCAGTAACAATGCAATCGAGACACTAGAACCCTTGCTTCCGTCTGACAAGGTGGAAGAGAATGGCTCTGAAGGGCAGTAGGAGGATTGGTGTCAGCAGCTACACGTAGGCACTGACTCCACTCCTTCACACCAAAAGCATGGGCCTTACCGGGTGGCTCGAGAATTTGAACGGGTCTTCAGCAAGCATCCTCTAGATTTTGGGCAAGCAAAAGGGGTCCATCATCATATCCCCACCGGAGATCATCCACCCATTAAAGAGAGACACCGGCCTGTACCCCCAGCACACTACCAATGTGCCAAGAGTATGTTACGAGAGATGAAGGAGGCTGGGGTAATCAGAGATAGTTGTAGCCCCTGGGCAGCTCCATTAGTCCTCGTTAAGAAGAAAGACGGTACTATGAGAATGTGTGTAGACTACAGGCGGATTAACAGCATTACACATAAAGACGCGTACCCATTGCCTAGAATTGAGGAATCACTAGCTGCACTGAGAACTGCTAATTATTTCTCTACCTTAGATCTCACCAGTGGGTTTTGGCAGGTTCCTGTGGCAGAGGCAGACAAAGAGAAGACGGTGTTTACGACACCAATGGGTCTCTGCAAGTTTAACTACATACCGTTCGGGCTCAGCAATGCACCAGGAACATTTCAGCGGTTAATGGAATGCTGCCTTGGACATAAAAACTTTTAAACCGTTCTGCTGTACCTGGATGACATCATCGTCTTCTCCAAAACCTACGAAGACCATTTGAAGCACCTAGCCGAGGTATTCGAAGCCCTGTCAAACTTTGGTCTGAAAATAAAACCGTCCAAATGTCACCTTTTGAAACCCAAGGTGCAGTACCTAGGCCACGTGGTGAGTGCGGAAGGTGTGGTACCCGATCCTGATAAAGTCACCGTTATCCGGGACTGGCAAAGACCCAGCACTATCCATGAAGTGAGGCAATTTCTTGGGTTAGTAGGCTACTACCGAAGATTTATCAAGGACTTCACCAAGATAGCAGCACCGCTGCAAGATCTTCTAGTGGGCCAGTCCAATAAGGCCAAGAACAAAAATCTTCCGTTTGAGTGGAACAAAAGGATAGAAGAGTCCTTCACCAAGTTAAAACTGGCCCTCACGGGAGATGAAGTCTTGGCCTACCCTGACTATGAAACCATTTGTACTTTACACTGACGCCAGCAATGTGGGATTGGGAGCAGTGCTTTCACAAGTGCAGAAAGGCAGAGAGCGAATGATTGCCTACGCCAGCAGAAAGCTTCGTCCCACTGAAAGGAACCCCGACAACTACAGTTCCTTTAAGCTGGAGTTCCTTGCCATAGTCTGGGCAGTAACAGAGCGCTTCAAGCACTACTTGGCTTCCGCAAAGTTCACCATCTACACGGACAATAATCCGCTAACCCACCTTGAAACGGCAAAGCTCGGGGCACTTGAGCAACGATGGATGGCCCAGCTGTCCAACTACGAGTTCACCATCAAGTACAGAGCAGGACATAAGAATGCTAATGTGGATGCGCTGTCCAGGATGCTCAATTCACCAGACGGGGGAGAAGATCCAAAAGGACTCGAAGAAATCGAGTTACCAGCCTTCCACCATACAATTGCAGCCCAGTGCTCTCAAGGAGTAAGGAACAAGTGCTTTATCGTATGAGAGGTAACATTGAACCCATTACCCCATCATGAGTGGGCAGAGACACAAGACAGTCACCCAGCTGTTCGCCTAGTAAAGGAGTGCCTGGCAGAAGCTGAAGCACACCCTGGTCCAGATGACCAACAGGAAGCACAGCAACTATGGAAGGAGAGAGGCAAGCTGTTTATCTACGAAGGTAAACTGTGTCGGAGGAGCATCAACTCATGCACATATGAACTGGTCTGGCAGGTGGTAGTCCCAAAGAGGGATGCGCCAATGGTTGTAGAGGTGTACCACAATGGAGCAGGACACTTCGGTTGGAAGAAGTTGGAAATTCTACTTCGTGAAAGATTCTACTGGGTTGGCATGAGGAGTTCAATTGAGAAGTGGTGCTGAGAATGTGGCCCATGCAACCTGCGCAGAAAAGACCGAAACAGCCAGCGAGCCCCGTTACAGCCGATCATCACAAAACAGCCGCTTGAACTGGTAGCCTTGGATTACGTGAAGCTAACTCCGAGTAGGAATGCCTACACCTATGCTTTGACCATCGTGGACCATTATTCAAGGTTTTTGGTAGTTGTGCCTGTTAAAGACCAAACAGCGAAGACAGCAGCCAAGGCATTTCAGCAACACTTTTGTCGACTGCTCGGATACCCTGAACAAGTGCTCACCGACCAAGGTCCAGCCTTTGAAGCAGAAGTGTTCCAGGAGTTCTGTAACATGTACGGTTGCAAGAAAATTAGAACGACGCCGTACCATCCACAGACAAATAGCATGTGTGAGAAGATGAACCAAGTGGTCATTGACTTATTGAAGACCGTAACTCTGGAAGAATGAAACCAGTGGCCAGAGAAGTTGCCAGATCTGGTAGATCTATAAAATCATATACCGGTAAACTCTACAAATTGCACTCCGGCCTACTTGATGAGAGCAAGACCTGGCAAGTTACCCATTGATTTAGACATGGGAGTCTTAACACCTGAGACAACATCACCAGATGCAGACTGGGATACAGAGTGGCAACAACAATACCGCAAGGTACAAGAATGTGTGGAGAAAAGTTTGTCCCAAGCAAGACAGAGACAGGAAAGGTATTACAACCAACATGCCCCTACACTTCCCTTGACACCAGGAGAACAAGTACTTAAAAGAAAGACACGTGTTCACAAACTAAATGACCAGTGGGAAGCAGAGCCATACACCGTGATACCTTCAGACTTTAATAACACCAAAGTCATCAGCAAAGATGGAGGAGAAACCTTCGAAGCAGTCTCAAGAGATCATCTAAAGATGTGCCCTGATCAATTGAAGGACAAGAAAGAAGTCCAAGACACTCCACAACCCATAGTAGAGGTGGAAGAAAAGATTCAAACTATACTTGGAGAATTTCCTCAAACGTGGACACAAGTAAATCAGGCAATAGTAGTACCAGTACTAACCTTTCATCAGCCTACTGCACCAGATGAAGAAGAGACTCTAAATGAAATGGCTCCAGTAACAGATACCACATCTGCAGAGGAATGCGGAAATCTGTCTCCTGCTAACAGCGAATCTGACAATCTCATGGTGAGTCTAGGAGTAGAGAGAAGGCAGTCTAGAATACCTATCTTACACAAGTCTACTTATAGCGTAGTGACTAATGCACCAACAGTAGACATCAGAGAACAGGTCAGGTCATCAGAAATACCTATACTGCGTAGATCCACTCGTAGTACTAGAGGTCAAATCCCTGCCCGTTACAGAGATTACGTAATGTAAATAAAGTAATAAGAATGTATAGTAGTAACCGTTAAGCATGAGAGCCTACAGAGACTTACTGTATGAACCTTTTTAAGTATATAACCAGTTAAAGGACAATTGGGCCACAGGACTATGTGTGGTCAGAACTGTATTTGTAAATAGTTACTCCAAAAAGGCCTTTGAAATACGCCACCGGCGGGGCCGAAAAACAGGCCCATCTATAGAGCGCCCTGTAGCCATGCCCAGGGACGACACACACAGTGTGTTAAGGCAGTTTCCACCAACCAAACTCTAGGTACAAGCACAAAGACAATTCCTGGATAGCAGCTTAAAGACTGGTCACTGCAGTAACTGTGCTATTGTTTTCTTTTTCTTGTCTGGTTTTTGATAATTTTTACATTTTTAAGACTTTGTAGATTTGCATTAATTGTTGCTGTTAACAATTCTTGTTATGTTTCCTCAGTCCAGGAGTACTGAACTTAACTGGGGGGGAATGTGACACCCCAGAGTCAGGTTGTCACAGTGACATTACCTCCCTCTAATGGGTAAAGTCATGCTTGGAGGCAGAAAGGGACCCCATGCCAGGCAGCAGAGATTAAATCACAATTTCCTGCTGCAGGTCAGAAAAGGGAGATGTCTTATAAATTCTGACCAGCAGAGGGGGTTGGTGAGTCAGCTAGAAATCAGCTGAGGGGGTTGTCATCGAAATGAAACAGCTGTGAGCTGTGAAGAAAAATGACAGTTAAACGTGAGGATGTGAGGTAAAGAGATCTTTCTGGAAGATCCTGTCAGATGAAGACACCTCTCTGTGTATTTCTCTCATTTCTCTGCACACCAATGTTTACAGCCATTTTTACTATTTATTTAACATCTTTTCACTGGGACTACAGCCCTACCTGTGGAGGGCTACAACATCATAGCTGCGCCCAACATGCATCCCAGAGGAACAACACCGCAGCGCTGGTCACCTCTGACCAGAATACAACACGTGGCGTCACGTATTTCACCATCTAATAACTTTTACCACATAAGTACCACACAACTTTCCCCTATTTTATTACTGGAAGCCTCTGGGCCACGGACCGGGTCTCCGACGCAGTGACACCGTCCTCCATGGAAGTCAACGGGCCCAGTACCGAGTTCCCCCAGGCCCCGCGGGGCGCTCCAATATATAAGTAAGATAAGTAAACGGTCAGGGTAATCGCAGACACCACCTCATTACATGCATCCAAAACTCTGCCTACCATGATGCTCAATGGATGTATGATTTGGTTTCACAATCATGCAGCCATTGGGCATCATGATAGGATGGCGTTTTAAATGAACGCTGCTATTTTTTTTCACACGCAGTGAAAAAAAAATTATCGCTCATCTGCACTACCCCATTGAATAACACTGGTCCATGTACTGCACGCTTTATTTCACTGACCGAAAATATGGCCATGTGAACGAGCCCTTAGGTCAGCTAATAAACAAAAACATTGGGGCAATAGGGGGTATCAGGGAATTACAATATATGTAGCTAAGATGCTGCCCAATAATTCACACCAAAAAATTATTATTACTCATTGGTCAGCTCCATCTACTGGCCAAATGACCTCTGTAATATGCAAATAGCGGACTTTTCAGTATTGCTAAATTTACTTACAAATGCGTGATTTGAGCTATTGCAAGAAAAAAGTGAGCTGTCTGAATGCCCGTAACTGTTCCCATGAAATGCTCCGAGACCACAAATACTTCCTGCCTGATTAAATATTTATCAAGATGACCTTCCCCATTGGTATCTCCTCCGGTTTGCAATAAGGGTTAAAGAGACTTACAATCTCCCCATCCAAGTTGCTCATTTGTAAATCGAACTCAGGAATTGATTTCTCGTGACTGCTCCTGGGACTCCGGAGCAGCCATGGGGCATGCAAGGCATGTATACATCCAATTAACAAATGGATATGATTCATGTATCTTGAGAGCACAGATAGGAGTCGACCATTGTACATTTCGAAATAAGAAAAAAACTCCGTAATTAAAGTAAAATCTATAATCTACCAAGTCGTCGGATAATATGAGGACTGTACTTTACACTGAGTTTTTCTGAAGCTTAGAAATAAATCCCGGTTACTTGTGGCTATCGTTATCTGTATCTGCCCTCTCCGTCCCAACTGCTTAATTCTAGAGATGGTGAGCCCGAACAGTGAAGTTCAGCATCCATACCCTATACCTATTGTTCAGGACACCGAACATGGACTTCACCAGGAAGTGTTGTGAGTTCATTTTCCCCTTCACTACTGAGGCCCGAGGAACTCCCTCTTCTGGTGAAGAAAGGTTGTGAGCCTGATTGTCAAACACCTGGGGCTGATGATGATGACTGGCTGAGTGGAGTTAATGACTGGATATAAGGGTGCCGACGCCCTTCTGGCCTGCGGGTGATTTCTCTGTGGACTTCTAGGAAACCAGTCTGATTCCTGCTCATCTAAAGCTAAGATTTCTGCTTTGCCTTTTTGCATTAGTGTTTTGTTTTCCTTGCTTTTCTGGATTCTGCCATTCCCTGCTGGGGTGAGCTGAATCTCCTTTTGCCTGTTGCTCTGTCTTCAGAATATTCCTGAGTACTGACATAGCCTTTTTTGAAGCCTAGCGTCTTCAGGGCCTTTTTTACTGTCAGTTTGTTGGCTCTTATTTTCATAGGGTTTTTCACGGATTGCAGACAGGAGCCTTCCTGTCCTTTCCTATCTAAGCTAGCTTGGGCCCTATCTTTGCTCAGTCTATCTTTCTGTCTGTGTTTTGTTCTTTCTTCTTGCTTCACCGTCATTATATGTGGGGGGCTGCCTTTTGCTTTGGGGTCTGCTCTGGGGCAGTTTAGATTTCCCTTTCTGTCTTTAGGCTATGTAGTCCTCTGGCTGTGATCGAGGGGCCTAGGGCATCGTAGGAGCCCCCCACGGCTACTGCTAGTTGTGTTGATAGGTTCAGGGGTCTGCAATCCGATAGCTGCCAACTTCTCTGGTTTTCTGGACTTAGCTAGCATTTCTATTTTTGCCTCCTATGGTGACTCAATCATAACAAGGAAGTCTGTGTTACTGTTCTGGTTCGGCCCCCTCAATACCGGGTTTTTGTCACCCTGTCATGTGCATGACAGTGCTGCAAACATTGTTTCTGATTGGCAGTAAAATCATCACCGCTGGCCCGAGCCGCTGTTCCAACCCTGTCAAAAGACAGCAGAGCCCGCAGCTTTGATCGGAGGTATAAAGTTTACCTCTGGGCACTGGAGTCAGCTGATGCGACTACTGCTCCCATCATCCAACACCTGCTACCAGGTACGGACTGGTGCTGAAATTCAGCCCTGGCATTTGAAATCACACAGGCCCATGCTTGTCCCCATCTCCAAGCACCAGATGAAATATATTGCTAATATTACCCTGGATGGAGGAAAGCAAGATTTACTACAAGACCAATATTTCTAATGATATCTCCATCACAACTGTTAACAGTATGGGTGTCTTGAGAACACCGATTCTATTAACAACATTGCAAACCAGACAGGCCCTTCTGGCATTTGCCAGAATTGCCAGATGGCCAGTACAGCCCTACCTGCTACTGCTAATTACAGTGAGAGCATGAGCGTCGGATGGTAGTATTCATTAGCCGCTCCTGTGCTGTAAATGAAAAAAAACAAAATGAAAAACGGCGTGGGTTCCCTTGTATTTTTGATTACCAGCCAGAGGCAAAACTCACAGCTGGGGGCTACAACCCTCAGCTGCCAGCTTCAGCAAGGCTGGTTATCAAGAATAGAGTGGTACCTACTCTGATTAATTATTTTTTTAAATAAATAAAAAAAAACGGTGGGAGGTCCTCCCCATTTGTGACAACCAGCCTTGCTAACAGCTGGGGGCTGGTATTCTCAGGCTGGTAAGGGGCCATGGTTATTGCCCCCCCAGCCTAAAACTAGCAGCCCACAGCTGCCCAGAAAAGGCACATCTATTAGATGCACCAATTCTAGCCCTTTGCTCAGCTCTTCACACTTGCCCTGTAGCGGTGGCAAGTGGGGTTTATATTTGTGGCATTGTCAGGTGACATCAAGCCCCGAAGTTAGTAATGGAGAGGCGTCTATAAGACACCTATCCATTACTTATCCTATAGTTGTATGGTAAATAAAGACACAGCTGGAATAAAGTCCTTTATTAGAAATAAAACAAAACACTTATCTTTTTTATTTAGAAATAAAGTTATACTCACCTAATGCCCATTCCATTGAATCCCTCGTCTCCTGTAATAAAACAAAAATAAAAAACAACCATATCCGCCACCTGTCTGTCGTTCTGTCCACGCCGTAATCCATGTCTGGGGGTTAAACAGCTTTCAACCTGGACGGTGCCAAGATACGACCGTCCAGGCTGAGAACCACTGGTGAATGAGCTGCTGCGAGTGCAGCATCAGTGATTGGCAGAGACATCATTGAGGTTACATCCGGTCACTGAAGCTGTGTTCCCAGCCCAGGCCAAAGAACTGCGGTGACCTCGGTGAGATCACCACTAGCACCGAGAGAAAAAGTCTCACAGTGCAGAGGTGAGTCCACCGCAGCTCAAATTCCCTGCAATTAAATTCTCCCAGTGAATAGCTGTGGGCTGCTATTTTTAAGGCTGCAGGGACCAATATCCATGGCCCCGTACCAGCCTGAGAATACCAGCCCCTAACTGTCTGCTTTAGCAAGGCTGGTTGTCAAAGATGGGGGGACCCCACACAGTTTTAGCTTTTTTAATTTATTTAAATAATTAAAAAATACGGCATGGAGACCCCTCTATTCTTGTTAACCAGCCTTGCTGAAGCTGACAGCTGAGGGTTTAATTATTTATTTACAGTGCAGGCGCCAGCTTATGAATACTCTCATCAGCTTCCGCCTGCTCTGTTATTAGCGACAGCAGGCGTCGGCGGTGTTTGTCACGCTGTCATTCACATGACAGCATGGCAAACACTGGATGTTCAGACCCCCCATTCAAGTGAATGAGGTCCGGCTTCTGGTCCGGGTTCTGTTCTGGTACCCGAACCTAAACTTTTTGTAACTGTTCGGCTGAACCCACCAGACACGAACATCCAGATGTCTGCCCATATCTACTTTACCCCTTTCTGACATCAGATGTACTATCCCGTCCATGGGACCTGGGCCCCTATGCCCATGGACGGGATAGTACGTCTAGCGCGATCAGCGGCGCCCACGTGGTGAGCGGCGCTGATCGCGGCCGGGTGTCAGCTGATTATCACAGCAGACACCCGGCACTATGTGTCAGGGGCAGTCACGGACCACCCCGACACGTTAACCCCTTGCACACCGTGATCAAACACGATCGCGGTGTACCGGGGGTTAAAGGGAAGCATCGGCAGGGAGGTTGCTCCCTCCGTGCTTCCCTGAGCCCCCCACGGCAGCGCAATGTGCAGCGCTGCTGCGGGGGGCTCTTTCCCTGCAGGCCCCCGGATCCAAGATGGCGACGGGGACCTTCGGGGGCCTGCAGGGAGCTGGCTTCCTCAGTGCCTGCAAAGCGTAGGCATGAGGAAGCCTTCTGCACTGCCTGTGACAGATTGCTGATCTGTCACAGTGATCTGTGATGTCACAGATCAGTGATCTGCCACAGGACAGTGATGTCCCCCCTGGGACAACCTAATAAAGTAAAAAAAAAAAAAGTGTAAAAATAATTTTTTTAAAAATCGCTAAATAAAAAAAAAATATATTCCCTAATAAATTCATT
Source organism: Dendrobates tinctorius (assembly GCF_039654945.1). Classification (NCBI taxonomy): domain Eukaryota; kingdom Metazoa; phylum Chordata; class Amphibia; order Anura; family Dendrobatidae; genus Dendrobates; species Dendrobates tinctorius. The sequence continues at coordinate 28,528,651 of NW_027361705.1, forward strand.
TGTTGGAAATAAAAAAAACCCAAAACAATAAAAGTACAAATATTTGGTATCGCCGCGTCCATAACGACCTGCCCTATAAAACCGTCCCATTAGTTAACCCCTTTCGCGAACCCCTTAAAAAATAAAAATAAAAAACGAAGCAAAAAATAATGATTTATTATCATACCGCCGAATAAAAAGTGCAATAACGCGCGATCAAAAAGACGCATATAAATATCCATGGTAGCGCTGAAAATGTCATCTTGTCCCGCAAAAAACGAGCCACCACACAGCATCATCAGAGAAAAAATAAAAAAGTTATAGCTCGCAGAAGAAAGTGATGCAAAAATAATTATTTTTTTATATAAAATAGTTTTTATTGCATAAAAGCGCCAAAACATAAAAAAATGACATAAATGAGGTATCGCTGTAACCGTACTGACCCGAAGAATAAAACCGCTTTATCAATTTTACCGCATGCGGAACGGTGTAAACGCACCACCCCCAAAAGAAATTCATGAAACGCTGGGTTTTGTTCTTTCTGCGCCCCAAAAATCGGAATAAAAAGCGATCAAAAAATGTCACTTGCCCGAAAATGGCACCAATAAAAACGTCAACTCGTCCCTCAAAAAATAAGACCACACATGACTCAGTGGGTCAAAATATGGAAAAATTATAGCTCTCAATATGTGTTGATGCAAAAACTATTTTTACAATAAAAAGCGTCTTTTAGCCTATGACAGCTGCCAAATATAAAAACCGCCATAAATAGTAAATCAAACCCCCCGTTATTACCCCCTTAGTTAGGGAAAAATAATAAAATTAAAAGAAAATGTATTTATTTCCATTTTCCCATTAGGGTTAGGGCAAGGGTTGGGGCTAGGGTTAGGGCTGAGATTAGGGTTAGGGGTGTGTTGGGGTTAGGGTTGGAGTTAGAATTGGGGGGTTTCCACTGTTTGGGCACATCAGGTGCTCTCCAAACGCAACATGGCGTCTGATCTCAATTCCAGCCAATTCTGCGTTGAAAAAGTCAAATGCTGCTCCTTCCTTTCCAAGCTCTGCCATGCGCCCAAACAGTGTTTTACCCCCACATAAGGGGTATCAGCCTACTCAGGACAAATTGCAAAACAACTTTTGGGGTCCAATTCCTCCTGTTGCCCTTAGGAAAATAATAAATTGGGGGCAAAAATATCATTTTTGTGGGAAAAAATTGATTTTTTTTGTTTTCACGTCCAGGCGTTATAAACTTCTGTGAAGCCATTGGGGGTTCAAAGTGCTCACCACACATCTAGATAAATTCCTTAGGGGGTCTAGTTTCCAAAATGGGGTCACTTGTGCGGGGATTGCACTGTTTAGGTACATTAGGGGCTCTCCAAAGGCAACATGACACCCGCAGACCATTCCATCAAAGTCTGCATTCCAAAACGTCACTACTTCCCTTCCGAGCCCCGACATGTGCCCATACAGTAGTTTTCTCCCACATATGGGGTATAAGGGTACTCAGGACAAATTGGACAACAACTTTTGGGGTCCATTTTCTCCTGGTACCCATGGGAAAATAAAAAAAATGGGGACTAAATGATCATGTTTGTGGAAAAAATACGATTTTTTTATTTTCACGTGTTATAATAATTGTAATAAAGTTCTTTTATGTGCGTGTATGTGTGTGAGTAGATATATATACACAGTATATACATGATTGCATAAGCCGTTTATTTTGCCTAGACTTTGAAACTCTTTTTAGCTTACGTATTGTGAATATATGGGTGTTACCTTTGGGTGTTACTTTTTGTGAACGTTAGTTGGTTTTCCTTGTCTTGCGTCACTTCTCTGGTAGCGCAGATAAGGATAGCTAACAGCTAAGCAAATTGTATGTGCCATTTCTGCAAACGCAATATGTTACAACACCCTTTCGGCCCTGCTATTTAAACTCTTAAGAATATTTATTGAGTTAGACAGAGGACGGCCCACACCTGGTGTGGCCGTCATTTTCTCTCCATGCCGGCATGTCCAATAAAGAAGCATCTTACTTATTCAGGTCTGGACGATTTCTAATTGGAAGACAAAAATCCCTGACATCACGCCCGGGCATTATAAACTTCTGTGAAACACTGGGGGAGTTCAAAGTGCTCACCACACACCTAGATAAGTTCCTTAGGGGTCTAGTTTCCAAAATGGTGTCATTTGTGGGGGGTTTCCACTGTTTAGGTACATTAGGGGCTCTCCAAAGGCAACATAACACCCGCAGACCATTCCATCAAAGTCTGCATTCCAAAATGTCACTACTTCCCTTCCGAGCCCCGACGTGCGCCCATACAGTAGTTTTCTCCCACATATGTGGTATCAGTGTACTCAGGACAAATTGGACAACAACTTTTGAGGTCCATTTTCTCCTGGTACCCTTGGGAAAATAAAAAAAATGGGGACTAAATGATCATGTTTGTGGAAAAAATATGATTTTTTAATTGTACCGCTGTACATTATAAACTTTTGTGAAGCCCTTGTGGGTTCAATGTTCTCACCACATATCTAGATAAGTTCCTTGGGGGGTCTAGTTTCCAAAATGGGGTCACTTGTGGGGGGATTCCACTGTTTAGGTACATCAGGGGCTCTCCAAACGCGACATGGTGTCCGATCTCAATTCCAGCCAAAAAAGTCAAATGGCGCTGTTTCCCTTCCGAGCTCTGCCATGCGCCCAAATAGTGGTTTACCCCCACATGTGGGGTATCAGCGTACTCAGGACAAATTGCACAATAACTTTTAGAGTCCTGTTACCCTTGGGAAAATAAAAATTGGGGGTGAAAAGATCATTTTTTGGAAAAAATATGATTTTTTAATTGTACCGCTGTACGTTATAAGCTTCTGTGAAGCCCTTGTGGGTTCAAAGTTCTCACCACATATCTAGATATGTTCCTTGGGGGGTCTAGTTTCCAAAATGGGGTCCCTTATGGGGGGTTTCCTCTGTTTAGGTACATCAGGGGCTCTCCAAACGTGACATGGCGTCCGATCAGAATTCCAGCCAATTTTGCATTGAAAAAGTCAAACGGCGCTCCTTCCCTTCTGAGCTCTGCCATGCGCCGAAACAGTGGTTCCCCCCACATATAAAGTATAAGCGTACTCAGGACTAATTGAACAATAACTTTTGCAGTCCAATTTCTCCTTTTACCCTTGGTAAAATAAAAAAATTGAACCTGAATTATTTTTTTGTGAAAAAAAGTTAAATGTTCATTTTTTTTTAAATATTCAAAAAATTCCTGTGAAGCACCTGAAGGGTTAATAAACTTCTTGAATGTGGTTTTGAGCACCTTGAGGGGTGCAGTTTTTAGAATGGTGTCACTTTTGGGTATTTTCTATCATATAGACCCCTCAAAGTAGCTTCAAATGTGATGTGGTCCGTAAAAATAAAATGGTGTTGTAAAAATGAGAAATCGCTGGTCAACTTTTAACCCTTATAACTTCCTAACAAAAAAAAATTTTGGTTCCAAAATTGTGCTGATGTAAAGTAAACATGTGGGAAATGTTACTTATTAAGTTTTTTGTGTGCCGTATCTCTGTGATTTAAAGGCATAAAAATTCAAAGTTGGAATATTGCGAAATTTTCAAAATTTTCGCCAAATTTCTGTTTTTTTCACAAATAAACGTAAGTTATATGATAGAAATTTTACCACTAACATGAAGTACAATATGTTACGAGAAAACAATGTCTGAATCACCGGGATCCATGGAAGCGTTCCAGAGTTATTACCTCATAAAGGGACAGTGGTCAGAATTGTAAAAATTTGCCCGGTCATGACCGTGCAAACCACAAATGCTTCCAGGTGATGGAATATGAGCGATTAAAATACCGCCCGCTTTCACCATCGGCCGCCAGACTGTGGACACTTCTGGGTGTCTGAATATGCGCGATCACAATACCGCCCGCCGACCTTCTGCCGCCAGGCTGACAGCTGGTAATTACCTTTGATTAATGATTTAGGTTAAATAGCTGATTCTGACAGAACCAGACACAACTCACCTTGAAAAAGACACTTTAGGTGTCGGAACGCGTGGATTATTCTCACACCACTTTGGCTGCCCGACTGCTTCCCATAGGACGGGGTGGCTCTGCCTTCATCTTGACTGACAGACTGGGGTGATGTATTAGTCCACCTTATTCTATCCAGGCCAGAGATGTCTTTCTACTAAAGTTTTTTTCCTATATGAAGGATAGAGGAGTCTGGGATCTCTTATGATCAACTCTCTTGTAGGCTAATATGTTTCCACTCTTCCTTATTATGGTGTACAAGGCATCTGACATCTTGTGAGGTTGCATCAGCAGTATGTTTATAGGCTATATGGTTTCTTATAATATACTTATATTTGCGGCCAGTGGTTGTTTAATGTCTTTGTATTGACTGGATCATGTCTGTCCTGATTCAATGCATTTTTTAACTGTTTTTAATTGTGTGTTGTTCCTCTGGTTTGTACACAATAAAATTGGACAATTTCTTTGTTATTTGGTGTGGTGATCCTAATTATATGCATGTTCTTCTTTTCTCATTGTGCTAGTATAGTTTACATGCATTTAGTGATCCCATATTTTTATATTCCTTTTACCTTTTTTATGATGGTGCCCGCTTGACATATTTTTCAATTGTTGTCTTTTCTCACCTTTTGTGAGGTTTTCGTTTTAGTGGTGGCACATCACTGTGATATTATAAAGATATCAGCATGGATTTGAATGCCAGAGAGGCTGTCTGGCAGGAGCAGGTTAAAGAAATTTTTGGCTCGGCCAACAGTACTGACATTGCTAATGGTGGCGTAGACAGTGGTTTTCAGAATTTGACATCTGACTTGACAAATCTGCATAAAAGACTGACCAAAACATGGTGGAATATAAAGAGTTTAGAAGAGTATAAGAGACTGGGCCTTATACCTCAGGGATTGAGAGTGCAAATTTTCCCGACATGGGAGGTGGACCAGGAATTTAAGGATACATGGGAGAATGGTTTAAAGAAGTGTTCATATATTATTATTGACATGCTTATTGAACAAGATAGGGTGTTTCTGTCCCAAATTAGGGAGGAGATTAGGGATAAGAAATCCAAACTTGATGCCTTTGATAAAAAGACAGGTGGATCCTTTCAAAAATCATCCAAAAGAATTGATTGATCGATTTGAGAAGGATATTATTAGAGGCAAAAAAAAGTAAGTTCCAAAGGGATAAGATGGACTCAGATAAACAAAAAGTATTCAAGTGGTCCCATCAGGGTAATATAAGGGGAAAAAAAAAAATCCCACATACACATATTAGGTATTGCGACGTTCAGAATTGCCCGATCTATCAATAAAAAAAAGCATTAACCCGATCGCTAAACGACGTAGCGAGAAAAAAATTCAAAACGTCAGAATTACGTTTTTTTGGTCGCCAAGACATTGCATTAAAATGCAATGGCGGGTGATAAAAAGAATGTATCTGCAAAAAAATGGAATCATTAAAAACGTCAGCCCGGCATGGAAAAAATAAGCCCTCACCCGACCCCACATCATGAAAAATGGAGACGCTACGGGTCTCGGAAAATTGTGCAAATTTTTTTTTTTTTTTTTTTTTTTTTTAGCAAGCTTTGGAATTTTTTTTCACCACTTAGATAAAATAGGGCATAGGCATGTTTGGTGTCTATGAACTCGTAATAACCTGGAGAATCATAATGGCAGGTCAGATTTAGCATCTAGTGAACCTAGCAAAAAAGCCAAGCAAAAAACAAGTGTGGGATTGCACTTTTTTGCAATTTCACCGCACTTGGAATTTTTTTCCTGTTTTCGAGTACATGACATGGTAGAACCAATGGTGTCATTTAAAAGTACAACTAGTCCCGCAAAAAATAAGCCCTCATATGGCCATATAGACGGAAAAATAAAAAAGTTATGGCTCTGGAAAGAAGGGGAGGGAAAAATGAAAATGCAAAACCAAAAATACCCCTGGTCGTTAAGGGGTTAAGTTCAAATCCCCACAATGTTTGTGATCCCGAGAGAGGGGGGTTACGTATTATTAACCTCTCATCACATGAATTATCTGAACTTGATATCAAACTCCTTACAAAGGGATTATCTTTTTCACCAATGAATTGTCTTGATAAATTTGAGCTGACGAAAGACTTGAATTTATTTTGTAGACAACTAACATTCAAAATGTTATACCATCAGCCGACACTAATTGCCGAACTCCCAGATCAGGACAGACAAGTTTTCTGGGATATCTTGGATCTACTCACAGAAAATGATAGTGCGCAAACCAGAGAAAGGTTTAATGGTAGATTACCCTTACAAGCTACTCCAAATTTTTTCCATGTTCCCAGTGATCCTGATATTCTTTGACAAAACATGCAGGGACATTCGGGCACTCAAAGTGGATAAACATCGCCACAATAATTTGAGTGAAGACGAAAGGTTGGCCCTTAATGGTCCGCGAAACAACGATCTGTTTGAAATAAAAGAAGCAGACAAGGGCAGTAATATTGTCCTATGGCCCAAAACTATGTACTGTCTGGAGGCTAGGCGACAACTTAATAATGCCTGATATGAATGGGTCACCGAGGAGAAAAAGGCAAAACAAGCTAAGCCACAGAAAACCAGAGTGCTTGGTAACTATGCAGACTGCAGACCCCTGATCTTACCACACAACTAGCAGTAGCCGTGGAGCGTGCCTACGATGAACCTAGACGCCTCGTCATGGCCGGAGGACTACATAAGCCTAAAGCAAGAAAAGGGAAAACTAACTGCCCCAGAGTAGACCCCAAAGGAATAGATAGCCCCCACACATGTATTGACGGTGAAACAAGATGAAGGCACAAACACAGGCAGGAAAATAGGCTGAGCAAATAATGGGGCCCAAACTAACTAGACAGGAAAGGAAAGGAAAGGCACTGTCTGCAACCTGCAAAAAACCCTACAAAATAATGTCCAACACTTCTGATAGCAAAATTAAACCTGAAGTCACTAGACTTCTCCCACTATATCAGCACTCTGAAATATTCTGAGACAGAGCAAAAAGAGAATGAACTAGTAAGGGACAAAAAGCCAATTGGCAAATACTGATAAATAAGAGTGGAAATTCAGCTCAGCCCCCAGCCAAGGCTGGCAGACCACACAAAAAACTGAATAGACCAACAAAATCAAGTGTGAACATTAGCAGAAAAACTTAGCTTTAGATGACTGGAACAGAGCTGAAAACCAAGAGCTGACAAGCCAGAAGGAATCACCAGCAACTGAATAGGGCGTCGGCTGTCTTAAATCCAATCTGAGAATCCTGAGATCCAATCGTCATCCTCATTCTCAGGTGGCAGATCTCCACCGATCAAACCAGCCGCACCACCTCCCATCACCACCAGAGGGAGTCCAGAAGGGGAACCAGAGAATGAACTCACAACAGTACCCCCCCTTGAGGAGGGGTCACCGAACCCTCATCCACACCACCAGGCCGATCAGGATGGGCCCGGTGAAAACCACGAGCCAATCTATTGGCATGAATATCGGAGGCAGAGACCCAAGAACTTTCCTCCTGACCATAACCCTTCCATTTGACCAAATACTGGAGTCTCCGTCTAACCAAACGAGAATCCAATATTTTCTCTACCTCATATTCCACATTGCCTTCGACCAACACAGGGTCAGGAGGTGCTGCCATAGGAACTACTGGCTCAACAAACCTCTTCAACAGGGATTTGTGAAATACGTTATGGATCTTGAACGTAACTGGAAGAGCCAATCGAAGTGAAACACGATTAAGAATTTCCAAAATCATATAAGGACCAATAAATCTTGGCTTAAATTTAGGAGATGCAACCTTCATAGGAATATTCTTAGACGACAACCAAACCATATCACCCACTTTAAACCGGGGACCAATGGTCCTATGCCGGTTGGAAAATCGCTGGGCCTTTTCCTGAGAGAGTGACAACTTATCCACCACTTGGTCCCATATCTGCTGCATTCTCTTAACCACCATGTCCACACCTGGGCAGGACGAAGATTCCACTTGCCCTGAAGAGAATCGAGGATGAAACCCAAAATTACAGAAAAAGGGTGACATCAAAGTGGCAGAACTAGCTCTATTGTTCAGTGCGAATTCGGCCAAGGGCAAAAATGAGACCCAATCAACCTGATCGGCAGATATAAAACATCTCAAATAAGACTCCAAGGTCTGGTTTGTTCTCTCAGTCTGTCCATTGGTCTGGGGATGAAACGCGGAGGAGAAGGATAACTGAATTCCCAGATTGGAACAAAAGGCTTTCCAGAATCTGGAAACAAACTGGACTCCTCTGTCGGACACAATGTTCTCAGGAATCCCATGTAACCGAACCACCTGTTGTAAAAACAAGGGCACGAACTCAGCGGAAGATGGCAACTTTGGGAGTGGTACAAGACGGACCATCTTAGAAAATCTATCACAAATCACCCAGATAAGAGTCATTCTCTGAGAGACAGGAAGATCAGAAATAAAATCCATTGAGATATGGGTCCATGGTCTCTTGGGCACCGGCAAGGGCATCAGCAACCCACTAGAACGAGAACAGGGTTTAGACCGAGAACAAGTCCCACAGGACTGTACAAAATTCCTGACGTCACGAGATAAGGCAGGCCACCAAAAGGACCGACTCACCAAATCTCTGGTACCAAAAATACCTGGATGACCAGCCAATGCGGAGCAATGAATTTCAGACATCACTCTCTTTCTCTACTGGTCAGGAACATACAATTTTCCCATAGGGCAACGCTCAGGTTTATCCTCCTGAAATTCCTCCAGGGCGCATCTCAAATCGGGCAAAATGGCAAAAAGAACTACCCCCTCACCTAGGATGGCAGTAGGCTCGGTCACACTAAGAGAATCGGCAAAGAAACTCTTAGAAAGGACATCTGCCTTAACATTCTTAGTGCCTGGAAGAAAAGAGACCACAAAACTAAAACGCGTGAAAAACAAGGCCCATCTAGCCTGTCTAGGATTCAAGCGTTTGGCTGACTCCAGATAAATCAAATTCTTGTGATCGGTGAGGACCACAACTTGATGTCTAGCTCCCTCCAACCAATGTCTCCACTCCTCAAATGCTCACTTCATGGCCAACAATTCCCGATTCCCCACGTCATAGTTGCGTTCAGATGGGGAGAACTTTCGAGAAAAGAAGTCACAGGGATTCATCTTAGAAGTCACAGGGTCTTTTTGGGACCAAACAGCTCCTGCACCAATCTCAGAAGCATCTACCTCCACCTGAAATGGAAGTGAGACATCAGGTTGCCGTAAAAGTGGAGCTGAAGTAAATCTCTGCTTAAGCTCCTGAAATGCTGAGATAGCCTCAGGAGACCAATTCAGCACATCAGCGCCCTTCTTGGTCAGATCAGTCAGTGGTTTGACAATACCAGAAAAATTACCTATAAATTTACGATAGAAATTAGCAAAACCCAAAAACTTCTGGAGGGCCTTCAAAGAAGTAGGCTGAACCCAATCATAAATGGCCTGTACCTTGGCTGGGTCCATTTCTATAGTCGATGGAGATAAGATAAATCCCAAAAATGAAATCCTCTGTACACCAAAGAGGTATTTCGATCCCTTAACAAACAGGGAATTCTCCCTCAAAATCCAGAACACAGTCCGGATGTGTTCCACATGAGAATCCCAATCACTAGAAAAGATCAAAATATCATCCAGAAAAATGATCAAAAACTTATCCACAAAGTCACGGAAAATATCATTCATAAAGGACTGGAAGACAGAAGGGGCATTAGTGAGACCAAAAGGCTTCACCAGGTACTCAAAATGTCCCTACGAGTATTAAACGCCGTCTTCCATTCATCCCCCTGCTTGATGCGAATAAGATTATACGCCCCCCTGAGGTCAAGCTTAGTAAACCAGCAGGCACTCTTAACTCTGGAGAATAAATCAGACATCAGAGGTAACGGGTACTGATATTTAAGTCATCTTATTAAGGGAACGATAATCAATACACTGTCTTAATGAACCATCTTTCTTGGCCACAAAAAAAACCCCAGCACCTAAAGTTGACGAGGATGGTCTAATATGACCCAATGACTCCTTAATATAGGATCGCATAGCATCATGTTCGGGTACTGATAAGTTGAAAATCCGACCCTTGGGAAATTTACACCCAGGCATCAACTCAATTGCACAGTCATAACTCCTATGAGGAGGCAAAGACGCAGACTTGATCTCACTAAATACATCAGAAAAATCGGCTAGATAATCAGAAATATCATGAGACTGAGGAGAGGTGGAGAAAACAGGAGCGTCCCTAAGAACAAACTGACAACCCCAACTCACCACAGACCCAGATTTCCAATCCAAAACTGGATTATGAGTTTGCAACCAAGGAAAACCCAGAACAATAGTATCATGCAAATTATGCAGCACCAAAAATTTACAATTTTCTTGGTGGTCTGGGGCAACCCGCATCGTCACCTGGTCCAAAAGTGAGGTTTATTCTCCGCCAAAGGAGTAGCATCCATACCCCTCAAAGGAATAGGCGTCTGCAGAGGCGTCATGGAAAAACCACAACGTTTAGCAAAGTCCAAATCCATCAGATTCAACGCTGCTCCTGAATCCACAAAAGCCTTCATGGAAAATGTGGATAAGGCGCAGATCAGAGTAATTGTCAAAAGAAACTTAGGTTGTATACTGCCCACAGCAAATGTGTGTGCAAAACATTTCTCTCGTTTTGGGCAAACAGAAATGGTATGAGAGACGTCTCCACAGAAAAAACACAGCTTATTACGCCTTCTAAACTCCTGACGTTGCACGCTAGACAAAACTCTATCACATTGCATAGGTTCAGACATTTGTCCAAAAGGTGGCAACTTTTCTCATGTAGTTTTGCGTTCACGTAAACGCCGATTAATTTGAATGGCTAATGACATAGAATCGTCAAGACCAAAGGGAACAGGAAATCCCACCATAGTATCTTTTACGGTTTCTGACAAACACTTCCGAAAGAGAGCTGCCAAGGCACCATCATTCCAGGTAGTAAGGACCGCCCACTTTCGGAATTTTTGACAGTATAACTCTGCAGAATCCTGACCCTGGTTCAATGCCAATAGGGCATTCTCAGCTTGATCAATAGCATTAGGTTCATCATACAACAACTCCAAGGCTTGAAAAAATGCATCCACATTAGTCAGAATAGGATCTTCAGGTGTCAAAGAAAACGCCCAATCCTGGGGATAGCCGCGCAGCAAAGAGATGACCATTTTAACCTGCTGCGCAGAGCTCCCCGATGAATTAGGCTTCAAGGCAAGAAATAATTTACAATTATTCTTAAAATTCAAAAATTTAGACCTATCCCCAAAAAACACATCAGGAATAGGGATCCTTGGTTCAGCAGCATGTGAATGAGCAAGATAGGTGAAAATTCCCCGCACTTCAGCAGTGAGCTGCTCCACACGATCAGACAATTGCTTAATCTCCATTAAAAAAAAAAAAAATCCTCCTACGGCCCCAGAGAAAAAGAGGAAAAAATATACATATAAAAGAAAAAAAAATTCTGACACTTTTTTTTTTTTTTTACAATTCTTTCCTGCTTTTGAGTACCCTAGAATCTGCGGTATGGCTGGTGATTCTGTTATGAATGGGTCACCGAGGAGAAAAAGGCAAAACAAGCTAAGCCACAGAAAACCAGAGTGGTTGGTAACTATGCAGACTGCAGACCCCTGATCTTACCACACAACTAGCAGTAGCCGTGGAGCATGCCTACGATGAACCTAGACACCTCGTCACGGCCGGAGGACTACATAAGCCTAAAGCAAGAAAAGGGAAAACTAACTGCCCCAGAGCAGACCCCAAAGGAATAGATAGCCCCCACACATGTATTGACGGTGAAACAAGATGAAGGCACAAACACAGGCAGGAAAATAGGCTGAGCAAATGATGGGGCCCAAACTAACTAGACAGGAAAGGAAAGGAAAGGCACTGTCTGCAACCTGCAAAAAACCCTACAAAATAATGTCCAACACGTCTGATAGCAAAATTAACCCTGAAGTCACTAGACTTCTCCCACTATATCAGCACTCTGAAATATTCTGAGACAGAGCAAAAAGAGACCGAACTAGTAAGGGACAAAAAGCCAATTGGCAAAATACTGATAAATAAGAGTGGAAATTCAGCTCAGCCCCCAGCCGGGGCTGGCAGACCACACAAAAAACTGAATAGACCAACAAAATCAAGTGTGAACATTAGCAGAAAAACTTAGCTTTAGATGACTGGAACAGAGCTGAAAACCAAGAGCTGACAAGCCAGAAGGAATCACCAGCAACTGAATAGGGCGTCGGCTGTCTTAAGTCCAATCTGAGAATCCTGAGATCCAATCGTCATCCTCATTCTCAGGTGGCAGATCTCCACCGATCAAACCAGCCGCACCACCTCCCGACACCACCAGAGGAAGTCCAGAAGGGGAACCAGAGAATGAACTCACAACAAATGCCCAATATTATCAACTATTACCCTCTGACCCCACCACCATCTTTAAAGGATAGTAGGACAGACTACTATTGAGGGCTCACTCTTGTGGCATTATTAATAAAAAAGAAATAGATTTCCTGAGTATGAGCCACCTAGTAAAACCAACTTTATATATGCTACCCAAAGTACGTAAGTCTGTTACAAAACCACCAGGTAGGCCGATCATATCTGGATTGGGAGGTTTATATGAAAAACCTTGCTCTTACTTGGATTTTTTCTTGCAGCCCTTGGTCTTATCTTTGGAATCGTATGTCCGGGATTCCTCCCATCTTCTTCTGCTTTTGGAAACATTGGAGATACCAGATGATGCCATCTTAGTGACTCTCGATGTGGAGGACCTATACACCAACATCGAACACAAACTAGGTATGATAGCAGTGTCATATTTCCTGGAACGTCAGACTATGGGAGACAGAGGCCATGATACTTTTATCTTGGAACTACTTAAATTTGTCCTAGAGAAAAATTATTTTGTGTTTGACAGAGCCTATTGCAAGCAGGTATCTGGGACTGCTATGGGGGCCAAATGTGCACCCTCCTACGCAAACCTATTTTTGGGTTGGTGAGAGGAGACACATGTTTATAAGCAAGACGATTTTTCCAAATTTGTGATTAAGTGGCACCGATACATTGATGATATTGTGATTGTCTGGTCTGGGACTCTAGAGCAACTAAATGTCTTCATCGATGGACTTAACAACAACTGTTGGAACATTAGGCTGACTTCTTTATTCTCTTCCAACTCAGTTGACTTTTTGGATTTAAAATTACAGATCAGTCAGAATCGTATAATTACATCGCTTTTCCGAAAAGAAACGGCAACGAATAATGTGCTGCACTTTGACAGCTTTCACCCAGCACACTTACGGAGAGGAATACCAAAAGGACAATTCATCAGATTGAGGAGAAACTGCAGCCGCACCGAGGATTTTCTCGAGGAATCTCGTCGGCTTACCAATAGGTTTCGTGAAAGGGGATATCCAAAGAAAATCCTATCAAGAGCCTTTGAATTTTCCATGAATAAATCTAGAGAAGAAGCCCTGAAACCACAGGTAAGAACAGTGCCCAATCGGATTAGTTTGATCACTAGGTTCAACAACCAATTATTTAAACAAAAAATATATAGGGCGCACTATCTGTGCTAATCACAACCTTATATATGAGAATAGGTGCTGCAACAATGGAATGACCATGACTATGAGAGAAGAAAAAAGCACCACTGCAAGAGCGCACACTAGACTCAATGAAAATAGAAAATGTTTATTGATGCAAGAAGAATATTAAAAACACAATAAAAACATGATGAGCAACCCACAATGATGTAATGGTTGAATATAACATGTGTAACATATATAGCTGATATAATAATGCATATACAATCCAACCATAAGAGACATATCTCAGCAACCACCTTAAAGCTAGGCTCATGAGGACCACATAATCCTATAGTGTGGTGACTGCAAAAGGTAATTCAGTCCACACAGTCATATACACTCTCCATTATACAACATATGGGCCACAATAGGCCACATAGAAAAATGGCCAGAGTCCACCACCAAGTGATCCAAACGCCACACTAAGCACAATAGGCGGTAAAGCTGTGAAAAGATAAAAATAAGTGGGTACTCAACCCAAAGCCATACCCTGGGGTGGTTGCTGAGATATGTCTCTTATGGTTGGATTGTATATGCATTATTGTATCAGCTATATATGTTACACATGTTATATTCAACCATTACATCATTGTGGGTTGCTCATCATGTTTTTATTGTGTTTTTAATATTCTTCTTGCATCAATAAACATTTTCTATTTTCATTGAGTCTAGTGTGCGCTCTTGCAGTGGTAGTTTAGGTTCAACAACCAGTGGCACGATATATATCGGATCCTTGGAAATAACTGGGGTATACTTTTGAGCGAGCCCAAATTAAGACACTTCTTGGATAGTCGACCGAGAGTGGTGGCTAGGAGGGCGAAAAACCTGAAAGGCCATCTATCCAATAGTCATTTCAGGCACCCTGTTACCAAAATTAGAACAGGCCATGACAACAGGGGATCTTTCCCTTGTGGCAATTGCTCCATTTGCCCCTTGATTATTTCTAATCGTGCTGTTTCTCTGCTTTGTCTGCCCACACAGCTACAGTCAAGGGCATACTTCAATTGCCGATTTCGTAACCTGGTTTACGCTTTAATCTGTGGATGCAAGAAAATCTACGTTGGGCAGACAATGCAAGAACTGCGACGCAGAACGCAACAACATCTCTCGAATATATCAACTGCCAGTTCGGACAAGGGTAAGGGTAAACCCATCACCTCGATGGCTGCCCATTTTCTGGATCACCATGGGGGTTCTTCAGCTTCTCTCAGAGTTTTGGGCTTGGAACGGTTACAGCTCAATAATAGAGGGGGCAATGTAACAGGTGAACTTCTTCAGCAGGAAGCCAGATGGATTTATGATTTGGGCTGTCTCTCACCGGCAGGCCACAATGAGGAGTTGCTGTACACTGGTTTCTACAGGAGGTTCTAGACACTTTGTCCCCTCCTGTGGGACCAGTGTGCAGCGGTTCCAAGTGTTGGGCATTTACATCACATTTTCTCTTTTCTTTCCCCCCCCTCCTGCTTCCCTTCTCCCCTTTTTCTGCTTATTTAAATTATTTTCTCTCTCCGATTTCCTCACAGATTTCATCATTTTTTCTATCTAGGTTCTGTCTAGATCAAGTTGGAAGAGGCATGATAATGGACTTAGTCCACTTTGGATGAAGTTTTGTCTAGATCTAGATAGAAGAGACCTTTTTTTTAATGAAGCTCTCAGATCAAAGCCCTGGATGAAGATTCTGGACTCAAATTTGTGTAACCTGCACCTTTATGATGCTATTTTTTGAGTCTGTTTTGAGTCTGTTGGACTTTTGATCAATTTACTCACAGAGCATTGTTTATGTGGTATTATTGTGAATACATGACTTTAAACAACCATGTCCTCTCAGTATTTCGTCATGGGTTAAAATATTAACCATAGGTTTTGACATCATGCCCATTTTAGATTTGAGTCCACTTTCATCGGTTATGCGTTGAAATGACATACCTCAAAGCACAGACTATATGTACATAGATAAGAGATCTACTAGACAGGCTTTATGCATACATTTTCAATCAATTATTTTTGAGTGCTTTCCTATGTTGGTTGCACTTGAATGGACAACAAGTGCAGCATTTTTTAGTGCTGACTAAATCTTGGGTACTTTGCATTTGTTGGATTTGCATTCCCATAATGGCACTTCTTTGTGCAGGTCTATCTTTTGTGCAAACATGCATATGCACTTTTTGTTTGGTAACAATAATAAAAAAGTATTTTTTGATCTATATCAGCTCATGATGAGCGTAAAAGTGCACCTTTATGGGATACCAATTACATGTCTGATCTATCAAATAGGCTTCACTCATAAACTCTTAATGAATTATTATTTTTGAGTGCTCTCTTGTATCTGTTGTACTTGAATGGACAACAAGTGCAGCACTTTTTTTGCACTTTTAAATTCTGGGCCTTTTGTACTAGTTGGATTTGCACTTTCATGGCATTTCTTTGTGCAAGTTTATTCTTCGTGCAATTATGCCTATACATCTATGTTTGTCAACAATAATAATTAAAAAAGAGCCTGTTCTGGATCTATACTAGCCTATTATGAGTGTCAAAGTATATTCAACATCTCCCAATGTTATGGGGTTTGTATAGGTAGAATTGAGATATAATGTGGTTGGGCAACGTATAACGGGATAACTATCATGCATGCTCTAGCTATATATGCATATGGTTCTTTCATATGTGCCTGGCACAAAAAGACAAAATTGTTTCTTTTAAAAAAAAAAAAAAAATTTTTCCTTTGGACATTGTATTGTTTGATATATTATATATATCATATTTCCTATAATATGGGCCCATCTGGTCCTAATGTGCAGGCATTTGAGCATATATACGTAACGTTTTGATCATTTTCGCAAAGCACAGTATTAACCCTGTTTATGATTTATATATACTGGCTTCGCGTTTTATTGTACGTTGTTGTAGAAACCAGTGCTGCACGTCATGGGCACATGGATACAGTATCTGTTGTGATACCTATTTGGGTATATTTTAAACTACTGTATAGGCACTTGAATATATACTGTATATGTGACCCTTTGATGAGTTGCGCCAGCGTAGTACCAACTATGTTCTTGATTAATACACTAGTTTGGTGCTACATTATATGCTATTGTAAAATCTAGCGTTGTATTTCACTTACTGTGATATTTACCTGTATATATCCAGGTAGTATGCTGCATCTCAGTGCCCGCATTACAGCATCGATGTGTAGGCGTAGTTCAATTTATGTCATTGTACAGGCATTGAACATTCACATATGACCTTGTGACCATTTGTGTAACCATAAACACTAAGTATGATTCTGATTTAGATATCTTTATCGCCTTTGCCACTTCTAACTGGACCCTTTTTTATGGGCACTGTGCACAAATATATGCGTCTCCCTGATCAGTTACGCAATTTCAACATGTGTGCGCAGGCATAGTTCAATCTTTGGCATTGTGCACACATATGCGTCTGTTTGATCGCTCACGCAAACTCAGCACCACTATGACTGTGATTTGTAATTTATTCCAGTGTCATATTGTATATTACTGAGAGTGCTTTATGTTGTGGGCACGTGGGTGTAATGGTTTGTTATCCATCTCACTTGTCCTGTTAATATACCGCAGGGTACTATGCGCTTGATTGCATATGGTGAAAAAGGTAGCACTGTCGACCTTATTGTGCAAGTATTGAATATATACATCGGATTTCAGGTCTATTTGCACAGGCACAGTACCAAATGTGAGTCTGATCCGGATATCACCGGTTTTCATAGCGCTCGTCATTGTGAACGCCCAGTACTCTCATACTGTGGGTGCGCAGGCGCAGTTTATGCATGGACCTTTGCCCACGAATAGTTCCGGGTGATGGAATATGACTGATTAAAATACCGGCCGCTTTCACCGCCGGCCGCCAACCTGTGGACACTTCCGGGTGTCTGAATATGCGCGATCACAATACCACCCGCCGACCATCTACGCCACCAGTAGCAGTGTCAGTACTGTTGGCCGAGCCAAAAATTTCTTTAACCTGTTCCTGCCAGGCAGCCTCTCTGGCATTCAAATCCATGCTGATATCTTTATAATATCACAGTGATGTGCCACCACTAAAACGAAAACCTCACTAAAGGTGAGAAAAGGCAACAATTGAAAAATATGTCAAGCGGGCACCATCATAAATAGGTAAAGGGAATGTAAAAATATGGGACCTTTGCCCACGAATACTTCTTGGTGATGGAATCGGAGCGATTAAAATACCGCCCGCTTTCACCGCCGGCCGCCAGCCTGTGGACACTTCCGGGTGTCTGAATATGCGCGATCACAATACCGCCCGCCGACCTTCTGCCGCCAGGCTGACAGCTGGTAATTATCTTTGATTAATGATTTAGGTCAAATAGCTGATTCTGACAGAACCAGACACAACTCACCTTGAAAAAGACACTTTAGGTGTCGGAACGCGTGGCTTATTCTCACACCACTTTGGCTGCCTGACTGCTTCCCATAGGACGGGGTGGCTCTGCCTTCATCTTGACTGACAGACTGGGGTGATGTATTAGTCCACCTTATTCTATCCAGGCCAGAGATGTCTTTCTACTAAAGTTTTTTTCCTATATGAAGGATAGAGGAGTCTGGGATCTCTTATGATCAACTCTCTTGTAGGCTAATATGTTTCCACTCTTCCTTATTATGGTGTACAAGGCATCTGACATCTTGTGAGGTTGCATCAGCAGTATGTTTATAGGCTATATGGTTTCTTATAATATACTTATATTTGCGGCCAGTGGTTGTTTAATGTCTTTGTATTGACTGGATCATGTCTGTCCTGATTCAATGCATTTTTTAACTGTTTTTAATTGTGTGTTGTTCCTCTGGTTTGTACACAATAAAATTGGACAATTTCTTTGTTATTTGGCGTGGTGATCCTAATTATATGCATGTTCTTCTTTTCTCATTGCGCTGTGGAATTAATGTCGCTATATAAGTAAGCAAAATAAATAAATAAAATAAATGGCCTGTTATTGCATTTTATTGCGATGTTGCGGTGACCAAATAAATCTTAATTCTTTAGTTGCTTTTTTTAAATTACTCCTTTAACCGATCGGATTAATTATTTTTATATTTTGATAGATCGGGCGTTTCTGAACTCGGCAATACCAAATATGTGTATTTTTGATTTTGTTTTTTAATTGTTTTATTGATTTGAACTTTTATATTTTTAACATTTTTAAAAAATATATTTAAAAACTTTCTATTTTACTTGCTTTAATAGTCTTCTTAGGAGAATAGAAGCTGCGATCTTGTGATGTCTTGTGCTGTACACAGAAGTGCTTCAGCCCTGCTCTGTGTAGCAAAAATATTCATCTCCTATGAACGCTGGGCAGCACTCAGAGCAGCTCGGCAATGACAACCACAGGAGTCTCCTGCAGACCCCGGGTTGTCATGCCAACCCATCAGCGCTCCTCCGTCATGTGACATGGGCGCTGATGGGAGGAGCTAATGACGCTCACCCAGTTTGCGCAAGTTAAATGCCTTCAATAGAAATTGACAGTGACATTTAACTTGTTATCATTTACAGGTGGATGGCAATAAAAAAAAGCCAGCACTCACCTTTTCAGTCTTCCATAGGCTCTACAGCAATGATTCAGTGGTCTCTACAAGTCTTTGTTTTCTTCTTTGCAGGAATGACTCCCTTATATGGCAAATGACTGCCGCAGTCAATCATTGGCCCCAGCTGTAATGCCCATAAGTGCAGCAATAGACTGCTGACTCTAGTGATTAGCTGCAGTCATCATGTACATGGTGGGGAACATGGTTAATCAGGGTCAGATGGAGGCCATATATTGTGAACCTTTTGAAAAAGTTAGAAACAAAAAATTATTAAAAGGGGTTTTCAGTCTTAAAGGGGTTTTCCATTACTCAGACAAACCGTTCTCAATTGCTATATTCCCGGCACAATTGTATAAAATTAGCCTATGCGCACATCCAGTGCCAGCGCCATTCCAGCAATTATGGTACTGGCACTATGAACGAGAATCAGTATTTTATTTTGTTTCTAATAAAAAGAAATTCCCATTTTTTTCTGAGTGTGAGATCATGTGGTCTGTTGGTCTCACACTAGTGGCTGCGTTTAGTTGCTTACCGTATATACTCATGTATAAGCCAAGTTTTTCAGTACTTTTTGTGTGCTGAAAATGCCCCCCTCGGCTTATACATGAGTCAATTGTCCCAGAGGGCCGGAGGGGGAGCGGCGGAGCAGTGGGTGACGGAGGCAGGAGCTGGTGGCTGCAGCTGTAACTGTGCCTGCTGCTAAAGAGAAGTAGAAATTAATTTCTCTTCTAGCTCGCACAGTGACAACCGCAGCCACCAGCTTCCAGAAGACATCCTACTCACCCTCCTGCGCGCCCTCGCTGCACCTCGTTCGTTCCGGCGCCAGAAGCATTTCCGGCCGAGCGATCTTGTGACCCTGCTCATTAAGGTAATGAATATGCACGCATCTCCACTCCCATAGGTGTGGAGTGAATATTCATTACCTTAGTGAGCGGGGCCACTTGATCACTCAGCAGGAAGAGCTGCTGGCGCCGGAACGAGATGCATCGAGGGTGAGCAGGAAGGTAAGTAGTATGTGTTGTTTTTTTTTAATAGGAAACATGCATACAAGGATAGGGGATAAGGAGCCATGCATACAAGGACAGGAATGGGGAAGCTATGCATACAAGGACAGGGACCGGGGAGCCATGCATGCAAGAACAGCGATGGGGGAGCCATACATACACGGACAGGGACCAGGGAGCCATGTATACCAGGAGAGGGAATAAGGAGCCATGCATTCAAGGACAGGGACGGGGGAACTATGCATACCAAGACAGGGATGAGGAGACAATGCATACCCGGCTTATACTCAAGTTATTGAGCTTACCCAGTTTTTCGTGGAAAAATTAGATGCCTTGGCTTATACTCAGGTCGGCTTAAACTCAAATATATACAGTATATTTTCTCAATGTTAACAGCACAATTTTGGTCCAATAAATTATTTTTTTAATGCATTTTTGAAGTCAATGCCAAGACTAAATCATAAACTGAAGACGCCTGTAAATAAAAGACGGAGGACCTAGTTAGTTAAGATCGGTGTTCTGCTCACCCTTGATGACTGGGTGATTTGAATTATGATGTATCGAATTAAGAGCTGTGAGGAGACTGTAGGCACATAGGATGCAGTAACGGACTGTACACAGACCAAGGGTGAAAGGGGTTGATTATACAGTAGAAACTTCACGCAGGGAGAAAACGGAGGGATAATATTCCCTAATACAGAAAAAGGCTAACTTAAGGAACAGGGACAAGAAAAGCCGACATTGCAATAAAATATAACTTATCACTCAGGCACCAGTCACAGTTGAACTTCTGTCTGTGACTGATGCTGTCTAGATTGTGTCGCAGTGGGGGTCTGTCACATTCCTGAGGTAAATGATGTAGTATCTTTTGATGTTGGTGGTGTCCTCCTGTGGTCCTGACGATGACGCCGAATCGTCGGGATCCTGATGCGGGTCTTGGGTCCGGCAGATGAGGTGATTAACAGGGATACGTCCTTATCCTCAGCGGTGAGTGTCCCAACACTATGGAGATTTGCAGCACTGCCCAAACACAGTTTACAATGGGCAGCCCGATTCCCTGTGCTGAATCGACACACGCCTGTAACGTTCCGGGGATGGACTACGTCCAAGAGTGGACCCTCTGGGTCGCGGATCTGGAGCCCCTGGGTCGAGCGCGCCAGGTGATGACCGACCCCTATACAGGGATCGTTAGGGGCAAAACCGCAGAGGACAGAACCGCGACAGCCGGTACCAGGAGGGACGGCTCAAGGACAAGAAACCAGAAGGCGGCTAGGTCACAGGAGAGAGACAGGAGTGCCCGAGCAGGTTATAGGAAACGGGGAACACCCAGGCGGCAGAGGCTAGTGGGGAGAGCAGGAGTAGCCACGGGGGCAGGAGGTATGCAAACGAGGAAGACGCCAGGGGAGGAAAAGGTGGCGATAGGCTGGAGGAGAGGGAAAACAGGGGAGCAGGAGAACGAGGGAGGAAGGCGGGACAACACGGGAGCTGACAGGAGGAAGCAGGAGAAATAACAAGAGTAACTTATAGAGGCTAGAGCGGCCAGGAAGACGTGGGTTTAGCACAAAAATCCTCAGGCGTCCTCTCAACAGAGAGGACGCCTGAAATACCTTAGGGACCGGAAGGAAGAGGACAAGCGCCGCCCTCAATGCCGCCCACCGCCAGCAGAAGAGGAAGCGCTGGCGCGTGCCCGCGGCCTAAGGAAGGGGCGCAGGAGCGCCGCAGTGCTGGAGGCAGGACGGGAGTGCGTGCTGCGGCGGAGACGCCGGTAAGGGGAGGCGGCGGCGGGCGCCGCTGCAGAAGATGCGGCCGCCGATGTTACAGTACCCCCCTCCTTACATCCCCCCTTTCTGAGGTTGGCCAGAAATCTTTTTAATATTAGGGGGGCGTTAACATTCTCTCGAGGCTCCCAGGACCTCTCTTCAGGGCCAAATCCCTTCCAGTCAATAAGAAAGAGAGTTCTCCCCCGGACTCTTTTCATGGCCAAAATATCCTTTATTTCAAAGATGTCACCCGACCCAATAGGTAAAGGAGGGACCGCGGAGACAGGTTGGAACCGATTCAGAACTACAGGTTTCAGAAGCGAGACATGGAAGGCGTTAGGGACCCGAAGTGAAGCCGGCAATCTCAGTTTATAAGCCACCTCGTTGATGAGTCGAGAGCCACCTCGTGTTTGGTCGAGAGCCAGACCTTGTCGCCGGGATGATATGGAGGAAGATCCCTCCGTCTCTTGTCCGCATGCTTCTTGATTCGGGTACTGGCTTTCTCGAGCGCCTGTCTGGTCTCCTTCCAAATCTCCGAAAATTCTACGGCGAGGGCATCTGCTGCGGGAACTCCGGATAATGCAGTAATGGGCAGCGGAACACCAGGATTCTGACCAAAGACCACAAAGAATGGCGAGTAGGTGGTCGATTCGTTGGGATGGTTATTATGAGCGAACTCTGCCCATGGTAGAAGCGAGCCCCATTTATCCTGATGGGCGTTGGAAAAGTGACGTAGGTAGGTCGTCAGGCCCTGATTAATCCACTCTACTTGTCCATTGGACTGTGGATGATACGCGGAGGAGAAGTCGAGAGATGTACCCATAAGCCGGCAGAGGGCCCTCCAAAAGCGAGAAGTAAATTGAACCCCACGATCAGACACAATACGCAGCGGGAGACCATGTAGCCTGAAGATCTGGTGAATGAAGATCTCGGCCAACTTCGGGGCTGACGGCAGTCCGGACAAGGGGATAAAATGAGCCATCTTAGAGAAGCGATCCGCCACGACTAGGACGGTGGTGCAACCAGCTGAGTGGGGCAAGTCGGTTACGAAATCCATTGCAATGTGCTGCCACGGAGCCTCCGGAACAGGTAACGGATGGAGAAGGCCAGAGGGCAGGGTTCTTGGGACTTTGTTTTGAGCACAGGTTGTGCAAGAAGCGACGAAATCCATCACGTCTTGGTGAAGAGTGGCCCACCAGTAATAACGGGAGAGAAGCGAGAGGGTCTTCTTGGTCCCCACGTGCCCAGCTACCTTGGAGGAGTGCCCCCAGCGCAACACCTCTAGACGTTTGTCTTGAGGAATGAAGGTCTTGCCTGGTGGCGGAGTAGAAAAGTTTACAGGAGCCACGGAGATCACCTTGGTGGGCTCGATAATATATGATGGGCCCTCGTTCTCCTCAGGCAACTGTAAAGACCGGGAGAGTGCTTCCGCTTTGATGTTTCTATCACCGGGCCGGAAGAGAAGCTTGAAATCAAACCGCGAAAAATACAAGGCCCACCTGGCCTGTCTGGAGTTGAGTCTCTGAGCGGACTGCAGATAGGCCAGATTTTTGTGATCCGTGAAGATAGTAAAGGGATGCACAGCCCCTTCGAGCAAATACCGCCATTCTTCTAGAGCCATCTTGATGGCCAGCAACTCCCGGTCTCCGATGGAATAATTGCACTCTGCAGGCGAGAAGGACTTGGAAAAGAACCCGCAGGGAACCAGTCATCCCGAGGGAGCCTGCTGGGAAAGGACTGCCCCAGCACCGGTGGAAGAGGCGTCCACTTCTAGAACAAAAGGCCTACTGGCAACCGGCCGATGTAGGACCGGTGCAGAGGCAAAGGCGCGTTTCAGCGCCAAAAAGGCGTCTTCAGCCTCGGAGGACCAGCTGTTAGGCTTAGTTCCTTTACGGGTCAGGGCCGTGATGGGCTTGGTCACCGTGGAAAAATGCGGCACAAACTGTCGGTAGTAGTTCGTGAATCCGAGAAAACGCTGGATGGCTTTTATACCGACAGGACGGGGCCACTTGAGTACCGCAGAGAGTTTCTCGGGATCCATCTTCAGACCGGAATCAGTGATTATATAACCAAAGAAGGGTAGCGAGGTCTGCTCAAAAAGACACTTCTCAATCTTGGCATAGAGGTGATTCTCCCGAAGGCGATGCAGGACCATGCGTACGCTTCTCCGATGAGAGGATAGGTCTGGCGAAAAGATGAGAATATCATCTAAGTACACTACTACGCATGAGTAGAGAAGGTCCCTAAACACCTCGTTCACAAATTCCTGGAATACAGCCGGAGCATTGCAGAGACCAAACGGCATGACTAAATACTCATAATGACCGTCATAGGTATTGAAGGCCGTCTTCCACTCGTCCCCTGCGTGGATCCGGATCAAATTGTAGGCTCTCCGTAGGTCCAGCTTCGTGAAGATCCGAGCCCCTCTCAGCCGATCGAAGAGTTCCGGAATAAGCGGAAGCGGGTATCGATTCTTAACCATGATATTGTTCAGGCCCCGGTAGTCGATACATGGCCGAAGGGATCTGTCTTTCTTCCGAACGAAGAAAAAGCCTGCGCCAGCAGGGGACGAGGATTTCCGAATGAACCCCTTGGCCAAGTTCTCTTGTATGTATTCAGTCATAGCCGTGGTCTCTGCGGCGGACAAGGGGTATGTTCTCCCTCTGGGAGGGGTGGCTCCGGGAATTAAGTCGACAGGACAGTCATAGGCCCGATGCGGAGGCAGAGAATCCGCTTCTTTCTTGCTAAAGACGTCTGCATACTCGTGGTACGGTGCGGGAAGACCCGGGAGATCGGCCGGCATAGGCAGGGAACGAGGGTGGAGGACGGACTGCAGGCAACGTGCGTGGCAGGAATGGCCCCAGCGTAGAATCTCCCCCGAGCGCCAGTCGACAACGGGCTCGTGCAACCTAAGCCAGGGTAATCCTAGGAGGACAGCGTGGGACAATTTAGGCAGGACGTAGAAGGCTATTTTTTCATGATGAAGCGCTCCAATTTGTAGGTCAACTTCGGCCGTAACCATGGTGACAAGCTCAGGAAGAGGCTTTCCATTAACTGAGGCGATAGCACGCAGGTCTTTTAGGAAGACCGCCGGAATCTGAAATGTATCCACCTCTTCTTATCGGATGAAATTCCCAGCCGCACCCGAGTCCACATACGCCTCCACAGATCTGCGCTCCCGACCTGCAATAAATAAAGCTGACAGGGTAAGGGGCCGAGAGGAATCATGATCACCTAGGGAGGCCTCTCTTACCTGACCTAGGTGGAGACGTTTCCCGGTCTCTCAGGACAGGTGCGCACAAAGTGATTGGCCCCCCCGCAGTACAGGCAGAGCCCGTTCGTCATCCTCTCCCTGCGTCGCTGCTCGGACAACCTGATCCGATCTACTTGCATGGGCTCGGGAGCGACGCTAGTAGCAGAAGCTGAGGAGCGCGGAATGGGCGCTTGATACAGCCTGAAGGGTCTGCGCTCCCTAACCGACTCCCGAGCGCGTTCCAAAAACCGCAGGTCTATGCGAGTGGCCAGGGATATGAGATCCTCTAGAGTGGTCGGGGTATCTCGTCCGGCAAGCTCGTCCTTAATTTTACTCGAGAGACCTCTCTAGAAGGCCCCTACAAGTGCCTCATTATTCCATCCAAGTTCCGACGACAATGTCCGAAAGCGGATGGCGTACTGCCCCACAGTAAGGGAACCCTGGCGGAGGTTAAAGAGGGCCTCAGTAGTAGACGCTAAGCGTCCGGGTTCATCAAACACTCTCCGGAACGTCTCCAGAAAGATCTGGATACTAGACACGACAGGATCATCCCTCTCCCATAAAGGATTCACCCAGGCCAGAGCTTCTCCCTCAAGATGGGATACAATGAACGCCACTTTGGCGCGATCTGTGGGATATTGTTGGGGCAAAAGCTCAAAGTGCAGTCTGCACTGGTTTAGGAAACCCCGGCATAGCTTAGGATCTCCGCCATACCGGGGAGGCTTCCCCAGGAGAGGTGGCGGAGACGAGACTGCATCCTGGGGTGAGGTAGGAGCGACCGCAGCAGACTGCAAGGCAAGCAGTCGATGGTCAACGGACGCCATGTAACCCAAAATGTGAGACTGGGCATCGCGCTGCTGCGCGAGCTCCTGCTGAAGACTAACTAGGAGGGGAGCGTGCCGTGGGTCGGAGGTCTGCAGCGCGGATAACCGGGTGTCCATAGACTTCATGAAGGACATTATCCGGGTCTGATTCTCACGCAGGAACAGTAGTTCCTTCTGCGCGGCGGCCGCGGCACCGGCGGGGTCCATGGCCTGAGGATACTGTAACGTTCCGGGGATGGACTACATCCAAGAGTGGACCCTCTGGGTCGCGGATCTGGAGCCCCTGGGTCGAGCGCGCCAGGTGATGACCGACCCCTATACAGGGATCGTTAGGGGCAAAACCGCAGAGGACAGAACCGCGACAGCCGGTACCAGGAGGGACGGCTCAAGGACAAGAAACCAGAAGGCGGCTAGGTCACAGGAGAGAGACAGGAGTGCCCGAGCAGGTTATAGGAAACGGGGAACACCCAGGCGGCAGAGGCTAGTGGGGAGAGCAGGAGTAGCCACGGGGGCAGGAGGTATGCAAACGAGGAAGACGCCAGGGGAGGAAAGGGTGGCGATAGGCTGGAGGAGAGGGAAAACAGGGGAGCAGGAGAACGAGGGAGGAAGGCGGGACAACACGGGAGCTGACAGGAGGAAGCAGGAGAAATAACAATAGTAACTTATAGAGGCTAGAGCGGCCAGGAAGACGTGGGTTTAGCACAAAAATCCTCAGGCGTCCTCTCAACAGAGAAGACGCCTGAAATACCTTAGGGACCGGAAGGAAGAGGACAAGCGCCGCCCTCAATGCCGCCCACCGCCAGCAGAAGAGGAAGCGCTGGCGTGCGCCTGCGGCCTAAGGAAGGGGCGCAGGAGCGCCGCAGTGCTGGAGGCAGGACGGGAGTGCGTGCTGCGGCGGAGACGCCGGTAAGGGGAGGCGGCGGCGGGCGCCGCTGCAGAAGATGCGGCCGCCGATGTTACAACGCCTAAGTCTCGTTCACAGTCCTTGTCTCTCATGGTCAGTACTGTGAGCGGGGGCGGCTATGGCAGCGTTGTCGGCTGTGTCAGCTGTCTCAGTGAGGGCAGTGATGTCGGCTGGGACAGCGGTGTCTGAGAGGTCCTCAGTCAATGGTCTCCTGTCAAAGCGCTCTGCCGTCCCAGGCTCTGCTCTGCCCAGACACCTCTCAGCTGATTTAACCTCACAGGCGTCCCGCGCGTCCGAAGTTCCCGCCCAAACTGTCCGGTCACTCGCGTGCTGTAGCTCTGTCCGCTTAGCCATGCCCCCTTTTCTCAAGCACAGCGTACGTCTGGAGTCTCAAGCTTTCTACCCCGCAATATAGGTGACAGGCCCAACAGTTCCGGACCCTTCGCGGAGGAGACATGCCTAGTTAGTTCCTTCCCCTTACAGAGCCACAACCCAAAAAATATATTAATCAGCATCTTATCAGTGGTGTGCGCCTCCTTGCTAGAAATGTTACTCTAGTCAATGAGTAAGAAATGCTGACACGTCTACTGAATTTCATGGGTGGGCGCTCCATCTCACCAAATGTCGTCTATGAATAGTCACAAATTTTTGCACAAAAAAGTATCATTTTTGGCAACAACACTGTGATATATCAGCCCATGAAGCTTCTCTTTCTCTTGAATGCATTTCTGGCTTTTGGCTTAAAAAGCTGCAGCAAAAATCTGAATTTGTGAATACCGTTCAAAGGCGGAGGAAAGTAATCCAGCTTACCTCATTAGATGTCCTTGTAGTTTAGAGCACAGGGGACATCTTTGGCTGAACGAGGTAACATCGATGCAAAATATGGACTACTAGGACATCTATGCATTTCAAGAGCATTGCACCCTTAGTCATGATGAACATGTAGGTGTTGAGAAAAGTGTCCAGTTGGCACAGAAGGAACATGGATCCTAGATATGAGATTCAATTAAACAGAAGGAAAGTATTATGTACGATATGTAGAGTACACCTCCTTGCCTTTTGCCATTAATATTACTGCAGTCAAGGTACTCAAGTCAAAGTTCGTCCCACCCCGAGTCCGCTCCAGCTCTGCCCACTTTGGAAGAGAAACATCAAGCCAGTGTAAAAACATCAAAAGTTGCAACATTTTTGCACAACTCCACATTGAAAATTTTTTTTGCAACTTTACAAACTGTTTTGGGCCAGATTTCTGGGGTAAAACCTTTGATATATCAGCTCAAGAGATTTCTCTTCAATCAACTTCTTACTTTTTGATTTAAAAACTGATTAAAAACACATGTGACATGCACAAGTGTGAACAAGTCGGTAAGACAACGTTCACACCACCCACTAACTGAGACACAACAAGAAAACGGATTTGCAAAAATACTCTGCAGTAAAATATATGATAGTAATCACAAGTGCCGGATAACAAATACACCCTGTATTTTTGCAAATCTGTTTTCTTGTTGTGTCTCTGTTAGTGGGTGGTGTGAACGTTGTCTTATCGACTTGTTCACACTTGTTCATGTCACATGTGTTTTTAATCTGTTTTTTCCTTGCCTAGCATGGTTTGAGAGACCCCACTCCTCTCTCTTGTGTGGCATGCACAAGAGAGCTGTCTTGCACCACAAGCCCATACTAAGGAGCTCCTGTCCGAATCGTGTTCATTTTATACACTATTCAGATGTTCAGGTTTTAAATACATTAGATAGGGACAGCTTCGATACGGGTTACCTTGACGCGGTGAAGCAGCTTGGTATACATTTTTTTGCAAAAAAAACGTATCGACTAAATACCCTGTATGTGTTATCCGGCACTTGCTGATTACTGTCATATATTTTACTGCAGAGTATTTTTGCAAATCTGTTTTCTTGTTGTGTCTCAGTTAGTGGGTGGTGTGAACGTTGTCTTACCGACTTGTTCACACTTGTGCATGTCACATGTGTTTTTAATCCGTTTTTTCCTTGCCTAGCATGGTTTGAGAGACCCCACCCCTCTCTTATGTGGCATGCACAAAAGAGCTGTCTTGCACCACAAGCCCATACTAAGAAGCTCCTGTCTGAATCGTGCTCATTTTAGACACTGTTCAGGTTTTAAATACATTAGATAAGGACTGCTTCGATACGGGTTACCTTGACGCGGTGAAGCAGCTTGTTATACATTTTTTTGCAAAAAAAGTATCGACTAAATACCCTGTATTTGTTATCCGGCACTTGCTGATTACTGTCATATATTTTACTGCAGAGTATTTTTGCAAATCTGTTTTCTTGTTGTGTCTCAGTTAGTGGGTGGTGTGAACGTTGTCTTACCGACTTGTTCACACTTGTGCATGTCACATGTGTTTTTAGTCCGTTTTTTCCTTGCCTAGCATGGTTTGAGAGACCCCACCCCTCTCTTGTGTGGCATGCACAAAAGAGCTGTCTTGCACCACAAGCCCATACTAAGAAGCTCCTGTCCGAATTGTGTTCATTTTAGACACCGTTCAGATGTTCAGGTTTTAAATACATTAGATAGGGACTGCTTCGATACGGGTTACCTTGACGCGGTGAAGCAGCTTGGTATACATTTTTTTTGCAAAAAAAGTATCGACCAAATACCCTGTATTTGTTATCCGGCACTTGCTGATTACTGTCATATATTTTACTGCAGAGTATTTTTGCAAATCTGTTCTCTAGTTGTGTCTTGATTAAAAAACTGCAGCAATAACCTAAATTCTGAACACAGCCCATACACATTAGACTAAAGTCAGACGAATCTGCTGATATCATTGGGATTGGCTTACAGTCTAATGTGTAGGACATATATGGTAAGTAAGGCTAAGGGATAGGGATGAGTGGACCTGTGGAAGTGTGGGTTCATCTGCTTCCACCGAAACATTTGTCCAAAGTTTGGATTGGGTATCCGAACTTGAACCTGAACCCCATAGAAATCAATGGGGACCTGAATTTTGGAGCTAGAAAACCTCTCTCTCTTCTCCTGAACTGTAAAATGGGCTTACAGGAGAAGTCCATGTTTGGAGTTTAGCACTAGGTGTCTGGAATGTACCTCGAACCTTACGGTTCGGGTTCGCTCATCTCTAAAATTGAAAAATAAGACTATGTGCTAGTATATGTTCCTATCTTGCCGGATGTCTCCGAGTTGATGACTCTGAATATTTATCATCAAATCAGTATCAATAATAAAGTCTTCATTATCAATATTCATACTGTAGTTAACATGTAAGGCTCAATAAAATTAACAACTGTGCTGGGACTTAGGGCGGCTTCTGCCCAGGACTTTGATTTGGAAATCATTTTGACACCAGTGTTTAGTAAATCCCCACTGAGTAGGAAGAACAGGGACTGTGCCTGATAACAAATGGCTTCATTTTATAATCTCTGCAGCATTTAGCTCTTTGACTTTTTTCAGGACCAAGCTGTACCGCTGCAGAATGGAAATGCTCTACAAATCCTTCTATATTTAGGTTCAGTAATTAATTTTCAGATACGGTAGAGAAGGTGCGACTGGCCTGACTGAGTCTGCAGCCGTCCCCCAATGGTGATTGTTGAATAAGTTTTATGGTACTGAAAGTTCTTCATGTTCCTCCTAAAATTTAAAATACTTGTTATTGTGACCTAGTTTTACCCGTGTCTGGCAAGTTATGGCTCCTTTGAGGGGATTGTTTCTGAGTCATGGCATCTCATGGGAAGAAGTCATTGATCTCTTCCATCATGTTAAGCCTTGGGGGACTTGGTATGGCTGACACTTGTTCATGTTACACTTTATTATGGCACGAAACAAATATTATGACATACACAAAAAACTTTTTTTGGAATTTTATTTTACTGTTTGTATTTCGCATTAAATAACAAGCTGATTCAATTCTTCATCATTTCAGTAGAATAGAACTATAGCTTTTTTCTTTTTTGCTTTTATGCAAAATTTCCTCTAGAAATAGCATATTAAACTAAAGAATCAATTTTATTTGGGGGGAGAGGATTTTTTAATTTTACATTTTTTATGTAAATAGGACATTCTTGGCTACAAAGTAAAACAACCCTCTGTCCTGACATTGGACAGTAGCAGATCTGACTTCAAAAGACATGAGTGCAGAATAGGGAGCTCCACTACCAGCTGTCAAAAATTATGAGCAAGTAGTCGAGTAATCGTCATTTTCATTTTTGTTTCATAAATCAATAGTACACATTAAAATAAGAAACCTTGTAATATATCTTATCAAAGAAATTTACTTCTTTCTCCTCCAGAACAAATGCAAAATGAACGTAGCAGATCATATACACTAAATATGTGTATAGAATGTGGTATACAGTGGGTACGGAAAGTATTTAGACCCCCTTCAATTTTTCACTCTTTGTTTCATTGCAGCCATTTGGTAAATTCAAAAAAGTTCATTTTTTTCTCATTAATGTACATTCTGCACCCCATCTTGACTTAAAAAAACAGAAATGTAGAAGTTTTTGCAAATTTATTAAAAAAGAAAAACTGAAATATCACATGGTCATAAGTATTCAGACCCTTTGCTCAGACACTCATATTTAAGTCACATGCTGTCCATTTCCTTATGATCCTCCTTGAGATGGTTCTACTCCTTCATTGGAGTCCAACTGTGATTAATTAAACTGATAGGACTTGATTTGTAAAGGCGCACACCTGTCTATATAAGACCTCACAGCTCACAGTGCATGTCAGACCAAATGAGAATAATGAGGTCATAGAAACTGACCAAGGAGCCCAGAGATAGAATTGTGGCAAGGCACACATCTGGCCACCCTTTTTTTTTCCTGAGGAAGGAGTTCTGTGAAACTTCGAAACGCGTCGAATAAAGACCATTGTATTAATAATTGTTCATAGTGATTCGCAGCGCAGATTGTCTGACCACTTTGTTTCCTATCCTATTCTTAGAATAGGCTGAGGTCCAACAACCGGCACTCTTGCTGATCAGACTCTACTGATGGCGGCCGCCGCTGGCCGGAATAAGTTACCTGCGGAACTGCTCCGTCTACTTGTAGTGGCCGGAACTTGGTACTGCACATCCGCCTACAATCCAAATCAGGGCCGTTTTTAGAGGGGGACGGGGGGTGCAATCTCCCGGGGCGCCACCCAAGCCAGGGGGCGCCTGCAGGGCCGCACCTATCATGAGCCAAGTTGAGCTATTTGTCTCAGGCGGCAGTGCTTCCTGAAGATAACGTGGTGCCGACTCTCCCTGTAACCCCTGCTGTGTCACATGTCTGACTCCGGCAAGGAAGTTTTTCAGTGGGCGGAGTTTGTGCTCTGTCCCATTGTCTCTCTGGAGTCTGCTCTGTGCCTGTATTGTCTATGGAATCTGCTCTGCATTCCCGCCTTTCATCTTCCCCTCATCAGGATCTGGGTGAGTCCAGACATGGAGCATCTGTTATTGTATGCACAGTTCCGGCCCCAGTGATGTGTATATACCGTAGTGTCTGTATATACCCCAGTGTCTGCCCCAGTGATGTGTATATACCTCAGTGTCTGCCCCAGTGATGTGTATATACCTCAGTGTCTGCCCCTGTGTCTGTATATACTCCAGTGTCTGTATATACCCCAGTGTCTGCCCCAGTGATGTGTATATACCCCAGTGTCTGCCCCAGTGATGTATATACACCAGTGTCTGCCCCAGTGATGTGTATATACCCCAGTGTCTGTATATACCCTAGTGTCTTCCCCAGTGATGTGTATATACCTCAGTGTCTGCCCTAGTGTCTTTATATACCTCAGTGTCTGCCCCAGTGTCTGTATATACCCCAGTGTCTGTATATACCCCAGTGTCTGCCCCAGTGATGTGTATATACCCCAGTGTCTGCCCCAGTGATGTGTATATACCCCAGTGTCTGCCTCAGTGATGTGTATATACCCCAGTGTCTGCCCCAGTGATGTATATACCCCAGTGTCTGCCCCAGTGATGTATATACCCCAGTGTCTGCCCCAGTGATGTGTATATAACCCAGTGTCTGTATATACCCCAGGGTCTGCTCCAGTGATGTGTATATACCTCAGTGTCTGCCCCAGTGTCTGTATATACCTCAGTGTCTGCCCCAGTGTCTGTATATACCCCAGTGTCTGCCCCAGTGATGAGTATATACCCCCGTGTCTGCCAAAGTGATGTGTATATACCCCAGTGTCTGCCCCAGTGATGTATATACCCCAGTATCTGCCCCAGTGATGTATATACCCCAGTGTCTGCCCCAGTGATGTGTATATACCACAGTGTCTGTATGTACCCCAGTGTCTGCCCCATTGATGTGTATATACCCCAGTGTCTGCCCCAGTGATGTATATACCCCAGTGTCTGCCCCAGTGATGTGTATATACCCCAGTGTCTGCCCCAGTGATCTGTATATACCCCAGTGTCTGCCCCAGTGATGTGTATATACCCCAGTGTCTGCCCCAGGGATCTGTATATACCCCAGTGTCTGCCCCAGTGATATGTGTGTATACCCCATTGTCTGCCCCAGTGATGTGTATATACCACAGTGTCTGCCCCAGTGATGTGTATATACCCCAGTGTCTGCCCCAGTGATGTGTATATACCACAGTGTCTGTATGTACCCCAGTGTCTGCCCCAGTGATGTGTATATACCCCAGTGTCTGTATATACCCCAGGGTCTGCTCCAGTGATGTGTATATACCTCAGTGTCTGCCCCAGTGTCTGTATATACCTCAGTGTCTGCCCCAGTGTCTGTATATACCCCAGTGTCTGCCCCAGTGATGAGTATATACCCCAGTGTCTGCCCCAGTGATGTGTATATACCCCAGTGTCTGCCCCAGTGATGTATATACCCCAGTATCTGCCCCAGTGATGTATATACCCCAGTATCTGCCCCAGTGATGTATATACCCCAGTGTCTGCCCCAGTGATGTGTATATACCACAGTGTCTGTATGTACCCCAGTGTCTGCCCCATTGATGTGTATATACCCCAGTGTCTGCCCCAGTGATGTATATACCCCAGTGTCTGCCCCAGTGATGTGTATATACCCCAGTGTCTGCCCCAGTGATGTGTATATACCCCAGTGTCTGCCCCAGGGATCTGTATATACCCCAGTGTCTGCCCCAGTGATATGTGTGTATACCCCAGTGTCTGCCCCAGTGATGTGTATATACCACAGTGTCTGCCCCAGTGATGTGTATATACCCCAGTGTCTGCCCCAGTGATGTGTATATACCACAGTGTCTGTATGTACCCCAGTGTCTGCCCCAGTGATGTGTATATACCCCAGTGTCTGTATATACCCTAGGGTCTGCTCCAGTGATGTGTATATACCTCAGTGTCTGCCCCAGTGTCTGTATATACCTCAGTGTCTGCCCCAGTGTCTGTATATACCCCAGTGTCTGCCCCAGTGATGAGTATATATCCCAGTGTCTGCCCCAGTGATGTGTATATACCCCAGTGTCTGCCTCAGTGATGTATATACCCCAGTATCTGCCCCAGTGATGTATATACCCCAGTGTCTGCCCCAGTGATGTGTATATACCACAGTGTCTGTATGTACCCCAGTGTCTGCCCCATTGATGTGTATATACCCCAGTGTCTGCCCCAGTGATGTATATACCCCAGTGTCTGCCCCAGGGATCTGTATATACCCCAGTGTCTGCCCCAGTGATATGTGTGTATACCCCAGTGTCTGCCCCAGTGATGTGTATATACCACAGTGTCTGCCCCAGTGATGTGTATATACCCCAGTGTCTGCCCCAGTGATGTGTATATACCCCAGTGTCTGCCCCAGTGATGTGTATATACCCCAGTGTCTGCCCCAGTGATGTGTATATACCCCAGTGTCTGCCCCAGTGATGTATATACCCCAGTGTCTGCCCCAGTGATGTGTATATACCACAGTGTCTGTATGTACCCCAGTGTCTGCCCCATTGATGTGTATATACCCCAGTGTCTGCCCCAGTGATGTATATACCCCAGTGTCTGCCCCAGTGATGTGTATGTACCCCAGTGTCTGCCCCAGGGATCTGTATATACCCCAGTGTCTGCCCCAGTGATGTGTATATACCACAGTGTCTGCCCCAGTGATGTGTATATACCCCAGTGTCTGCCCCAGTGATGTGTATATACCCCAGTGTCTGCCCCAGTGATGTGTATATACCACAGTGTCTGCCCCAGTGATGTGTATATACCCCAGTGTCTGCCCCAGTGATGTGTATATACCCCAGTGTCTGCCCCAGTGATGTGTATATACCCCAGTGTCTGCCCCAGTGATGTGTATATACCCCAGTGTCTGCCCCAGTGATGTGTATATACCCCAGTGTCTGCCCCAGTGATATTTGTGTATACCCCAGTGTCTGCCCCAGTGATGTGTATATACCACAGTGTCTGCCCCAGTGATGTGTATATACCCCAGTGATCTGTATATACCCCAGTGTCTGCCCCAGTGATGTGTATGTACCCCAGTGTCTGCCTCAGTGATGTAAATACCCCAATGTTTGCCTCAGTGATGTGTATATACCGCGGTGCCTGCCCCAGTGATGTGTATATACCCCACTGTCTGCCCCAGTGATCTGTATATACCCCAGTGTCTGCCTCAGTGATGTAAACACCTCAATGTCTGCCTCAGTGATGTGTATATACCCCGGTGTCTGCCCCAGTGATGTGTATATACCCCGGTGTCTGCCCCAGTGATGTGTATATACCCCAGTGTCTGCCCCAGTGATGTGTAAATACCCCAGTGTCTGCCCCAGTGATGTGTATATATCCCAGTGTCTGCCCCTGTGACTTTGGGAGGCTTCGCTGATGTCACTTGTCATGTCCTGGTTGGTGGTGGGGTGAGTGATGTAATGGCACAGGAGAGGGTCGGAGGCTGCACACAGAAGTCTGCGCCGGCTATTATAGATGATGATGGACCATTACCGGCTCACAGATGTTCGGTGAGGACGGGAGCCACTCTCGTTATTCTCATACGTTATCATCCCAAATGAAAACCATTGTTTCCTAGAATAGAGATGGATGTCTTACACACTGCAATCTTTGCAATTTGCAGATTGATAGCGCAGGGTCTGTGAGTCACTGTGTGTGAGGCTGGTTTCACATGTCCTGATATTTCTGGTACCGGAAAAACCGGTACCGGAGGTATCCGTGACTGAGTGTATAATACTTGCGGCACACGTGTGGGAACCGTGTGCCGCCCGTGTGCCACATCAGTACAACACAGGAGGCCGCTGGGGAAGAAGCGCTACAGTAAGCACTGTTCCCTGGCAGCGGGTGCTGAAGACGGCTCTCATCATTCTCCCCTGCTCTGCCGGCGATCGGCGTGAGCAGGGGAGAATGATGAGCATTATATTAAGGTGAGAACAATGACAGCAAGTGGAGGCTTTTGGGACTATTACTCCTATCAACCAACACCTGCTGCCGCTAATAACAGTGACATGAGGACACGTTTATCTAATTTTATCTAAAGCATTCAGCATGTTAATGTTCGGGGGGGGGCTTTTTCGATGTTCGCCCTGTTGGCAAAATTCCCTAGAAACTGCCCTGATCCAAATCAATAGGGGCATGGATGTACACTACCCTGTGGCAGCTGCTACAAGTAGATGGCCAATTCCACAAGTAAGTACTTCCAGCCAGCGGCCGCTGTCACAGCTGGATAACAGCTGATCGGGGGGTGCCGGGTGTCCGACCCTGGCCGATCACACATTGATGACCTATCCTAAGGATAGACCTTCAATGTAAAAGTAGTGGACAACCTCTTTAATTAATCAAGACCTTTATTTTTTTACAGTGTTATTTAAACCGTTGGTCATTTTTCTGATGACACATTCTCTTTAACTAGTCGCATATATTCCATGTTTATACTTTTAAAGAGTCAAATTTGATGTTTTTCTATCAAATAGAAATGTAGAAACATATGCATTTTTATCACTTGCCCATTATTGAAGTGTTAAAACCCTGTTTATATGTGGGATTTATTTTGTATAAATGCTAAGTAAAACATATGGATGTACTTATTTCTTCAGGGAAAATATTATCCCTCCCTCAAAGTTGTTAATAGTTTATGAGTTAGATTTGCCATATTGCCTGGTTGTGTGAAATGCAATTAAATAATAGAGAGCATCTGCTTACATTTTATATGGTCAGAGAAAGTTACACTTCAGACATTTTATGAAAAACTTGCTGTCAGACTCGGCTAGGAGCAATCCTACTATAGAGACAAGCCATGTGGCTACTGTTTGGCCATTGTAAAGAGAGAACGCAGCTATGATTGGCTTTAGTCCACTTTATCACTATTTGGAGATAATAGGTGTAGGACACCCCTCTCCAAAGGAGGCGAGTATGGATTACAGGATCAATGAAAGTAGAGGCGCAAACAAACCCATGGCGATTAAGCCCCCGTTACACACTGCGATATCGCTAGAAATATCGCTGTAAAGTCACCGATTTTGTGACGTTGCAGCGATATTGCTAGCGATATCGCTGCATGTGATACTTACCTTCGACCGGCTCCCCCGCTGGTTATCGCTGATCGCGCGAGAAGCTCCTGGTTCATTCCTCGTCGGTCACTTCCTGCGGCGCTTCCTGCTGTGACGACGAGCGACACGTGGAGACGGGCGGGAGGACGCAGGATCGCCGCGTCTGACAGGTAAGTAGCGATCCCCGTCCCCAGCGATGTCGCTAGTGAGATCTGCCTGTGTGGCAGCTCACTAGCGACCACCTAGCGATGCACCAGCGATCCTGACCGCGTCATATCGCTGGTCGGGATCGCTGGTGAGTCGCTAGGTGTAACGGTACCCTTAAACTATTCATGGATAGTACGGGGCTCATTTCCATCTTTTTTATGTGGTCACTTGAATTCTATGTATGCCAGGGACTGTGCTATCATAGATCTGATATGTAAAATTATTCATAAAGCAAACTCATTGCAAGCCCAATTTAAAGGGAATCTGTGAACAGGATTTCACTCACAAATTGTTTATAGCTCTTGCAAAGACAAGTCCATCTCTACCTTTAGCTGGCTCGTCTGTTCTTCCATTACTGAGAAAATGCAATTTGAACCAATAAGCAAATGAAGTGCTATGGGTGGGACTAAGCACTTCTCAAGACTCTCTTACACTGGCTCTATTCCTCGTTCCGTGTCGCTTTCTCTTACTTGACTGGCAGTGCCTTTGAAGTCACACAGCAAAAAAAGCTGAAAAAACAAACAAAAAAGGAGCACCAGACAAAGAGCACAATGGAGATGGGGAGTTGAAGAATTGAAGTTCCACTTACTTCGTAGGGAGAGGAAGGTAACTTTACATGATTATTATAAAATCCTAAATCTCTGTTGAGCGTCTAAATTTTTTTGTCCCTAAGAAAGCTAATCCCTGATAATTTTTTGTAGATTTTGCCAAAGATTTTTGGCCAACTCCCTTCTTTTAAGTAGCAGCATTAGCTCCTTAGTACAATTGTCCAAAGCTTCCCTCCACTTAATGCAAAAGAGATAATCATTTTCAAAAGTTGCTTTCAGAGGGAAATGCAGCCCTTTAGGTACCAGGTCATTTTCCAAATTATGCTTGATGAATTCCATATCAATAGTACCGTATATACTTGGGTATAAGCCGAGATTTTCAGCCCATTTTTGGGGGCTGAAAGTCCCCCTCTCGGCTTATACTCAAGTCATATACTGGGGGTCGGCGGGGGAGGGGGGAGCACTCGTATCAGAGATCATACTCACCCCCTCCTGGCACACGGTCTCAGCAGCCCCTGCTTCTTCCATGGTCTTGGCACCTCAGCTCTTCCTGCATTCAGCAGTCACGTGGTACCGCACATTAAAGTCATGAATATGTTCATATTCATGACTTTAATGTGTGGTACCATGTGACCACTGAAACCTTGAAGAGCTGCCGTGCAAAGACCATGGAAGAAGCAGAGGGTCTGCATAGACCGTGCGCCAGGAGGGGGTGAGTATGCGGGGGAGGACGGGGAGCAGTGCAATATTCACCTGTCCCTATTCCACCGCAAGGTGCCGCTCTGTCCTCCGCGTCCTCTGACTGTGAGGTTCAGGTCAGAGGGCGCGATGACATAGTCAGTGCGCACCCTCTGCTGAACATCATTGCAGAGACCCAGGAGACAGAGCAGCAGGCAGCAATGGAATGGGGACAGGTGAATATCGCCAGTGCCGGGGGCCTGAGCCAGCGGTGACACTGGCACCTGTCCCCCATAGCAAGCCGGTGTCCCCGGCTGCTCAGGTCACTTGCTCCTGGCCCCCAGCGACGAGAGGTGAGTATGTCTTTTTTTTTTCTTTTTTTAATAGCAGCAGCGGCAGCAGCATATGGGGGTATTTATCTATGGAGCATCTTCTTGGGCTACCATTAACCCTTGTGCAGCAATATAAGGGGGGTATTTATCTATGGAACATCTTTTAGGCCACCATTAACCCTTGTGCAGCATTTTATGGGGGGTATTTATCTATGGAGCATCTTTTTGGGCCACCATTAACCCTTGTGCAGCATTTTTTGGGGGGTATTTATCTATGGAGCATCTTCTTGGGCCACCATTAACCCTTGTGCAGCATTTTATGGGTTTTTTTTATCTATGGAGCATCTTTTTGGACCACCATTAACCCTTGTGCAGCACCACCCTTGGCTTATACTCGAGTCAATAAGTTTTCCCAGTTTTTTGTGGCAAAATTAGGTGTCTCGGCTTATCCTCGGGTTGGCTTATATTCGAGTATATTCGGTATGTCCAATATAATCTGTAATTGCCTTTTTGAAGAGATCCTTGGTTCTACAATCCAGTTCACACTTCTCATTTCTCCTTATAGTATACATAATGTTAAATGCACATATAGATTTTAAGCACCCAACATTTTTAACTACAAGATCAGTGGTATTCAGCAGTTGTTTCTGAAACCTCTGATCAACTGTAACAAGTTCCTCCAAAAAACACCGATCTCAGCTACTTCCAAAGGTAGAAAAAGGACCAAACAGAGACCAAAATGTTATTGGTTATCAGATTGTGGTGCAGTGACCGCTGTGTCCGCTAGGGGGCGCTGTGTGGGTGTCCCAGGACAGCCGTATAAACATTTCCATTGCCCTGATAGGTGTAGGATACTAAAAGATCATAATGATCAGCAGAGGTACTGCTGACTAGTATGTTCTGTTACAATGTGTCAGGGAAGCCTGTGTGTGGTTTTCTGCAATAGGACCTTGGGTAAGGTCATAGCCATGTGATCACCTGTGGGTGTGGTTATGGACCATATAAGGTACCTGAGGTCTGGTCACATGTGGGTGAATGCTGGGACCTGACTGGTCCAGTTTGGAAGGTCCCGTGAGGAGAAGGATCTCCTCACTAACAGCACGTGTGGACGCTGTGACTAATGGCGATGTGTGCCTGACCGTTCCCAGGGAGAGGGAATGAACATTAGCAGTGTAAAGCAGCATGCAAGGTAACCCGGAGACGGGACTGCTACTGAGAGACTGTATAGCCTGCTGGCTAGATGAAGCACAGCCTGTGTGACTAGGAGGGCAATAGGGGAGCAGAGCTCCAGTGTGAAGATATCCTGCTGTCTGCTATAAGACTGTTGCAGGTTACTGCTGGAGGTTTATGAAGGATGAATAAACCTCATGGACTATGATTTGTTGGAAAATCCTGTGCCGGATGTGTTTTTTATCGCTGCAAGCGAGTGTCCCCCAACCTTGAATGACAGCGCTACCTCACAAATGGTGGAGAATTGCTAAGGGCAATATAGTAGCCTTGTTGCTGGGGGCAACGGAAAAGGACTGCCAAAAAAAAAAAAGAAAAAAAAAACTTTGTTGCTAAGGGCTGCGGTTCCAACAGCACATGTTGCAGTGCGGCAACGCTGAGCCAGGAGGACTGACTGTTGTGGAAGCCGTATACTGACAGCAGCTCAGTGAAAGAGACTGGTGATTGCTAGGGTGCCTCTGCGGATAAGAGGTACCCGAGGACCTGTGTGGTCGACACAGGTAACGACAGGTGTTTGTTGTTGTACTGACCTGGATCAGTGAGCAAGGTCCTGGAGGGTCAGTGTTGGGATGTTCTGGGAGAGGAATCTGATCCCTGGAACACGTGATATGACCTTGGACCTGGTGAGGCCGGTGTGTTGGGAGACCCTGGGAGGAGGGTCGGCTCCCTGAATAGCACCCGGTGTGCCCTGTGTGTTGGACGGTCTCAGGCGGAGACGGTACGTCCTGAATAGCGCACAGACAGGATACGTGAGTATTTTTGGAGTTTTTCGTGCATGTGTTTTTTCTTTTTTTTCTCTGCAAAACCTGAAGGTGCTTGCTGTGGCTCAGTGGGGTCACGAAGGTCTCGCAGCACAGGGACCTGGTGTTTTTCTTTTTTGGGATCTCCTCTTTGAGCATTGGTAGCAGACGCTGTCTGTCTACACCATCCTGCTGCAGCTTTATTACATATGTCTAAGCGTATATAGTAGTTGTGGCTTTACACAACTATTAAGGGTGAGTACCCTGTATTATTGCTTCATAACCCATTATACCTGCACTGGTAAGGCCCTATGGGCGCGCTTTTGTGGTTTCTTTTATCTTCGAGGGTGACAAGCGGCTTCCGGTAACCCGGCGGGGTTATGAAGGGGACAAGCGGCTTCCGGTGGATCGCAGATCCACGAAGATGGCGCAGCAGGAGCTGCAGTGACACCAGCCGCTGGGTGTGTGAACAGCAGCCGGTGGTGTCGGTGATCGGTGACAGCAGGAGTTGTGGTGGTGCCAACAGACTTGTGTGGTATCGTAAAAAAAAAAAAAAGGACAAACTGTACTGTGTGAACTGTGGCATAAGAAGTTCTGCAGAACGGACATGGGGAAATCCCGCAAGGGGGCGGTGACCCAAATTGGGGTGGTAACCCAAAAGGGGGCAGTAAAACAAATCGGGGTGGTAACCCAAAAAGGGGTGGAGTCCCAAATTGGCACGGTAACCCAAAAAGGGGTGGAGTCCCGGGAGGGGGCGGCAACCCAAAGTGGGGTGGTGGTCCAGAAAAGGGCCAAGTTTGAAGAAATGTCAGCACTTGATGACTCAGTGGGTATGTCTGGAGTACCGCAGTGTGTGTGTATGACTTGGTCAGAATGTGGGATATCCTTTCCGGATAGTGACGATGGGCCGCAGGTGTGTACCGTGATGCTGCATCGGGAAGGAGTCCCTGGTAGACTGGACTCAAAGAGTCAGGTGACTCTGACAGGAACTCCACTCGTTTTAGCTCTGACCGAGAAAAACGTCAGAGTTCGCTGCCTCCATGGGGTCATTGTGAATTATAAAGTGGACAGAGTCCTGATTGAGATGACAAAGGGGGAGTGCCAAGGTGGTAGTATGCCACCAAACTTAGTGCATACCTTTGAGAGGCGCCGGGACTTTGTCATATTTAAAGATGTGGGGCAGCACGATAGAGACGTCTCTACGGTAGCGCTAGCAGACACTGAAACGCTGATGCCTCCTAATGTGGACAGGCCAGACGTATGGGCAACCGGAGAAAGAATTGCGTCAGACGAATTTACTGACCTGACGTCACCTGAAGCGTTCCACAGTGTGAATGAGAATGGTGTGGTAAACAAAAAGAGCGGAGCTGACACACGGATAGAGAGTGTCTTGGGGGTTCACCGTACGGTGTGGTGTGACTGTGACGTGTTATTGCCAGTAGCCACCACTAGGACAGAATCTAATGCTGTGCTGACTGAAACTCATGACAGGACTGGTGGTAACCTGATCGAGAGGATAACGGGAATAGAAACACAGTCAGAGGGTAACCGGGGGGTTCACTCGACTGATAGGACTGACTCAGTGGTACCCTTTGATGATATAATTAAAGAATTAGTGGTGCGACATGTGCTGGCCAAAAGCGAACAAGATCAGGAGATACAACTAATAAAAGAGACAGTGGAAGAACATGTCAAACAAGAGAGAATCTTGAGACAATTGGCCGAGCACAAGGTGGAGGGGCTCGAGAAAGAAGTCTTGGAGCTCAGAGGTCACCTGTCCACCTGGCAAAGTGTGAACAAGAGCCTTAAGGAAGAGATTGAGGAA
Source organism: Dendrobates tinctorius (assembly GCF_039654945.1). Classification (NCBI taxonomy): domain Eukaryota; kingdom Metazoa; phylum Chordata; class Amphibia; order Anura; family Dendrobatidae; genus Dendrobates; species Dendrobates tinctorius. Next base: position 28,571,634 of record NW_027361705.1, read on the forward strand.
CTCAGAGGAGTAGTAGAAGGTCTTCTGCGGGAGAAGAGCTTGGACGGAGATGTGCAACGGCTGGGTCCGAGTGATAACAAGACGGAACTGCCGGTACCTATCTTGGCAAAGGCTCGCGAGGAGATAAAATTTCCTGAAGTTGGTGAGCAAAGAGCCGAAGACAGTCACTCGGTCGAGTCAACTGTAGTGAGGGAAGTGTCCGTGGTAAAGCCAGAGTCTTCTGTCCAGAAAGAGAGCAAGACCACGACCTTCAAATCTGTGATCGAAGTACCCGAAAAGAAGCCTGTGCGGAGGAAGGTGTACATGAGGCTTTCAAAGAGGCAGTCAAAGCGTGTGAGGTGCACTGGGCACCTGAGACTCGGCAGTTGGTGATAGTATCAGCCAGGGAAGATACATCAAACCGAGTAGCTGTCCTGAAAGAGATGCATTTGCAGTGTCTACGTGTCAAACAATTGGTTAGGCAGAGTAATATGAAGGCTGCTCGACGCCTACAGATAGCAAGAGAGGCTATGGATCTGTTGGGTTTGAGGAAAGATGTGGTTCCGGTACCCAAAACTCTGATTAGGAGAATCATTGGAAGGTCCGGGAAAGTAATGCAAGACCTTGTGAATATCTCCGGTGTGGTGAGGGTGAGGATCCCTCCTGATGATGACCAGGTATCCAGGGAATTGGATAGGATTTCCATCATGGTGGTTGGCTCCGTGGAAAGCCTGAGAGAATTTCGGATGCTCGTGGAGTATCGAGTGGGGTACCTGCAAGAAATTGAGCAGCTGAGGTTGGACCGTCGGTGAATTAATAAAGAAATACAGAATACCAGGTGGCGGCCGCCTCCAACCCAAGATGTAAGGACCCGAACGGTTCCTCCAAGAAGTGACAGGGCAGATGGCAGAAGAGTGTCAGCAAGGGGTAGTTCGACTGGCAGGATGACGTTGAAAGACCATAGTTCCTGTGAGACGCTGACTGAGTCAGACTCAGACCAGACAGCAGGCTCTACTAAGACTTATAACCGCACCAACCGAAAGAGACGGTCAGTGAGAGAAAGATCAGGTGACGAAGCGTACTGCAGACAGGTGGAGACTAGAGAGTGTCTGATGACGCAGACAAACCGTGACTGGGGGGTCAAAGACAATGACCAGTATTATGACCGCTGGGAGCGGGGGAGGCCTAACGTAGAGATGAGGCCGTATGACAAATGGAGACGGTTCTCTCGACCTGGTGGGCAAGGTGTAGTGAGTGCCCAGTCTCAAGAGCCGGGGGTTATGCTGTGTGTTCAACCCCACAGGTTTGAACATAGGGGGGGAGGTATGTGGTGCAGTGACCGCTGTGTCCGCTAGGGGGCGCTGTGTGGGTGTCCCAGGACAGCCGTATAAACATTTCCATTGCCCTGATAGGTGTAGGATACTAAAAGATCATAATGATCAGCAGAGGTACTGCTGACTAGTATGTTCTGTTACAATGTGTCAGGGAAGCCTGTGTGTGGTTGTCTGCAATAGGACCTTGGGTAAGGTCATAGCCATGTGATCACCTGTGGGTGTGGTTATGGACCATATAAGGTACCTGAGGTCTGGTCACATGTGGGTGAATGCTGGGACCTGACTGGTCCAGTTTGGAAGGTCCTGTGAGGAGAAGGATCTCCTCACTAACAGCACGTGTGGACGCTGTGACTAATGGCGATGTGTGCCTGACCGTTCTCAGGGAGAGGGAATGAACATTAGCAGTGTAAAACAGCATGCAAGGTAACCCGGAGACGGGACTGCTACTGAGAGACTGTATAGCCTGCTAGCTAGATGAAGCACAGCCTGTGTGACTAGGAGGGCAATAGGGGAGCAGAGCTCCAGTGTGAAGATATCCTGCTGTCTGCTATAAGACTGTTGCAGGTTACTGCTGGAGGTTTATGAAGGATGAATAAACCTCATGGACTATGATTTGTTGGAAAATCCTGTGCCGGATGTGTTTTTTATCGCTGCAAGCGAGTGTCCCCCAACCTTGAATGACAGCGCTACCTCACAAGATATATAAAAAAATTGGATTTCCAAGACATATAAATCTAAAAATTATACAGTAATGTACCAATGTGAACAGGAAAAATTCATTTTTTTTTAAATAAACAAATATGCGCCTATGCATATAACACAAACAACTTAATTTGAAAAATTGGTCATTTCCTCATGACATCTTCGTTCCTAATAAATCCATTTGAAGGTCATCATGCTAGGGCTCACTTGGTGAGGTGAATTCACTAAGCTACAGGTCAGGGTGGACAATAGGCATAGTAGCCACTTAGTACACCATTGATCAGGACCTCAGGCAGACAATTGTTCAGGGTACACAAGAAGACACAGAGCCATGAGTGACACTCACAGAAACAGAAGATGTACAGATAGTCAAGGAATTTCAACAGTGTTTGAATGTGAACTAGTCTAGAGGATATTTATTTTGTCATTCCAAATGCGGGCAATAACAGGAGTAACCAGTTGAGAGTAGTTTGTGATGAAATGGCAGTGAAAATTTCAAACCCGTAATGATCCGGAGAATCATAGTGGCAGGTCAGTTTTAGTATTTAGTGAACATGGTAAAAAAAAAAAAAACAATTGTGAAATTGCACTTTTGTTTGCAATTTCTCTGCACCATTTTCCAGTACACGATATGGTAAAACCAATGGTGTTCTTCAAAAGTAAAACTCGTTCCGCAAGAAAACAAGCCCTCACATGGTCATATTGATGGAAAAATAAATAAGTTATGGCTCTGGGAATAAGGGGAGCTAAAAACGAAAACTCAAAAGCGGAAAATCCCAAAGTGGTGAAGGGGTTAAGATGTCGTCCAGATAATGTAGGATGTACTGGTACAGGAAATCCTGAAATGTCTAACAACAAAGTATTGGAACACATCTGGTTCGTTGCATAATCCAAAAGGCATGACAAGTTATTCATAGTGACAATGATGGTGGTTGAATATGTCAAAGAATTACAAACTGTATACAAAAATTCCTCTGCGTGCCATTGGTATTATCTAACACATACTATCCACAGGGACAACACATATGGACAACACATATAACCACTGGGGCAACACAAATCACCAAAAAGACAACTGGAACTTTCCTGCATGGATGACACATAGGAATATGTTTCTCACTGTTCTGTCTTCCAAGCTTCGAAGATTTGTTAAATTTGTTGAAAAAGATTTGGCAGTGGAACCAATATTTAACATGACAGATTGTGTCTGGAAAAGTGGGCATCGTTTTAGAGTCGCATAGTATCAAACCAATAATCACTGTTCTGCAGCCAAATTGGTATAAACTTAACTCCTATTGTGGAGCTGAAAACGAATGTGATGCTTACATTAGCTGATTGGTTCTAATTTTCAAGATCCGAAGGAGGTTGTAATTACTTATAAAACTTTTCATGGAGGCTTATAGAAAAAAATTGTGTCTTTTTTATTTTATCGACATTATTGTTAGTAGCTCGTCTATTATATCATCTATGTAGTCTGTTGAGCCTTCAGTATTCTATCAAATTAGGGTAACCAATCAAAAAGTGCCAACTCATATCGATATCCTAATTACAGTTGCATCACCTACATTTATAAATGCTCTCTGTGTAAGGTATACAGTTTTAGTATTTATTATCTTAGTTTCTTAGCATATTGACATGTTCCTATGTTTTTTCAGATATGCCTCATTCTTTCATTAACAAAACAGATAGATTTTGCTATGTATGTGGAGAAGTCACTTTTGTATCACATAGGCAAAACTTGACTACCATGATTGTTGTGAGTTCATTTTCCCCTTCACTACTGAGGCCCGAGGAACTCCCTCTTCTGGTAAAGAAAGGTAGTGAGCCTGATTATCAAACACCTGAGCCTGATGATGATGACTGGCTGAGTGGAGTTACTGACTGGATATAAGGCTGCCGACGCCCTTCTGCCCTGCGGTGATTTCTCTGTGGGATCCTTGGAGACCAGTCTGAATTCCTGCTCTTCTAAAGCTAAGTTTTCTGCTCGGCTTTTTGCATTTGAGCTTTGACCTTGTTTTGCTTTGTTTTTCTCGATATCTGCCATTCCCTTCTGGGGTGTGCTGAATTCCTTTAGCTCTGTCTTCTGAAAATACCTGAGTGCTGATTTAGTTTTTGAAGCCTAGCTGCTTCATGGTCTTTTTCCATATCAGCTTGTTGGCTTATGTCTTTGATAGGGTTTTGGCAGATTGCAGACAGCAACCTTCCTTTCCTGTTCTGTTTAGTTAGCTTGGGCCCCATCATTTGCTCAGCCTATCTTTCTATCTGTGTGAGTGTTTTTTCATCTTGCTTCACCGTCATTATATGTTGGGGGCTGCCTTTTACTTTGGGGTCTGCTCTGGGGCAGTTTAGATTTCCTTTTCTGTCTTTAGGCTATTTAGCTCTCCGGCTGTGATCGAGGGGTCTAGGGCATCGTAGGAACCCCCCACGGCTACTGCTAGTTGTGTTGATAGGTTCAGGGGTCTGCAATCTGATAGTTGCCAACTTCTCTGGTTTTCTGGACGTAGCTTCTATTTTTGTGTCTGCCTCCTACGGTGACTCATTCATAACAGAATCACCCGCCCTACCGCAGATCCTAGGGTACTCAATAGCAGGAAAGAATTGTAAAAAAAAAAAAAAAGTGTGTATATTCTTTCCTCTATATCTCTGAGGCCGTAGGGGGAATTTTTTTCTCTCTCAATGGAGATAAAGCAATTGTCTGATCATGTGGAGCAGCTCGCTGCGGAAGTGCGGGGAATTTCCGCCTACCTTGCTCATTCACATGCTGCTGAACCAAAGATTCCTACACCTGATGTATTTTTTGGGGATCGGTCTAAATTTTTGAATTTCCAAAATAATTGTAAATTATTTTTTGCCTTGAAGCCTAACTCGTCAGGGAGCTCCGCGCAGCAGGTTAAAATTGTCATCTCTTTGCTGCGTGGCGATCCCCAGGATTGGGCGTTGTCTTTGAAACCAGATGATCCTATTCTGACTAATGTGAACGCATTTTTTCAGGCCTTGGGGTTGTTGTATGACGAACCTAATGCCATTGATCAGGCTGAAAAGACCCTGCTGGCATTGAACCAGGGTCGAGATTCTGCAGAATTGTACTGTCAAAAATTCCGAAAGTGGGCAGTACTTACTACCTGGAATGATAATGCATTGGCTGCTCTCTTTCGGAAGGGGTTGTCAGGAGCCGTAAAAGATACTATGGTGGGATTTCTTGTTCCCTCTGGTCTTGACGATTCTATGTCATTAGCCATTCAGGTTGATCGGCGTTTGCGCGAACGCAAAGCTGCACGAGAGGTGTTGCCACCTGTTGAACAAATGTCTGAACCTATGCAATGTGATAGAGTTTTTTCCAGAGAGCAGCGTCAGGAGTTCAGAAGGCGTAATAAGTTGTGTTTTTTCTGTTGAGATGTCTCGCATATTATTTCTGTCTGTCCTAAACGAGAGAAACGCTTTGCACACACGTTTTCTGTTGGTGTTCAACCTAAGTTTCTTCTGGCTATTACTCTGATCTGCTCCCTGTCCACATTTTCCGCCAAGGCTTTTGTGGATTCGGGAGCAGCCCTAAACCTAATGGACTTGGATTTTGCTAAACGTTGTGGATTTCCGATGACACCTCTGCAGACGCCTATCCCTTTGAGGGGGATTGATGCTACTCCTTTGGCTAAAAATAAACCTCAGTTTTGGACCCAGGTGGTAATGTGGGTCGCCCCAGACCATCAAGAAAATTGCAGATTTTTGGTGTTGCATAATCTGCATGATACTATTGTTCTGGGGTTTCCCTGGTTACAAATTCATAATCCAGTTTTGGATTGGAAATCCGTGTCTGTGGTGAGTTGGGGTTGTCGGTGTGCCTTTAGTGAGGATCCGGTGTTTTCCACCTCTCCTCAGTCGCATGATGTTCCTGATTATTTGGCGGACTTTTATGATGTATTTAGTGAGAATGAGTCTGCGTCTCTGCCTCCTCATAGGAGTTATGACTGTGCAATTGAACTGAGCCCGGGGTGTAAATTTCCCAAGGGTCGGCTCTTTAATTTATCTGTACCCGAGCACGAGGCTATGCGATCCTATATTAAGGAGGCGTTGGAGAAGGATCATATTAGACCATCCTCGTCACCCTTAGGTGCCGTTTTTTTTTTGTAGCCAAAAAGGATGGATCATTAAGACCTTGTATTGATTATCGTGCTCTCAACAAAATTACTGTTAAATATCAGTATCCGTTACCCCTGATTTCTGATCTATTCTCCAGAGTTAAAGGTGCTTGCTGGTTTACCAAGCTTGACCTCAGGGGGGCGTATAATCTTATTCGCATTAAGCATGGGGATGAATGGAAGACGGCGTTTAATACTCCGGAGGGACATTTTGAGTACCTGGTGATGCCTTTTGGGCTCACTAATGCCCCTTCTGTCTTCCAGTGCTTCATGAACGATATTTTCCGAGATTTTGTCGATAAATTTTTGATTATCTATCTGGATGATATTTTGATCTTCTCCAAGGATTGGGATTCTCATGTGGAACATATTCGGACTGTGTTCCGGATCTTGAGGGAGAATTCCCTGTATGTCAAAGGATCTAAATGCCTTTTTGGAGTACAGAGGATTTCTTTTTTGGGATTTATTTTGTCCCCGTCAACTATTGAAATGGACCCGGCCAAGGTACAGGCCATTTACGATTGGGTTCAGCCCACTTCTTTGAAGGCCCTCCAGAAGTTTTTGGGTTTTGCTAATTTTTATCGGAAATTTATAGCAAAATTTTCTAGTATTGCCAAGCCATTGACTGATTTGACTAAGAAGGGTGCTGATGTGTTAAATTGGTCTCCAGAGGCTGTTTCTTCCTTTCAGGAGCTGAAGTGAAGATTCACCTCCGCCCCGGTTTTGCGGCAACCTGATGTCTCACTTCCGTTCCAGGTAGAGGTGGATGCTTCTGAGGTTGGTGCAGGAGCTGTTTTGTCCCAAAAGGATCCTGTAACATCTAAAATGAATCCCTGTGCTTTCTTTTCCCGAAAGTTCTCTACATCTGAACGTAACTATGATGTGGGGAATCGGGAACTGTTGGCCATGAAATGGGCATTTGAGGAGTGGAGACATTGGTTGGAGGGAGCTAAGCATCAAGTCGTGGTCCTCACTGACCACAAGAATTTGATCTACCTAGAGTCGGCTAAGCGCTTGAACCCTAGGCAGGCTAGGTGGGCCTTGTTTTTTACACGTTTTGATTTTGTGGTTTCTTTTCTTCCTGGAACTAAGAATGTCAAGGCAGACGCCTTCTCTAGGAGCTTCTTTGCTGATTCTCCTGTGGTGACCAAGCCTGCTACCATCTTAGGCGAAGGGGTAGTTCTTTCTGCCATCTCGCCCGATTTGAGACGTGCTCTGGAAGAGTTCCAGGAGGACAAACCTGAGCGTTGTCCCAGTGGAAAGTTGTATGTTCCTGACCAGTGGAAGAAGAGAGTGATGTCTGAAGTTCATTGCTCTGCTTTGGCTGGTCATCCAGGTATTTTTGGTACTAGAGATCTGGTGAGTCGGTCTTTTTGGTGGCCTTCCTTGTCTCGTGATGTCAGGAATTTTGTGCAGTCCTGTGGGACGTGCTCCCGGCCTAAATCGTGTTCTCGCTCTAGTGGGTTGTTGATGCCTTTGCCTGTCCCCAAGAGGCCATGGACCCATATTTCAATGGATTTCATCTCTGATATGCCTGTCTCTCAAAGGATGACTGTTATTTGGGTGATTTGTGATAGGTTCTCTAAGATGGTTCATCTTGTACCACTCCCTAAGTTGCTGTCTTCCTCTGAGTTGGTGCCCCTGTTTTTACAACAGGTGGTTCGCTTGCACGGGATTCCTGAGAACATTGTATCTGACAGAGGAGTCCAGTTTGTGTCTAGATTTTGGAGAACTTTCTGTTCCAAGCTGGGAATTCAGTTGTCCTTCTCCTCTGCTTTTCACCCTCAGACCAATGGGCAGACAGAGAGAACAAACCAGACCTTGGAGTCATATTTGAGATGTTTTATTTCTGCTGATCAGGATGATTGGGTTTCATTTTTGCCCTTGGCCGAATTTGCTTAAATAATAGAGCTAGTTCTGCCACTTTGATGTCACCTTTTTTTTGTAACTTTGGGTTTCATCCTCAATTTTCTTCAGGGCAGGTGGAGTCCTCTGCCTGCCCAGGTGTTGACACTGTGGTGGAGAGAATGCACCAGATCTGGGACCAAGTGGTGGATAAGTTATCTCTCTCCCAGGAAAAGGCCCAGCGGTTTTCCAACCGACATAGGACCATTGGTCCCCAGTTTAAGGTTGGTGATATGGTGTGGTTATCATCAAAAAATATTGCTATGAAGGTGGCTTCTCCTAAGTTTAAGCCTAGATTTATTGGACCTTACAAGATTTTAGAGATTATTAATCCGTTCTCTTTTCGGTTGGCTCTTCCTGTCACATTTAAAATCCATAATGTGTTCCATAAATCTTTGTTGAAAAGGTTTGTTGAACCTGTTGTTCCGGGGGTGGCACCTCCAGACCCTGTATTGGTTGAAGGTAACATGGAATATGAGGTAGAGAAAGTACTGGATTCCCGTCTGGCTAGACGGAGACTCCAGTATTTGGTTAAGTGGAAAGGTTATGGTCAGGAGGATAATTCCTGGGTCCTTGCCTCTGATATTCATGCCAAAAGATTGGTGCGTGCCTTTCATCGGGCTCGCCCTGGTGGCGTGGTTGAGGGTTCGGTGACCCCTCCTCAAGGGGGAGGTACTGTTGTGAGTTCATTTTCCCCTTCACTACTGAGGCCCGAGGAACTCCCTCTTCTGGTAAAGAAAGGTAGTGAGCCTGATTATCAAACACCTGAGCCTGATGATGATGACTGGCTGAGTGGAGTTACTGACTGGATATAAGGCTGCTGACGCCCTTCTGCCCTGCGGGTGATTTCTCTGTGGGATCCTTGGAGACCAGTCTGAATTCCTGCTCTTCTAAAGCTAAGTTTTCTGCTCGGCTTTTTGCATTTGTGCTTTGACTTTGTTTTGCTTTGTTTTTCTCGATTTCTGCCATTCCCTTCTGGGGTGTGCTGAATTCATTTAGCTCTGTCTTCTGAAAATACCTGAGTGCTGATTTAGTTTTTGAAGCCTAGCTGCTTCAGGGTCTTTTTCCATATCAGCTTGTTGGCTTATGTCTTTGATAGGGTTTTGGCAGATTGCAGACAGCAACCTTCCTTTCCTGTTCTGTTTAGTTAGCTTGGGCCCCATCATTTGTTCAGCCTAGCTTTCTATCTGTGTGAGTGTTTTTTCATCTTGCTTCACCGTCATTATATGTTGGGGGCTGCCTTTTACTTTGGGGTCTGCTCTGGGGCAGTTTAGATTTCCTTTTCTGTCTTTAGGCTATTTAGCTCTCCGGCTGTGATCGAGGGGTCTAGGGCATCGTAGGAACCCCCCACGGCTACTGCTAGTTGTGTTGATAGGTTCAGGGGTCTGCAATCTGATAGTTGCCAACTTCTCTGGTTTTCTGGACGTAGCTTCTATTTTTGTGTCTGCCTCCTACGGTGACTCATTCATAACACATGATAATGAAAGCCTACAACCTGTATTTTGACTGCAGAATAGCGGGAGATCAGGACAACAGTTGGGCTCCACACATATGCTATGTGGTTGCATGGAAATAGTCAATCTAGACAATATAGGCCATCTACGCCTCTGGTGGTCCCAATGAGCTGGAGAAAGCCAACCGTTCACACCACCAATTGTTATTTCTGCATGCTGCCCCCCACTAAGAAATTAATTTCAAGGAAGAAGTGAATATTACAGTACAGAAGCAATCCATGTGCCCAGCACCACATACAGAAGAACTGCCGGTTCCAAAAGCTCCAGAAACTTTTTCAGTCGAGTCAAGTAAAGAAGAAAACGGTGCTGGGTGTCATGAAGCATCTTGCTCTCATGACCCAGACTTTCTGTCAGCAACCTCAACCGAACCACACCTTGTAACACAAAGTGAATTGAACAATCTAGTTAGAGAATTGGATCTGCCCAAGAGTAAGGGTCCCGTTTCACATAGCGACACACCAGCGATCCCGACAATGATACGACCTGGTAGGATTGTTGGTGCGCTGTCACACAGCAGCTATTCTGAACGATTCCAGCCTGCGTCCCTGCGTTCTGCGTCGCAAACGAGGTCGCTCGTCGGCGTCAAACACAGCGAATCATGCTGGCCAGCGGGAGGCCGATAATGAAAAAATGGCCCAGGACATTCGAGCACGATCAGCGATATCCAGCGGGGGGGCGATCGCCGCTATGTGTCACATGTAGCAAGATCGCAGGCGAGATTGCTTTTGCGTCACAAAATCGGTGATGCATTAGCGATCTCGCTATGTGAGACGGGGCCTTAAGGCTGAGCTCATAGGTTCCAGGCTGCAGCAGTATAATCTCGGGCGATATTCGGATTCCTCTATTCCGAAACCATGATAAAGGTCTTGTCCAATACTTCTTCATGGATGGCGATCTTGTGGCATGCAACAACATCAACAATTTAATGGAAGCTCTGAAGATAAGTCATAATCCAGAGGAATGAAGGATTTTCATCGATTCATCTAAAAGTCATCTTGCTGCATAATGACAATGCGCTTACCTTCAATTCCAGTTAGTTATGTATTCCATATGAAAGAAAACTATGACAACAAGGAACAGCTGTTGAGGGGCCTGAACTATGACCAATATTTGTGGCCCCTCTGTGGTGATTTAAATGTCGTTGCCCTCTTACTTGGTATCCATGGTGGATACACAATGCACTGCTGCTTTCTGTATGTGTGGGATAGTTGTGCAAGGAAATATCACTAGAATAAGAGACTGGCCTCTCCGAGATTCACTTCAGCCAGAGTAAACATGTTCTACATCTAGCTCTTGTTGACCCACATAAGATTTTGTTACCACCAATGCATAACAAGTTGGGCCTAATGAGGAACTTTGCAAAGGCAATGGATAAAAATTCAAAAGCATTCAAGTTATCTCATTGATAGATTTCCATGGTTGAGTGAAGCCAAATTAAGGAAGGAGTCATTATTGGACCTCAGATTTGTAAGCTCCTTCAAGGTGAGGAGTTTCTAAGTTTGTTGCAGGGCAAGAAAAATGCTGCATGGGTAGCATTCAAATTAGTGGTAACTAATTTTTTGGCAAACTCAAGAGCAAATAACTATGAATGGTTTTTGGAAAATCTCTTTAAAACATACAAGGATCTTGGCTGTAATATGTTCTTAAAGATTCATTTCTTACATTTGCGGTTTATAATTCACAATAGTGTTTAGACATGTTTTAGTTATTTGAATTGTGACTAAGGCTAGTTTCACACTAGCCTTTTTTAGCACTGCGCTTCGTGGGCAATAGAATCGCATGCAAAAAACGCATCATGCGTTTTGTATGCGTTTGCTTTTTTTTAGGTGCATGCGTTTTAACCAGTTTCTAGCCATGTTAACTCTTAAAACACATGCGATTTTAAACACAGGCGTGCGCATGGACACCTGCTTTCCCATGGACTGTAATGTGATTTTTTTTGCGCATTCCGTGCGCATGCGTTTTTTTGAGACAGGTCGGATGGACCAAAAATGCAACAGGTTGCATCTGGCGCTCCTAGGTGCACACTACAATAAACGCATGCGCACGAAAACGCATACGAACGCGTGCATACGCTAGACCATGCGCCCCCATGTTAAAGATAGGGGAACAGGATGCATGTGCATGGATGCGCACGAAGCGCAGTGCTAAAAAACGCTAGTGTGAAACCAGCCTAAGCTTCCACTAAATAAATATCAGAAAATTGTCATAACAAAATATCCTGCATCTATATATTTGCAAAATAATGATATTTCAAAGTACAGAAACTTTTATGTATTCATTACGTATATGTAACAGTAAAAGCATGTGGCATGTGAGAGGGAGGAGATGGCATGTGAGAGGGGGACATGGCATATGAGAGGGGGGAGCTGGCATGTGAGAGATAGCATGTGAGAGGGGAGAGATGGCATGTCAAAGAGGGTAGATGGCATATGAGAAGGAGGAGATGGCATGTGAGAGGGGGAGATGGCATGTGAGAGGGGGAGATGGCATGTGATAGGGGGGAGGTGGCATGTGAGCAGGGGAGGTGGCATGTGATACGGGGGAGATGGCATGTGAGAAGGGAGGCGATGGAATGAAAGAGGGGAGAGATGGCATGTAAGAGGGGGGAGATGGCATGTGAGAAGGAGGAGATGGCAGGTGAGAGGGGGAGGTGGCATGTGAAAGGGGGAGATGGCACGTGAGAGGGGGAGGATGGCACGTGAGAGGGGGAAGATGGCATGTGAGAGGGGGACATGGCATGTGAGAGGAAGGAGATGGCATGTGAGAGGGAGGAGATGGCATGTGAGAGGGGGGAGATGGCATGTGAGAGAGGGGAGATGGTATGTGAGAGATGGCATAAGAGAGGGGGAGATGGCATGTGAGTGGGGGAGATGGCATATGGGGAGGAGATGGCATATGAGAAGGAGATGGCATGTGAGAGGGTGAGATGGCATGTGAGAGGGAGGAGATGGCATGTGAAAGGGGGAGATGGCATGTAAGAGGGGTAGATGGCATGTGAGAGGGTGAGATGGCATGTGAGAGGGAGGAGATGGCATGTGAAAGGGGGAGATGGTATGTAAGAGGGGTAGATGGCATGTGAGAGGGAGGAGATGGCATGCGAGAGAGAAGAGATTGCATGTGAGAGGGAAGAGATGGTATGTGAGAGATGGCATGTGAGAGGGGGAGATGGCATGTGAGAGGGGGAGATGGCATGTGAGAGGGGGAGATGGCATATTAGGAGGAGGAGATAGCATATGAGAAGGGAGGAGATGGCATGTGAGAGGGAGGAAATGGCATGTGAGGGGAGAGATGGCACGTGAGAGGGAAGAGATGGCACCTGAGAGGGGAGAGATGGTATATGAGAGGGGGAGAAATGGCATATGAGAGCTTCCAAAGTTACAGGCCCCGGCAAGAGGGGATAAATGGAGCCCAGCAGATAGCACTCGGCTATCATAAAATGGTGCCCAGCCACACCTACAGCTGTGAACTGGGCAGCACCAGAGAGGCATGCCCAGTTCACAGTTGATGTGACTACAATATTAGAGATAGGGTCGGTGTCCGACTTCTGTCTCTTATTCCCAGGGGTTGCCGACTTTGCAAACTGTAAGTGTCTGTCACGGGGCAGTAGGGGGAGAACAGGAGACATGGAACCAGGGCCCCTGAACTGCCCCTATGGCTAAGGGAGTGTCCTGACTCTCCTTAACTTGGGAGTACACTTAATAGTAGTGAGGCCCAAGTCCCTGACCTGTCCCTGTCTCCCGTTTAGCCCTGAGCGTTCCCCAACCCTCTCCCCAGGTGGTGAGACAGGGAACAAAGTGCACTGCACCCAAAACCAAAGGAAAGCTCCAACAGACGGGTAAATCAAAAACAAAACTTAGCTTGCTCTGCTGCGATGCTCCTGGACAGCAGAGTTAGCCACTTGAAGACAGCATACAACTGAAGCACCACTGAACTCTGCCAGCTCCTGAACTCCAGCTTGGTTGGACTCCCAAAAGCAAGTGTATAACCAACAGTGTTCTGCAGCACCAGGTTGCCCTATACAGGGAGGGGGAGTGGCACCCACCTGCATAAATAATTAATCACAATGCAGTAACACCAGCAGCAACCTGGGGGAAAAACCCACCAGCAGACTAACTAAAGTTGCAAAACATAGAAATCACAAGGAGTATAAAGTCCAAAGAGTATAAAAAAAATATATATATATACAGTCATGGCCAAAAGTATTGACACCCCTGCAATTCTGTCAGATAATACTCAGTTTCTTCCTGAAAATGATCGCAAACACAAATTCTTTGGTATTATTATCTTCATTTAATTTGTCTTAAATGAAAAAACACAAAAGAGATTGAAGCAAAAAGCAAAACATTGATCATTTCACACAAAACTCCAAAAATGGTCCGGACAAAAGTATTGGCACCCTCAGCCTAATACTTGGTTGCACAACCTTTAGCCAAAATAACTGCGACCAACCGCTTCCGGTAACCATCAATGAGTTTCTTACAATGCTCTGCTGGAATATTAGATCATTCTTCTTTGGCAAACTGCTCCAGGTCCCTGATATTTGAAGGGTGCCTTCTCCAAACTGCCATTTTTAGATCTCTCCACAGGTGTTCTATGGGATTCAGGTCTGGACTCATTGCTGGCCACCTTAGAAGTCTCCAGTGCTTTCTCTCAAACCATTTTCTAGTGCTTTTTGAAGTGTGTTTTGGGTTATTGTCCTGCTGGAAGACCCATGACCTCTGAGGTAGACCCAGCTTTCTCACACTGGGCCCTAAATTATGCTGCAAAATTTGTTGGTAGTCTTCTGACTTCATAATGCCATGCACACGGTCAAGCAGTCCAGTGCCAGAGGCAGCAAAGTAACCCCAAAACATCAGGGAACCTCCGCCATGTTTGACTGTAGGGACCGTGTACTTTTCTTTGAATGCCTCTTTTTTCTCCTGTAAACTCTATGTTGATGCTTTTGCCCTAAAAGCTCTACTTTTGTCTCATCTGACCAAAGAACATTCTTCCAAAATGTTTTAGGCTTTTTCAGGTAAGTTTTGGCAAACTCCAGCCTGGCTTTTTTATGTCTCGGGGGAAGAAGTGGGGTCTTCCTGGGTCTCCTACCATACAGTCCCTTTTCATTCAGATGCCGACGGATAGTACGGGTTGACACTGTTGTACCCTCGGACTGCAGGGCAGCTTGAACTTGTTTGGATGTTAGTCGAGGTTCTTTATCCAACATCCGCACAATCTTGCGTTGAAATCTCTTGTCAATTTTTCTTTTCCGTCCACATCTAGGGAGGTTAGCCACAGTGCCATGGGCTTTAAACTTCTTGATGACAAATTAAATGATGATAATAATACCAAAGAATTTGTGTTTGCAATCATTTTCAGGAAGAAACTGAGTATTATCTGACAGAATTGCAGGGGTGTCAATACTTTTGGCCATGACTGTGTGTATGTATATATATATATATATATATATATATATATGAACAATGGCAAAGCAAGGTCCAGCAATAACGTGAGCAATCCAGGATGCTGTTAAAAAATTTTTCTTTCTTTTTATTCATAAATCCATTAAAATGCAATGGTCCAAGCAGTTCAAAACAGCAATGACGCAGGAAAGTAGTGCAGATAGGACTACGTGTTTCAGCGGTAGAACCCGCCTTCTTCACGGTCCAGAATCTGAAGCTGGTCTACATTGTTGGATTTATATATATAGAAATATAAGAGAATTGGGATCCAGCAAAAAGATGAAAGTTCACCAGAATTATAAAATCTTCTTCTTTATTAATCCATTAAATCATATAAAAAATATATGAGGAACTCCAATCAATTGGTAACATTCCAGCAATTGATTGGAGTTCCTCATATATTTTTTATATGATTTAATGGATTAATAAAGAAGAAGATTTTATAATTCTGGTGAACTTTCATCTTTTTGCTGGATCCCAATTCTCTTATATTTCTATTTGTTGGGGCATACTCCCTGCCTGGATCCGTGCAGAATATAAGGTGAACACCGACTATTGCATTAAGAGGAACTCCTTTATGGTGAGCTGGCTATATGTTTTTTTATATATATATATATATATATATATATATATATATATATACACTCACTGGCCACTTTATTAGGTACACCTGTCCAACTGTGTGTTAAGACTTAATTTCTAATCAGCCAATCACATGGCGACAACTCAGTGCATTTAGGCATGTAGACATGGTCAAGACAATCTCCTGCAGTTCAAACCGAGCATCAGTATGGGGAAGAAAGGTGATTTGAGTGCCTTTGAACGTGGCATGATTGTTGGTGCCAGAAGGGCTGGTCTGAGAATTTCAGAAACTGCTGATCTACTGGGATTTTCACGCACAACCATCTCTAGGGTTTACAGAGAATGGTCCGAAAAAGAAAAAAAATCCAGTGAGCGGCAGTTCTGTGGCCGGAAATGCCATGTTGATGCCAGAGGTCAGAGGAGAATGGGCAGACTGGTTCGAGCTGATAGAAAGGCAACAGTGACTCAAATTGCCACCCGTTACAACCAAGGTAGGCAGAAGAGCATCTCTGAACGCACAGTGCGTCGAACTTTGAGGCAGATGGGCTACAGCAGCAGAAGACCACACTGGGTACCACTCCTCTCAGCTAAGAACAGGAAACTGAGGCTACAATTTGCACAAGCTCATCGAAATTGGACAGTAGAAGATTGGAAAAACGTTGCCTGGTCTGATGAGTCTCGATTTCTGCTGCGACATTCGGATGGTAGGGTCAGAATTTGGCGTAAACAACATGAAAGCATGGATCCATCCTGCCTTGTATCAACGGTTCAGGCTGGTGGTGGTGGTGTCATGGTGTGGGGAATTTTTTCTGGGCACTCTTTGGGCCCCTTGGTACCAATTGAGCATCGTTGCAACGCCACAGCCTACCTGAGTATTGTTGCTGACCATGTCCATCCCTTTATGACCACAATGTACCCAACATCTGATGGCTACTTTCAGCAGGATAATGCGCCATGTCATAAAGCTCGAATCATCTCAGATTGGTTTCTTGAACATGACAATGAGTTTACTGTACTCAAATGGCCTCCTCAGTCACCAGATCTCAATCCAATAGAGCATCTTTGGGATGTGGTGGAACGGGAGATTCGCATCAGGGATGTGCAGCCGACAAATCTGCGCCAACTGTGTGATGCCATCATGTCAATATGGTCCAAAATCTCTGAGGAATGCTTCCAGCACCTTGTTGAATCTCTGCCACGAAGAATTGAGGCAGTTCTGAAGGCAAAAGGGGGTCCAACCCCTTACTAGCATGGTGTACCTAATAAAGTGGCCAGTGAGTGTGTATATATATATATATATATATATTATATTTTTTTTTTTTTTTTTTTTATTAAACATATATGCCACATACAATTATTACATACAATGGTACAAAAAGAAGGATCAGGTAATGAAGGCTCGGTCACTGGTTAAATATTTATATAAAGTGCCAAAGTGCCATTCACAGTAAAAATAAGGCCATGGGATTCAATATATATAGATGCTTGCCAGTATAGATAAATAAACATCCCACCAAAGTTGGACTGGCCAAAGCAAGATTAAATATAAGTCATAAATGTATACATCAAGTGCTTACCCATGAGCGATATATAACTGGACCAGAGCCGCCCACCACCGACGCCCATTTCGCTGCTCTTTTCAAGGTGCGGTACTGTGTGTCAGGCCAGGCCTATTCTTATACCCCCACATACAGTCGTTCGCAATCACGGCGCATTATGTCCGGTAACACCCCCAGGAAATTACATCACCGGTGTCATGGCAACGTGACGCTGTAAACCATATTAAATAGTAAACGTCACTGACCAGTATCGCTGCAGCTGTTCACAGTGACGGTGCGTACTTCCGGTACAGCCCCCCAGAAATTACATCACCGGTGGCATGGCACCATGAAGCCGTGCGCCAGCTTTGTCAGAAAGACATCACTGACCCGCAGACATCAGTACCCAGCGCCTCCAGCAATGTTGCGTGTAAGGAGCACCCGGAAGTAAGCACACTTGTGAAAACAGCTTAAAGACACCGGAATGTCCCGTCAAATTATCCCACAAAGACTACATAATGTGAAATAGTGCCCAAAATATTACAAATGTGCAATATTCTATCTATTATGACATAAATATATATAATTAAAAAACATATACAATATATATACCAAACGTGAAAGATAATTCACAATAAAAACAAATGTGCCATATAGTGTAATTGTGAACATATGTGAAAATTACATAACAATAATAAAAACATATATTACAGGTGAAATTACAAAGTAAATACACTAAATGTATAGTTGTCTTGTGTGATAAACCGGATATTCTCCGAATCGAATAGGTCATGCAAGGCCCGCCATATGTATTCATCTCTACAATCATCCAATCCATAACAAAAATAATATTTAAAACACTAGAAAAAACTAGAAAAACACATTATTAGTATAAAGGAGACAAAACACAAAAAAGACACACATAGTTAAAAGAAAACCAGGATGCTAGGGAAACCCTAAAATTTCCCTAGAGAAACGAGCTAAAGCTCAATTACTCATTGAGACCTGCCGGGGCTACGGTATCAAGTACTGCAATCCACCGACATTCTCGTTGATCTAGTACATGCTTGAGGTCACCTCCTCTGATGCCGGCACAAACCTGGTCAATTCCCCAAGCGACAAAGCCTGAAGAATTGCAATTATGTTTAACCCTTTCGCGCCTGAGCCTGTTTTTGCCTTCGTGACCAGGCCAATTTTTTCAATTCTGACCAGTGTCACTTTATGAGGCCATAACTCTAGAACGCTTCAACGGATCCTGCTGATTCTGACATTGTTTTCTCATGACATATTGTACTTCAGGATAGTGGTAAAATTTCTTAGATATGAACTGCGCTTATATGTTAAAAAAATCGAAATTTGGCAAAAATTTTGAAAATTTTCAAACTTTTAATTTTTATGCCCTTAAATCAGAGAGTGATATTGCACAAAATAGTTAATAAATAACATTTGCCACATGTCTACTTTACATCTGCACAATTTTGGAAACATAATTTTTTTTTTTTTAGGAAGTTATAAGGGTTAAAAGTTGACCAGCGATTTCTCATTTTTACAACAAAATTTACAACACCATTTTTTTTAGGGACCACCTCACATTTGAAGTGAGTTTGGGGGGTCAATATGACAGAAAATACCCAAAAGTGACACCATTCTAAAAACTGCACCTCTCAATGTACTCAAAACCACATTCAAGAAGTTTATTAACCCTTCAGGTGCTTCACATGAATGAATGGAATGTGGAAGGAAAAAATAAACATTTAACTTTTTTTCACAAACATTTTACTTCAGAACCATTTTTTTTCTTTTCACAAGTGTAAAAACAGAAAGTGAACCACAAAATTTTTTGTGCAATTTCTCCCAAATACGCCGATACCCCGTATGTGGGGCTAAACCACTGTTTGAGCACACGGCAAAGCTCAGAAAGGAAGGAGTGCCGTTTGACTTTTTCAATGCAGAATTGGCTGGAATTGAGATAGGACGCCATGTCGCATTTGGAGAGCCCCTAATGTGCCTAAACAGTGGAAACCCCCACAAGTGACCCCATTTTGGAAACTAGACCCCTTAAAGAACTTATCTAGATGTGTCGTGAGCACTTTGAACCCCCAAGTGCTTCACAGAAGTTTATAACGTAGAGCCATGAAAATAAAAAATCATTTTTGTTCCACAAACATGATCTTTTAGCCCCCAATTTTTTATTTTCACAAGGGTAACAGGAGAAATTGGACCCCAAAAGTTGTTGTCCAATTTGTCCTGAGTACACTGGTACCCCATATGTGGAAGAAAACTACTGTTTGGGCACACGGTGGGGATCGGAAGGGAAGTAGTGACGTTTTGGAATGCAGACTTTGATGGAATGGTCTGCGGGTGTCATGTCGCGTTTGCAGAGCCCCTGATGTGCCTAAACAGTGGAAATCCTCCACAAGTGACCCCTTTTTGGAAACTAGACCCCCCCAAGGAACTTATCTAGATGTGTGGTGAGCACTTTGAACCCCCAAGTGTTTCACTAAAGTTTATAATGTAGAGCCGTGAAAATAAAAAAATCATTTTTTTTCCACAAAAATGATCTTTTAGCTCCCAATTTTTATTTTCATAAGGGTAACAGGAGAAATTGGACCCTAAGAGTTGTTGTCCAATTTGTCCTGAGTACGCTGGTACCCCACATGTGGGGGGGACCACTGTTTGGGCACACGGTGGGGCTCGGAAGGGAAGTAGTGACGTTCTGGAATGCAGACTTTGATGGAATGGTCTGCGGGCGTCATATTGCATTTACAGAGCCCCTGATGTACCTAAACAGTGGAAACCCCCAATTCGAATTCCAACCCTAACCCCAACACACCCCTAGCCCTAGCCCTAACCCTAGCCCTAACCCTAGCTCTAACCCTAGCCCTAGCCCTAACCCTAACCCTAACCCTAACCCTAACCCTAGACCTAACCCTAGACCTAGCCCCTAGCCTGCCTACCTGCTTTTTTTTCTTTACTTTTTTTTTATTTTTGTGTTTTTTATTTTTTGTATTTTTGACTCATAGTAACGCCACTTCTCCTCTGATCTCACACTGGCAGATGATCAGAGGAGAAGCAGCGTTACTATGTGACAAGATCGCTGCCCGGCACATAGTAACGCCACTTCTCCTCTGATCTCACACTGACAGATGAGCAGAGGTGAAGCAGCGTTACTGTGTGACAAGATCGCTGCCTGACACAGCTGTGCCAGGCAGCGATCAGCTGTGCCAGGCAGCGATCTAGTCACACTGTAACGCTGCTTCACCTCTGCTCATCTGTCAGCATGAGCTCAGAGGAGAAGTCGCGTTATAATGAGGGAGATCGCCGGGAAACAAGCAGCTTTCCCAGCGAGCTCTCTCATTGGCTGCTGTGACGCGACGTCATCAGGACCTGAACCAATCAGGTCTCGATGACGTCGGGGGTCCCAGCATGCATTGTGCACCGGGATCCCCGCGTTATAAGGTATGAGGGGGTCCCGGGGGGCACAAAACCGCCGACAGTAGATAAACGTCGGCGCTGCACAAAGCCCAGCAAGCGCCAACGTTTATCTACTGTGGGCGGTCGCGAAGAGGTTAAGGTGGAGATGCTTTGGGATAGCCTTCAAAGTATTAATGTCCAATACTTCCTGAGCAGCCTCAATGTCCCTAATATCCTCCCGTATTCTTATACGCAACTCCCTCGTTGTCAAACCAATATATATTAGTCCACAAGGACAGGTAGCATAATATACCACAAATCTGGTTCTACAGGTGATATGTTCTCTGATTTTGAAAACATTGAGGCCGCTCAAAGAAGAAAAGGACGTAGCACGTTTCAAATTTTTACAGGCCATACATTCCCTACAAGGGTAAAAACCCACTCTGGGTGCGCCTATGTCGAACAACCTAGGAGTACTTTTCACAAAGTGACTTCTAACCAAAGTGTCAAGTGAGTAAGGATGAACTGCAACAACTCCAATACCAACTCACGCATGTCCGGGTCCAGGTTACTATTTTCAAGGAAAAATCTGGATACCCTCATACTATTTTCATGCCTGAGACTCGTGTAGAGTTCCTCTACATCCGCTGTCACGATGACCATGTCCGAATCCACAGACAGCCCATCCAGGCGGCGCAGAATGTCATTGGTGTCTCTGATATGTGAGGGCAGCGTCCCCACCTGAGGACACAGACAGTACTCAATAAACCTACACATGGGTTCACATAGTCCCCCAACACCAGAAACAATAGGACGGCCAGGAGGAGAGACCGGATCCTTGTGGACCTTGGGAAGGAGATAGAAAGTAGGCACAACTGGGGCCTGAACACACAATCCATTAAGTATCTTTTTAGAGATTATGTCTCTTTCAAAAGCCATCTTCAAAATATTGAACAATTGGCTTTGAAAAACAGATAAAGGGCTATGTGAGAGCAAGGTGTATATCTTTATTGTGTAGTTGACACATAGCCTCCCTTTCGTATTTGTCTACCAGCCAAATAACCACGTTTCCCCCTTGTCTGCCGGTTTTATTACCACATCATCCCATTTTTTTATGTCCTCCAAGGCTAATCTCTCAGATGGGGTTAAGTTATCCCTTTTACATCTATTATCAATTGATCTGAGATCCTCCGTAACTAAACGGGTAAAAATCTCTACTTGGGGACAGATAGACAAGGGAGGAAACGTGGTACATTTGGTCAACACAGGGGGCAAGGGAACACTCACCGAAACGGGATTAGATTCACTTTCCAGTTCCTCCAATGTGTGTACAGCATCACGTTCCATATCAGTGAGCTCCCTTCAGTTGATGAATGCATGTGTAACCGTCTAAGGATGATCTTTCTCGAAAAAAGGTGGAGGTCTTTTAATGCTGTGAAAAAGTTAAAGTTATTAACTGGAGAAAATGATAAACCTAATTCAAGGACAGACTTCTGAGGATCAGAGAGAACATGAGATGAGAGATTAATTACCTCAAGAGTGCCAGTACAAGGTTTTTTATCATTTTTTGGTGGGGGTCACATTTTTCCTTTTATTATTTGTTTTTCCACCTTTCCACCTATATTCTCTCTTATGATCTCTCCTAACCCAGAGTGTTCTGATACTCTCTGCTCCTGAAGTAGAGTCTTCCACAGATGAGAACGAAACAGATCTCCCACATTGTGTGTTCCTAATAACATTAGGTTGGCGTGTATGCCATCGATACATACGGTCCTGTTGGCGATCATTCATATCACGCTGATATTTCTTAGATTTCCTTTGTACAATTTCAGACTCCCATTTTTTTAATGAGACATCCAAATCACTTTTCAATTTAGTAACCCTATCCACAGTCAATTGCTTATTAACCTCATCCAGGATCCCACCAATCTCCAAATCCAATGTATACAGTTGTTTTTCATTTAGTTTAGACAATAGTTACATAAACTTTTTGGAACAGGCAGATGCAGCCTCCTCCCATTGTGTCACAAATTCCTTATCATCCACAGAAAATGATGGGAAGACCTGGATACGTAGGCCTCGTGGTATTAGCCCACATTTGACATATCTATCCATAAATGCCTTGTTCCACCACAAGCGTGTACGTCGATTGAGAAGCTCTTTGTATTTAATAATCAACACTTCAACATCACTGGTTTTGTCATCTAAAACACTACCCGATCCTTCATTAAAGACCTTATCTAGCTCAGTGAGCCAGATTTTTTCGCGTTCCCGGAAATCCATATGCTCTTTAGTGGTAGCTGTGAAAACACACAGAAAGAACAGATAATAACAGACCAACCAAGGCAAAAAAATAAAAGGGACACCCACTCGACCCGCGACCATATTAAGTCATCAGGAGCTCACCACAGGACACTCCAAACTAGAGCTTGAAAAACATAGAAATCACAAGGAGTATAAAGTCCAAAGAGTATAAAAAATATACTATATTTTCCGGCGTATGAGACGACTTTTTAGCCCATGAAAATCTGCTTAAAAGTCTGGGGTCGTCTTATACGCCGGGTGTCGTCTTATACGCCGAGTGCATATGGCGGGGGAGTGGTCCCGATGAAGAAGGGAGGGTGTAGGTGGTGTTACCATCCCCTTTTACCTCAGTGCGGCGGCTCCTCCTTCAGCAGTGTGGCGGCTCTGTGCTGTTGGTCAGCGGTGGCGGCTTCTGTTTGTCCAGCGTGGGGGCGCTGTGCTAGGGGGCGGCTGCGGCGGCTCTCTGTCCAGTGTCGGGGCTCCTCCGGCATTTCCCCATAGCCCGGAAGCCCAGGGAGCTCCATTGCTGCGATGGGGTGGCCTCCGGGAAAATGGCTGCTGGAGCCAGCGCGAGCTCTGATTCAGAACTCGGGAGACGAGATCTGAATCTGAGCTTGCGCGGGCTCCGCCGGCCATTTTCCCGGAGGTCACCGCATTGCAGCAATGGAGCTGCCTGGGCCTCCGGGCTATGGCGAAGTGCCGGAGCCCCGACGCTGGACAAAGAGCCGCCGCAGCCGTCCCCAGCACAGCTCCCTCACGCTGGACAAAGAAGAGCCACCGCCGACACCCAGCACAGAGCCGCCACACTGCAGATGGAGGAGCCGCCGATCCCCACAGCTCAGAGACCCGCAGCACCACTGCCACCAATGAGGTAAAAGGGGGACGGTAACTCCACTTACACCCTCCCTTCTTCATCGGGACCACTCCCCCGCCATATGAAGATTGTTCCGCACCCGGCATATAAGATGACACAATCGTATAAGAAGATCCCCCGACTTTTAAGAAGATTTACTATTTTAACTGGAAAAGTTGGGGGGTCGTCTTATACGCCTGGTCGTCTTATACGCCGGAAAATACTGTATATATATATATTATATTAAACATATATGCCACATACAATTATTACATACAATGGTACAAAAAGAAGGATTAGGTAATGAAGGCTCGGTCACTGGTTATTTATCTATACTGGCAAGCATCTATATATGTTGAATCCCATGGCGTTATTTTTACTGTGAATGGCACTTTGGCACTTTTTATATAAATATTTAAACCTATTCGATTCGGAAAATATCCGGTTTATCACACAAGACAACTATACATTTAGTGTATTTACTTTGTAATTTCACCTGTAATACATATGTTTTTATTATTATTATGTAATTTTCACATATTTTCACAATTACACTATATGGCACATTTGTTTTTATTGTGAATTAGCTTTCACGTTTGGTATATATATTGTATATGTTTTTTAATTATATATAATTATGTCATAATAGAAAGAATATTGCACGTTTGTAATATTTTGGGCACTATTTCACATTATGTAGTCTTTGAGGGATACTCCAACGGGCCATTCCGGTGTCTTTAGGCTGTTTTCACAAGTGCGCTTACTTCCGGGCGCTCCTTACACGGAACTTTGCTGGAGGCGCTGGGTACTGATGTCTGCGGGTCAGTGATGTCTTTCTGACAAAGCTGGCGCACGGCTTCATGTTGCCATGCCACCGGTGATATAATTTCTGGGGGGCTGTACCAGAAGTACGCGCCGTCGCTGTGAACGGCTGTAGCGATGCTGGTCAGTGACGTTTACTATTTAATATGGTTTACAGCATCACGTTGCCATGACACCGGTGATGTAATTTCCTGGGGGCGTTACTGGACAAAATGCGCCGTGATTGCAAATGGCTGTATGTGGGGGTATAAGAATAGGCCTGGCCTGACACACAGTACCACACCTTGAAAAAGAGCAGCGAAACGCGCGTCGGTGGTGGGCGGCTCTGGTCCAGTTATATATCGCTCATGGGTAAGCACTTGATGTATACATTTATGACTTATATTTAATCTTGCTTTGGCCAGTCCAACTTTGGTGGGATGTTTATTTATCTATACTGGCAAGCATCTATATATATTGAATCCCATGGCCTTATTTTTACTGTGAATGGCACATTGGCACTTTATATAAATACTAGCTGAAGAGCCCGGCGCTGCCCGGGTATAGTAACTAACTGTGGTTAGTTATAACAAATTATAATTATCCTCCATCCCATAGTCCCATGCCAATATACCCATCATACATATCCACGATCCCATAGGCCCGTGCCCATATACCCATCATACATATCCTCCATCCCATAGTCGAGTGCCCATATACCCATCACACATCCTCCATCCCATAGTCCCATGCCCATATACCCATCACACATCCTCCATCCCATAGTCCCATGCCCATATACCCATCACACATCCTCCATCCCATAGTGTCATTCACATATACCCATCATACATATTCGCCATCCCAGTCGAGTGCCCATATACCCATCACACAGCCTTCATCTCATAGTCCCATGCCCATATAACCATCATGCATATCCTCCATCCCATAGTCCCGTGCCCATATACCCATCATTAATATCCGCCATCCCATAGTCCCGTGTCCATATACCCATCATACATATCCTCCATCCCATAGTCCAGTGCCCATACACCCATCAATAGAGTTGAGCGAAACGGGTCGAAAAATTTCAAAAGTCGCCGACTTTTGGCAAAGTCGGGTTTCATGAAACGAAACCCGACCCTAGGATGAGGTCGGCCACGAGGTCGGCGACTTAAGCGCCAAAGACGCTTTTCAAAAGTTTGTTTTGCGCTCTTTTTCAGCCAATCAGGATCCACGGACACTGTGGGCAACGTGATGACATAGGCAGGGGTCGCCACCATCTTTCAGAAGGGCATGCAAGTGATTTGCTTGCTTTGGTGGGCGTCACAGGGGGTATAAAAGGGCGTGCACGCCGACCGCCATGTTACTCATGCTGATCTCAGAATAGGGAGAGCTGCTGCTGCTGATTTTGTAGGGAGAGCGTTAGGCAGGGAAGAAGACACCAAAAACTGCTTCTGCTGCTAGTGATTTTGCCTGTACAACACACCAGTCACTGTGTGTGCAGTGCAAGGGGAGGCTATATTTTGCTGGATCAGCGGTGTTGGTTGTTAGGCTGCCTTCTAAGGCTTCCTGACTGCTGCATTGCTGTTTACCCACTGCTCTGCAAACTGCTTTTTTAAAAGCAATCCCAATTTTTTTTTTGTCCTGGTGAGGTACTGAGCGTGCATTTTTTCACACCATACAGCGGTGCACACTCCTCACACAGTACCGTGTAACGGCTGTTATCACAGCCACAGTGAAGCTATCTGTGTGTCACTCTGTAAGGATAAGTCGAGGACATGTTCTGTTCTTACAGACCTGCACCTTCTAGTTTTGTCTAGCTTTCAAATAGTTAAATATATTTGCTGTTCGATCACATTCAAAACTATAGAGAGACAGCGTGTGTCAGTCCGTATACTTAAAAAACACGGAGCTTGACAATTTTACGTACACCGGACAGCCGTGTACGTGCACGCTCCTCTCTCAGTACCGTGTAACGGCTGTTATCAAGGCCACAGTGAAGCTATCTGTGTGTCGCTCTGTAAGGATAAGTCGAGGACTTGTTCCGTTCTTACAGACCTACACTCTAGGGAGATTCCTATTCTGCCCAATTCTATATACACCTTGTAGTTTGTCATACACTAGCCAATTTCTGCCTGTGACATAGCGCTGTGATATTCACTGGGCCTCACACAATCCAAAAGTGTCCAGTGTCCACAAGTGTGCTGAAATTCAAAATCTCCGTTATCATCTAGTGACATTTTTCACACCTGCGACATCAAGCCTGTGACATAGCGCTGTGATATTCAGTGGGCCTCACACAATCCAAAAGTGTCCAGTGTCCACAAGTGTGTGCAGAAATTCAAAATCTCCGTTATCCTCTAGTGACATTTTTCACACCTGCGACATCGAGCCTGTGACATAGCGCTGTGATATTCAGTGGGCCTAACTCAATCCAAAAGTGTCCAGTGTCCACAAGTGTGTGCAGAAATTCAAAATCTCCATTATCCTCTAGTGACATTTTTCACACCTGCGACATTGAGCCTGTGACATAGCGCTGTGATATTCAGTGGGCCTCACACAATCCAAAAGTGTCCAGTGTCCACAAGTGTGTGCAGAAATTCAAAATCTCCGTTATCCTCTAGTGACATTTTTCACACCTGCGACATCGAGCCTGTGACATAGCGCTGTGATATTCAGTGGGCCTCACACAATCCAAAACTGTCCAGTGTCCACAAGTGTGTGCAGAAATTCAAAATCTCCGTTATCCTCTAGTGACATTTTTCACACCTGCGACATCGAGCCTGTGACATAGCGCTGTGAAGAGGAGGTGATGGATGACCCAGTTGTTGACCCAGATTGGCATCCATTGGGGGAAGAGGGTGCTGCTTCCAATAGCTCAGATGAGGAGGAGGAGCATCCACAGCAGACATAGACACCGCAACAGCTGTTATCTGGCAGGCCCGGAGCACTCCAAAGACAGGTTCCAAAAATCATAAGAGTTGCTGGACAGCTTGTCCAGAGGGTCAAAATATCACAGCGTGCTAGGCCGCAAAATGTCTGCCAAAGTAGGAAGAGTGCTGTGTGGCACTTTTTTGAACAAAATCCTCATGATCAGGTCAAGGTTATCTGTAAGAAGTGCGCAAAGACCTTTAGCCGAGGGAAAAATCTGAAAAATTTGAATACCAGTTGCATGCTTAGACATTTAACCAGCATGCACTTGCAAGCGTGGACACAACACCAAACCTCAAGTACCACATGTGCAACTGATCACAAAGAAGGTAGTCAGCAACGCTACATTGTTTCCCCCACTGTAAGCCCACCGGTTAGCACAGCAGCAAATGTTGAGGTGTCGTTGCAAGGCCACAGCAGTCAGGGAATCCCACTGTTATATCAACGAAAGACTGAATCTAGGCCATCAGAAAGAACACCAACTCCATCACCATCATCAACCCTCTCTCAGTCCGCCCTGTCCACAGCTAATTCCACCATATGCAGCTCTCAAGTCCAGCTCACCCTCCCAGACACTATGAGTAGGTCAAGAAAGTACTCAGTCTCTCATCCGCGTACACTGGGTTTGAACGCCCACATTGCCAAACTAATCTCGTTAGAGATGATGCCCTATCGGTTGGTGGAAAGCGCAGCTTTCCGCGAACTCATGGCCTATGCAGTACCACGCTATGACCTACACAGTCGCCACTTCTTCTCTCGCAAAGCCATCCCAGCCCTCCACCATCATGTTAAAGACCGCATAGTCCATGCACTCAAGCAGTCAGTGAGTGGAAAGGTGCACCTCACAACTGATGCATGGTCTAGTCGGCATGGCCAGGGCCGTTACGTGTCCATCACTGCGCGCTGGGTTAATGTGGTGGATGCAGGGACCACAGGGGACAGCGGTGGTGGGACAGTGCTGCCTAGCCCACGGTATAGGAAACAGTTGGCTGTAGGCGTTCGACCCTCCTCCTCCAGAAGCGAAAGCTCGTCCACAGAGCGCAGTCGTACGAGCACTCCATCTGCAGCTGCCACTGTTGCACACGAGGTGTCCCCCTATCGAGCAGCTAGTGGAAAGCATCAGCAGGCTGTGTTGCAGATGATGTGTTTGGGCGACAGACACACTGCCGAGGTGCTGGCCGAGTACTTTCAGCGACAAACTGAGTCATGGCTGGGCAGTGTACATCTTGAGGCAGGCAAGGTAGTTAGTGATAACGGCCGTAATTTTGTGGCAGCCATAGCCCTTTCAAAACTCAGCCACATACCTTGCTTGGCTCACACCTTGAACCTGGTGGTGCAGTGCTTCCTCAATAATTATCCGGAGTTAACAGCCCTGCTCCAGAAGGTGCGAAGACTGTGCGCGCACATCCGCCGGTTGCCTGTACACTCCATTCGTATGCAGAAGCTGCAGCGATTGCTCCACCTTCCCAACCACCGCCTCATTATCAACATTGCAACAAGGTGGAACTCCACCCTGCACATGGTTGAGCGGCTGTGCGAGCAGAGGCAGGTCATAATGCATTTGTGGGAGGATACACGGCCAGGCACTTTGAAAGCAGACATGGAGTTGACAGGTGTGCAGTGGTCGAAGCTGAAAGACCTCTGTAAAGTCCTTCAGTGTTTTGAGGAATGCACACGGCTGGTAAGCGCAGACGGCGCCATCCTAAGCATGAGCATCCCACTTATGCTTCTGCTCATGCAAACTTTGACGCACCTTAAGGAGCAGGCGTCTGCAGCCCATGTTGACGAGGAGGAAGAGGTGGAGGGAATCCTTGATGACATTCAGCCATTGTCTGCTCAGGGACCTCTCCTGGACGAGGTGGAGGAAGAAGAGGAGAAGGAGGAGGATGATGGGGATGATTACTTAGGGGAGGAGGATGCATCTCGTGGGGCAAGTGAAAATGTTGGCGTGGCAAGGTCTGGTACAGGGATTGTGCGTGACTGGAGGGATGTGGATTTGCCAGAAAGTGCTCCTCCACCCAGCACTCGCAGTGCATCATTGACACTGGGAACATTGGCCCACATGTCAGATTATGCCTTGCAGATCCTAAGATGGAACCCACGCATTGCCAAAATGATGAACGATGACGACTACTGGTTGGCCAGCATCCTGGATCCACGCTATAAAGGCAAATTACAAAACATCATGCCACAGGAGAACCTTGACCAAATATTGGCTAATAAACAAGCAACTCTGGTTAACCGGTTGGTTGAGGCATTCCCAGCACACAGCAGCGGTGATGGTTCTCACACGAGCCGTACGGGCCGGGGGCAGCTTGGCAGAGGTGTTCGTGGTGCACACAGCAGAAGTGGCGTTGGAGACAGGGGTTTCATGACAATGTTGTGGACTGATTTTTCACGGACCGCTCACACAACTGGTAATACTGCATCGATGGAAAGTGACAGGAGACAGCAGTTGTCAACTATGGTTAACAACTACTTTTCCTCCCATATCGATGTTCTCCCACACAGGTCATTCCCCTTTGACTATTGGGCCGCTAAACTGGACACCTGGCCTGAATTGGCACAATATGCCTTACAGGAGCTCGCTTGCCCAGCTGCAAGTGTGCTATCGGAAAAAGTCTTCAGTGCAGCTGGATCAATCCTGACAGAAAAAAAGGACCCGTCTGTCAACCCAAAATGTGGATGCATGGGTTTCCAAGGATTTTGTCCCACCTTCCCTTGATGACACATAGGTTGCCAGAAAAATGGCTTGCTTTGGTCCTCCTCCTATTCCGCGAACTTGACCTATTTCACCTTTTGCAGCAGCTGAATGACCCACATCTACATAAGCCACTTTGTAAACCTCACTAAGTGGGCGGCCCCCCCCATGGACGGGGTCACCACCTAGCGCACAAAACCGTGCAAGTGCCGTTGCCCTGGACAGGTGGGTAGGCCAACTCTTGGGCGCGGGCACTGGCATAGGGTCCCTCATAGTGCAATCAAGTGTCTCTGACAGTGGTGGTGCACACCCGCCGTCAGACACACCGCCATACTATGAGGGGCCCAGTGCCAGTACCGACGCCCATGAGTGTGCCCCCCTTGCTTGGACAGGGCCCCAGCATTTGCAATGTTTACCTCTCCCTGCTCCTCCGCTTTGTAGTCTGGGCTGTCAAATCCTTCACTGGGACTGCCACTACAAATTGAATGAACTGAAAGATGATGGTTAAGATGTAGCTATGCCCTGTCCTGCTGGCCGGGCTCTAGCTCCAGATGATCAGTGGCTTCCATTTCTTATGGACGTCGACTCACAATTACATGCAGTGGTGGTTTATCATCAGCTTTCACAGTTTTCCTACTCACAAACGTGTGACATTCCGGCGCACATTTCAAAATGTGCCCTCTCATGTCAATCAAATAGAATCGCCTACGGCCTGTGGCTTCTGTCTTTTGCACTCCAAAGTTACGTGACAGATCATGATAGCCAGTGAGCACCATGTTTACATCGCTCCCTGTGATAAAAATTGGATTGAGATGAGTAACAGTGATGGAATCCAGGGAAGTGCAATACAGCAAGACTTTATTCACAAAAAAATGTTTTCACTGTCTCAACACACAAATTAATTGAGGGTCAGCATCGCCTATGAGAATTGTGACAGAAGTTTTTCCCGTGAATAATAATTCCTAGATTTCTGCAATCAATAGCCTTTATGTCACTAATTGTATGCATCTCATTTCCTATTGCGGAGAGGCTGGACTGTATTACTGAGACAGAAATATATATGAAGATTTAAAAATAACACCAAAAGTATATAGTTGTGTACGCCTCAAATGCATTTCCTTTTTTCCACTTTTTAGATTGCTGTGTAATCCATACTGAGAACACGGAGATTTTACATGTTTAAACTATGCTATATATACCTGCTATCCAGTGATAAAGTACCCTTTCTCAACTTTGTACAATCTGGTCAAATCCATACTGGGCCTGAGAACATTTGAGTCTGCCTCCTGATCTATAGACATATATTTTTAATGTGTAAACTAGGCTACATATATACGTGTTATCCGGTGAAACTGTACCCTTTATCAACTTTCTACAATGTTGTTGAATCCATACTGGGCCTGAGAACGGCTGCCGAGCTGTTAAGCAAGCTACAGCACCTGTGGTTTGGACACGTAATTTTTTCAGGAATGATGGTTAGGCCTAACTCCGGAATTGCAGTTGACCTGAACTTACTGGGAAATCATCGTTCGCGGGGAATAATCTGAATCCCAGATCCCCATCACTAACGGAGTTCAGCAGGTTATCTGCACCTGTAAGCGACAAAAGCTGGTCCTTTCAGTGTAGCGTGCATGCAGCCCCGGACATGTACTGGAATGCTAGACCTGTTATTTCTTGATCTCACGTGCCACAGCCTCGCGTATCCCTCTAGTAAGATTGACGCGTACTGCGGAGCCATGCCGGAGTCTCGGTCGTTAACGGAATAAAGCTGAGAAATCGCTAGCACAACTACAAACGGACATACCACACCACACACAGAATCGACAAAGCTTGCAATCTGTCCATCTTTTCTGTAGCTTGTATGGTAGTGGTTTCCCGGGTGCAGTCCAATTAAGCCACAGGCTCCACTCCTGGTGGTGCCCTTTTGGACATTCCTTTAAGGTTCAGCTTTGCAATCATACTGCCCCCGGAAACCAAAAACTTTGCCTTCAGCGACGCTGTTTGGAGGTTCGTGGGAATAACGCCGCCCGATCAGGAGTCGGCATATGGGTCGCCCTCCCAGGGCTGTGGGGTACTCGGTACCGGGCCGGTGTCAGTGGGATGTGTCACAGCAGCGGTGACCCGGACGGTGGCCCTGGGCGCCCATGTAAATGGCGTGGTATAATGGTAAAGAGTTTATATAGATAGTTTGACGCCACCTGTGGTGTTCGGCAACATAGATGTTAGGCCGACGCTGCATGCAGATCCTCTGGGACTGATGGTGTTGTGCAGCAAAGATGGTGAAGCTCCCCACAGGTGGAGCTGGAGTCCCAGGGAAGTGTAGATGTAGTGATGGGGGAAAGGCACAGGCGGTGTAGGAGCTGGTACCCAGATGTAGCGGTGCTGGAATAACTGTAGGACACCAGAGCGTGCAGTTCCAAAGCTTTACTCAGTCTGCAGGTTACACAGATGCCTGCCTGCGTGCTGTGTCCTCCGGGTCATGACCTCTGCCAACCTCCGGGACCAGAATGGAAAGCTCCCTTCCAACACTCCGCCAACATGTACCTTCCTGAACGTCTCCTTTCTAGCGCTTGTGGGGGAAACACTCACAGGACCGTGGTTCGCTGAAACGCCTCCTATCTAACAGATGTTCCTCAGACTTTACTTGTATGGCAGACAGCTGTAGCCTTTTCCTTCTGCCTCGCACACGTCGATGCTGGGGCCTCCGAACCTTAGTTGGGTACAGAGCATTTATAGCTGCTACTTCCCCCAGTTTCTGCTGCAGGAACGTCAGTGTCCCTACAAACTCGGAGACCGGAATCCGGACCATGCGCTCTAGCTAGGAGTGAGCCTTAACTCTGCTCATCCTCCAGCTCCCCTTCTCACGTCCACACACTTCCCCTTCCCTGCACAGAGTGCCCTAACTTACCTCCTCCCAACCACAGAGAGCAGCTCCTCAGCAGTCAGGTTCAGAGGTCTCCCTGCTGGCCTGGAGTGGGAAATGTGTTGTGTGTTGGTTTCACTGCTAGAGAGATCCTTCGTTGCTCCCAAGCTTGACAACATACTCCCTAGAAGGAAGGCAATGCCACAGTGGTGACCGTACTCTTGGGGACGCCACAAGTGCACTGAGGCCCAGCCACTGCTGGATGATGCTGCTGGTACATTGACCCAGACCACTACATTCCCCTTGCACTCTACACAGCCAGAATCTGACCCAGAGGAAACTCAGGTTCCCCTTCCCGCATACTATACCACCTTACACGGTGACAAAGAGGAAGGTGCAGATGAAAGTGCAGGTTCCTTGAGCAGGTGGGGGGCATACTCATGGGCGATGGCACTGGCACAGGGCACCGCATAGTATGCAAAAGTGTCTCTGCCGGTGGGAGGGCCTAAACAGCCAAGTGCAGTGAGATGGAAGATGGGGATGACAAGGAGTTCAGAGTAGTGCTGGGATTCCCTAGCAAGGAGACTTATGTAATTGTTTTCAATGTTGGGACAGCAATTTTTGGGGAGCACTATACTCTGGTGAACGATATATGGGGCCCACCATACACTGGAGCATTCCAAAGGTGGACATCAGACACTGGAGCAGCATTTACAGGGCCCATTATACACTAGAGCAGTAGAAATGGGGCCCATTATATATGGAGCATTATTTGGGCCCATAAGACAGTGGAGCTTCATCCATTGGGACCAACATATACTGTAGCATTATGTGGAGCTCATTGTATACGGTTTGAAACATTATATGGGAATAATGATTCCGTATGGAGAAATATATGGGCCTCATTACTCTGTATAGCGCACTAAGCGCTGGCCATAATACTGTATAGAGTTATATACTGTGCGTTTTTGGAGGTATTGGAGAATTTAAAATGGATATCAGTCATGAGATGTAAGAAGTGAAGTATTTTTCATTGTACTATACTGCTATTTCTCTGCCGTATCGGAGCATCATGAGTTGTGGTATGTGTTAAAGGGGTGCTCTTTGGCCCTGGGCCCATGAAAACCTGGAGCCAGCCCTCCCCCCCCACAACTGTAGCCAAATAACCCCCATTTTTCAGTGCGTAACTAGTATTATGAAGTTAATTAAGGTTGACAAGCTTCAGTAACAAGAATTTATGCTTTTGGCATTCAAATGGGCACTGTTGGTGTGTTTCCTGTCCTCCTCTCACTGCCGACTTTAATTCTCCATTTACTTACATTGGGTTTCGTGTTTCGGGACAACCCCGACTTTTCCCTATAGTCGGCCGATTTTGCTCGACCCGACTTTTGGAAAAGTCGGGTTTCATGAAACGAAACTCGACCCTAAAAAAACAAAAGTCGCTCAACACTACCCATCACACATCCTCCATCCCACAGTCCCGTGCCCATATACCCGTCATACATATCCTCCATCCCATAGTCCAGTGCCCATATACCGGTCACACATCCTCCATCCCATAGTCAACCATTATAACATCATAATGAGTGGCGGGGCTTGCAACCTATGATGACATCAGCATCGCCATGGCAACCATTATGACATCATAATGAGGGGCGGGGCTTGACACACACACACTTTTTCCCCATTATGTAGATGGGGGCAAAATTGTTTGGTGAATTGGAACGTGCGGGGTTAAAATGTAACCCCTCAACATAGCATATGACGCTCTCAGGGTCCAGACGTGTGACTGTGCCAAATTTTATGGCTGTAGCTGCGACGGTGCGGATGCCAATCCCGGACATACACACATACATACATACACACACTTGAGCTTTATATATTAGATTTAACCAGTGACCGAGCCTTCATTACCTGATCCTTCTTTTCGTACCATTGTATGTAATAATTGTATGTGGCATATATGTTTAATAATATATATATATATATATATATATATTTTTTTATAATCTTTGGACTTTATACTCCTTGTGATTTCTATGTTTTTCAAGCTCTAGTTTGGAGTGTCCTGTGGTGAGCCCCTCATGACTTAATATGGTTGCGGGTCGAGTGGGTGTCCCATTTATTTTTGTGCCTTGGTTGGTCTGTTATTAGCTAAAGTTGTAGTAACATCAGCGGCCACTGGGGGGAAAAACTGAAATTAATCCCCGATGGCCAGAAAGGAAAAAGTTTAAATGAGGAAATCCAGATCTGACACAGATCCAAGAAATGGATCGTGACAGTACCCCTCCTTCAAAGAGGGGCCTCTGGACCCTCAGCAAAGTGCCTCACCAAAAAAAAAACCTATGAGGAGGACGCCTGGACACAGTTGAGTTCACCTAGGTAAACACCTGACTCACAGGATTATGGCAAATGCAGCTAAATATATGTTCCGGAGGTGACACACGTCTCCAGAGCGCCGACCTGGGGAACGAATTGTGTATGGGCATAACAGAGGGTAACTCCAGCTGGTAGGTCGCTGGGCCGAGAAGGGCAGACACCCGATAAGGACCGATAACTCGAGAATTCCAAAATCCAGCAGCACACTTCCACCGGATGTGATTGGTGGACACCCATACAAACTCGTTCACACACAGGTCCGGACATTTGTCCGGACCTGAATGTTTATTACCACTCATGCATTTGCCACAAAATGGTGAACTCTTCGAAGGACTGACAGAGGTGTCTCCCTGTGTCACCACACTCACACCACGATTTTCAGCGGAAACCACCACCCTCCACTGACCCCTCCTCCTAAGAGGACTCCTACTAATAAGATTAGCTAATGGTGAGGGTTGAGACTGGTCCCTACTCTCAGGCAGCACCTCCGCTGCCTCCACTGGGGAAGAAGGGAACGGTTGTAGCAAGATGGTGGAGACAGTAGCCCCCCGGGCAGCAGCCCTCACACGACTGCTCCCAGCTGACAATTTCCCCAGACCACCAATCTATGACCGGGTTGTGTTTCTTTAACCAAGGGAGGCCTAAAACGATGGGTGATGGTATTCCTCACAAGACGTAGCATGACAGGGACTCCTCATGATGAGTCCCTATACGAAGATGTATATTGTCCACGACTTGGGTAAGGCTCCCCTGGCTTAGTGGGACAGAGTCAATGGCCAGGACGCTTAAGGGTTTGGCTAACGTTCTACACCTGAGGCCATGGGTCTGGAGAAAGTGGGCATCCATCAGGTTGACTCCAGCTCCACTGTCCACAAGTACTGGAAGGCCCTCCGTTTCCCCACCCACCGTAACTTTCACAGATAGGGTACACTGAGGGGAAGAAATGGAGGAAATATACACTCTCTGATTGCCTCCCTCCACATAACCAGGGGAAGGCGGCTTCTTCGGTGGTACGGAAGATTTGGCACGCACTGGGCAGACTCCTATAAAATGGCCAGTCTGTCCACAGTAAAAACATGCCCCCACACCCCGGCGAACCACAGGCAACTCCTTTTTGGTATCAACTACTCCGAGCTGCATGGGTTCCTCCAACTGTTCAGGAGTGTCCTCCTCCCTAGCAAGGATAATAGGGGGCACATATGGCGATTGTCTCTCCCTGAGGTGTCTATCCACCCAGACGGCAAGGGACATGGCGGCCTCCAGTGACCTAGGGGCGGCGTACTGCACTAGAGTATCCTGCAACCTAGGGGACAGACCCTGCACAAAATGACTCCTAAGGGCAGGGTCATTCCACTGAGTGTCGGTGGCCCACCTCCTGAAGTCTGAGCAATACTCCTCAGCCAGCCGGCCCCCCTGCTTGATTTTATGGAGTCGGGATTCTGCCAGGGAGACGCCATCAGGATCTCCATACACCAGCGCCAAAAAAACCATCCACTGACCGTAACAATGGTGAATCGGTCGGCAGGGAGAAGGCCCAGGATTGGGGATCAACCTTAAGAAGGGAGACAATAATCCCCACACGCTGTTCCTCACTCCCTGATGAACGGGGACAGAGCCTGAAATATAATTTACAGGCCTCCTGAAACACAAGAAATTTTTCTCTCCCTCTAGAAAACCTGTCACGGAGAGATATCTTGGGTTCTGGTTGAGCTTGAACCTGAGCCGAGGCCCAGAACCCTACTAACTGCTGCAGCTTCTGCACCACCTCACCCCGCAGCACCTTAAGCTCATCAGTGAGGGACTGAAGCAGTATGGCAAAGGCCTGCATTTGGGCCATGGCTCACCAGAAAAAATGGGACAATTGGTGATAACGTCACGGGGCAGTAGGGAGAGAACAGGTGACGTGGAACCAGGGACCCTGAACTGCCACTAAGGCTAAGGAGGTGTACTGACTCTCCTTAACTTGGGGGTACACTTAATGGTAGTGAGGCCCAAGTCCCTGACCTGTCCCTGTCTCCTGTTTAGCCCTGAGCTAAACCCCCAACCCCCTCCCCAGGTGGTGAGACAGGGAACAAAGTGCACTGCACCCAAAACCAAAGGAAAGCTCCAATAGACAGGGTAAAGCAAAAACAAAACTTAGCTTGCTCTGCTGTGATGCTCCTGGACAGCAGAGTTAGCCACTTGAAAACAGCATACAACTCAAGCACCACTGAACTCTGCCAGCTTCTGAACTCCAGCTTGGTTGGACTTCCAAAAGCAAGTCTATAACCAACAGTGATCTGCAGCACCAGGTGGCTTTATAAAGAGAGGGGGAGTGGCACCCACCTGCATAGATAATTAATCACAATGCAGTAACACCAGCAGCCACCGGGGGGTGAAACCCACCAGCAGACTAACTAAAGTTGTAGTAACACCAGCGGCCACCGGGGGGAGAAACTGAAATTAATCCCCGATGGCCAGAAAGGAAAAAGTTGATATGAGGAAATCCAGATCTGACACAGATCCAAGAAATGGATCGTGACAGTGTAGTTCAGCAACCATTACAGACCTGCAAAGTAAAATGGCAGCCCCCAGTGGCTGCATTAAAAATTTATAAAAAACAAACAAAGCATAAATACTATTTAGTAAAACTTAGGTTAAGACAGCATTTTATTTAAACATTTTTCATTTTATACAAAATAAAAAATGTCACTTTTCCTTTAAGTAGTCACCCTCGCTTCATCTTCATCATTCTGGTGTAATGTTCAGCCAGGACTGTTGTCATGGCAGAGGACACCTGAGCATTAGTGTCCTGGCTTCCTCTCACAGGAAAATAATGTTCATTAGTTATCATACCTGTGTCTTCGGGTCCGGCTCCTTCAGGATCTTCCTTATTTCGCAGAGGACCTTTTCCAGGCGGATTTGAATTAACTGAGACACAGTCCATTTCAACTTTAGCAAGAACATCTTTACTGAGTTCTCTACACAGCACATCCATAGTCTTCACAACATTAACAGGCTTCACACTGGATTGTTCCTTTTCTTTCCCTGCACTTCTCTCACGGTTGCACAGCACATACCTGGGTGGGACCGTCTCAGACGAGCCCTCTGCGTCCTCCCTGTTCAGCTCTACTACAGGTAGACATTCACATGTCTGTTTCGCCCCAGACATATGTTCATCAGCTCCCAAAGTCAGTTGCCTCATAGCGAACGACCTGCCCTTCTACACTGTCGCCTGTGGTGACACAGCATTCTCCCCGTCCGGACTCACTACAACTGAGTGTTCTTTCAGCCGGTTCACCCCAGATCTGAAGGCATCAGCTTAAGTGATGAGTTGCCACATTCTGGAGCCAGCTGTGTCCCCGCGTTGTCACTGTTCCTATCTCAAGTCTCTGTTCCCAGTTCACTGCGATCCCCTGCTGTACTGGCCTGGAGCTGTGGATGGCTGGCCTTCTTGCTTAAATGTTATGTGGCTGCTGTGGTGTCCTGGGCCTATAGCCCGTGTGGACCCTTCGAGCGCTCCCGCCCCTCTGCCCAACCTTACATTATACACTTGCTTATCACACAGCAGCCCCTCCTACTGTTATCTGTTTCCTATGATAACCACTACACACTAGCTGAGAGCATTTTACACTATAATGCCCCCATCTAGTGGCCACCATTATAACTACACTTAACCTATTATTGCAGTAAATGAGTTATACATTATATACAGTTTACAACATGGTAATACACATTTAAGTGTAGCAATACAAGTGAAGAATAATGGTATTACACATTTAAGTGTAGCAGTTCCAGTCCTTAGCGTCATTAATTGGCATATCAAAGAATAGCATTACATATTTCTTATATAATATGTCGTACACAAATGGACATAACCACAACATAACAGTACCGGGACAGCAGGTATGTCATGCATAGCACATCCCCCTACACTGGTAGATGGCAGCAGATTTTTAACAAGAATGTCTTGTAGTCGGTACATTTGTCCATTCATCAAGTATATGAAGTTTGCCCACGCTGTATGCTGAAAAACAGCCCCATACCACAATGTTCCCACCTCCAAACTTCACTGTTATGGTGTTTTTGCAGTGATATGCAGTGCCTTTTGGCCTATAAACATTGTGTGTATTATGGCATCCAAAGAGATCAATTGTGGTCTCATCTGACCAGACTATATTATCCCAGTATGTCACAGGCTTCTCTAACTATTGTTGAGCGAGCTTTAAACGCGCTTGAAGATGCTCTTTTATCAGCAAATAAGCACAAGAGTTTCTCAAAATAGGTGTCAATCACATCAAGAAATGGAAACTCAAATAATCAAATATCACAAAACACTTCACTGTGTGTAAAAACACAGAATAGGTCAAAGAGTGTATTTAAACAAACATGTAAAGTTTATTAAATCACATATTGGGGTGTATCAATTCAGAGTAGCACTACCAGAGCAAGGAAAGTAGGGAATAATAAACCTGGGTATAGCCAAGGTATAACAATGCAATCCAATGGCAAATTGCACAGTGATACTAGTGATAGAGAATTATCATAGCATAAACAATTATACATATTGCACCATAGAGAATTGTAATCAGTCCATAGAGAGATTATATATGCATTTGCATACCAATTGCCCTGTGTGTAATATGCTCTAGTGAGCTGGAGCTTTAAATGCAATGACCTTACTCAAAAAGTGCTATGGTGCTTGTTGTGCAAATATGCATTAAACACTAAAGAAGTAATAAAGTGCCTCTGCCAGGCTATAACTCACATGGTAATGGAGGAGTAGATCCCAGCCTGCCGCCCCTACGCGCGTTTCGCCGTGTCTGTCTTATTTCACCCGCTGTATGTAACATAACAATATTTGCAGGCAGTGCTACCTGCTGCTTTATAAATATGTCACAGCTCTAGAATACACTCACTTCCATAAAATCCTTCTACTCAGACAGCTGGGAATGTGCGACGATTGCACAAGAAATTATATACATTCAAGGCAAAAAGGATTGTAAATTGTGTGCAGTCCATTCACCTACAGGGTGTTATTGGAGAGGGCTAATATGACCAGTGCAAAGTTAAAGTGGATGTATTGGGCTTCATGGCAAAACAATAAGGTCTTAGGCTAAGTTCACAGTAGGTGTTTTTGCTGCGTTTTTTTGATGCATTTGTTTATGCAAACTTTCAGCTGCTTTTTACAGTATCAGCCATGTCTACGACACTTCAGAAATCTCATGCACACACCTTGTTTTTTTTTGTCATCAGTATTTTGTGCTTTGCATGTTTTTTTGCACAATGGAGCAAGTCACTTTTTTCAGTGTTTTTCACCCATTGAAATGAATGGGTGGTGAAAAAACGCACCAAAAACTCAGATATCAAGTTTTGCTTTGCTTTTTTTTTTTTTTAACGCCAAAACTTGATTCTAAAGAATAGGACTTTTTTCAGCACTAAACTTTAGAGACAAATCTAGCATGCCAAAACTGCAGCAAAAACACATAAAAAACACAAGAAAAACAAATAAAAACATATTTTTTTCCTGTGGCTTCTTTCCTGCCAAGAGATCAGGTTTTGCTGCAGAAAAAAAAACCCTCTGAAAAAACGCTTAGCATGAACTTACCCTTAGTGTCCATAGGAACTGGAAACTGGATGAATGCCTTTCTATGGCTAACAAAGCACATTTTCTTTTAAATTGTCTAGTATAGGTATAGTTTTATGTTACTATTATTATTAAACATAAAGTAAGGTTTGACACCTTTTCCACTAAAAATACCCTCTGGTTAAAATAGAATGTAATCTTCAAGGTATTACTTACCAGGAAGGCTTTATGTAATATCTCTAGGGTCTAGGGTGGTGCCAACATTATTATACTCATATGTTATAAAGGCCAATAATGTCAATATCTCTTGTGGATTAGAAAGGGAAGGGGGTTAATGGAAGCATCCCTGGTGCACTAGAGATATGAAGGTGAAAAATGGGAATATCCCTGGTGGTTTAGTGTGGTAAAAGTTTGTCTCCTGTTCCAGTCAATGGAAAATAATTTGTAGTTCTCAGCAGCAACCACTAAATAGTGTCCGAAGCTGCAGTGTTCCACATCATATATTGCTTACATCCGGATAAGGAAACAATAAGGCAATCATGGACAACCTGTTTAGGCTCAGACAACGGTTTGAATGGAGTGATGGTACAGTCCTATAAAAACATGTGACACCAGGCTCTCATGGGGGAGATTTGTGTGGTGTCAGCAGTCAGACTCCTAAAAAACTTACAATTATCATCAATGTACTAAAGTTCTAAGAGTATTTCTTTAATTTCATGATACAACCCATACAAGTTTGGTACTCATGTACGAACAGGCTAAGTTTTCAGTATTGGGTAACCTATTCGACAATTTTATTTTTGTTTTTAATGTTTTACATAGCCGCTTCGTAACATGGGATGAATTTAGAGATTAATTATCTACTAAATTGAATTTACCTTTTTTTGAGGGCCCGGCTATAATAAAATAATCAGACAACTGTCTCCTATCACAGTTTAAAGGATGAAACATCAGGGGAAATATTTCAAAACATAATCTAGTTTCTGACTGTTAAATGACAACAGATTTGGTGTCGGCGGAGCGAATTGTGTTTAATTATTAAAATGTTTGTATTAAAGTGTAAAATGTAGAATTTCAGTCTGCAGCTTATAGCAGAGTCATGTGCCACGGCCAAAAGCCTTTACAGGTTGTACCGCGCCGCAGAAGCGGCCATACAGTACAAGATACTGACTGTATAGCGCAACCATGGGTGTTATTGGGAAAGAAATAGGGATGAACGAGTATTGAAGTATTCGGACTCGCTTTACTCGTACCGAGTATACCGTAATACTCGGGTATTCGGTACGATTAGCGAGTCCAATGATAGTAAATGGAGAATGCGAGTAATTGTCTGCTTGACCCTACAAAGCGGTCTGGAGGCTGAGGAAAAGTCTAAAAAATGTGTGAATGTTAAAAAAATGTATGGTGTAAACAAATGTATATA
Organism: Dendrobates tinctorius; assembly: GCF_039654945.1. Taxonomy (NCBI): domain Eukaryota; kingdom Metazoa; phylum Chordata; class Amphibia; order Anura; family Dendrobatidae; genus Dendrobates; species Dendrobates tinctorius. Next base: position 28,614,006 of record NW_027361705.1, read on the forward strand.
ACATGGGGGCACCTGGCTGCATGATTGTTTTTATACCACTGCTTCACTAGAATGTACAAACACTATTTGAAGGCCTGTGGTTTTTTGCTGGCAGAGCGGGACTCGTACGCCACTTACGCAGTGCCAGTGATATATCAGAAGTGCCGTAAGAGCGACTGATGATGGAAGCGATCTTCTGACAGCTAATGTGTAAGTGGTGTAAGGAGAGCGATCTGACCTAGGGGCTGTGTTATGGTTAACACAGGATGAAGCCACCCACCCATCATCATCATCACAAGGGATTCACAATTATAAAGCTTGGACTACTGTCCTTGTTGTTCCACTGCCACTGCCCAATGTGTAGGCATAGACATAGTGTGTTCAAAACATTAGCCCTAGGGGCTGTATCATGGTTGATGAAGAAAGCAAGACAGGTCTGAAGGGCCAAACAATTATGATGAAGCTAGGACTACTAGCATAGTAGTTGCAGGGTCCAGTATCCAGGCATAGCCATAGTGTCTCCAAAAATTAGCCCAAGGGGCTGTATCATAGTTGATGAAGGAAGTAAGACAGGTCTGACTGGCCAAACAATTATGATAAAGCTAGGACTACTAGCATAGTTGTTGTAGTGCCCAGTGTCCAGGCATAGCCATAGTGTCTCTGTCATGGTTTATTCAGAATGCTGGGCAGGCGGTGTAGGGGTTAATTGGTAGAGCCTCCTTCTGGTACATTGGTACATGTGAAAACTGTTCTTCAGAGATTCAGGGAGAATCAATTGTTTGTCAAATTGGAAAAGTGTACATTTTTTGTGAAGGAATTGACCTTTCTAGGACTTATTATTTCTCCACAGGGGTTTCGGATGGATCTCAAGAAGGTACAGGCCATTGCAGAGTGGGTTCAACCCCAGGAACTAAAAGGGCTGCAGCGGTTCTTGGGATTCGCTAATTATTATCGAAAGTTTATCAAGGGCTTTTCACAAATAGTAAAGCCCCTCACCGACCTCACATATAAAGGGGCCGATATCCAAAATTGGTCTCTCCCGGCTAAACAAGAATTGTTTTATGTCTGCTCCGATACTGGTGCAACCTGACCCATCCTTACCATTTGTTGTGGAAGTCGATGCTTCCGAGGTGGGGGTGGGGGCCGTTTTGTCTCAAGGGCCAGCTACTTTGACTAATCTTAGACCTTGTGCATTTTTCTCCAAAAAATTCTCTCCGGCAGAGAGAAATTATGATGTTGGGAATAGAGAGCTCCTAGAAATTAAGTTGGCATTTGACGAATGGAGGCAATTTTTGGAAGGGGCAGAGCATCCGATTACGGTTACCATGGATCACAAAAATCTGGAGTACATTAAGTCAGCGAAAAGGTTGACTCCCAGACAGGCTCGGTGGTCACTTTTTTTTTTCTCGGTTCCAGTTTTCTATTACTTTTTGGCCTGGAACTAAGAACGTAAAGGCAGATGCTCTATCACGACGTTTTGAACCATTGTCTGCCCCCCGATCCACCGTCATCCATTCTTCAACCCGGGGTGGTTATAGCAGATCTATCGTCGGAGTTGGAGCGGGAGATTGTGGGGGCTCAATCTTTAGCTCCAAGGTCCAAACCTGCTCATAGATTGTTTGTACCCACAGTATTTACGTTCTGATCTCTTACGAGAATTTCATTACTCGAAGTAGGGGGCTCACCCAGGTATTGCAGCCACATGTGAGGCAGTGAAGAGACTTTTTTGGTGGCTTTCTTTCCCAAATCGTTCGTCTCCATGGTGTACCTATGAATATTGTATCTGATAGGGGGACACAATTTGTAGCAAAATTCTGGCAGGCTTTTTGCAGGAACTTGGGGATTTCTTTATCTTTTTCCTCAGCCTACCACCCAGAGAGCAATGGACAAACGGAGTGCACCAATCAGTCATTGGAACAGATCCTCCGGTGTTTGACGTCGACGTTGCAGGATGACTGGTGTGACGCGTTGCCATTGGCGGAGTTCTCCTTTAACAACCAAATTAACCAATCCACGGGTAGGTCACCTTTTTTTGTTAATTGTGGATTAAATCCTCACTTTGGTGAGTTTTCACACCTGGATTCAAACTGTCCGGGGGCTGAAAATTCGGTCAGCAGAATGAGTGAGCTTTGGTCAAAAGTTTGAGCAAGCATTGGCAAAGCACAAGAAAGATACAAGATACAAACACTTTGCTCATAGTAAAAGGGACCCGGGTCAGACTCCACATTGTGGGGACAAGGTATGACTCTCGACACGAAACATAAGCTTGAAACTGCCTTCTGCCAAGTTGGGTCCCAAATTCATTGGTCCCTATGTGATAACTGAAGTGATCAACCCGGTGGCTTATCGCTTGCTCCTCCCATCATCTTTGAAATTGCATAACGTGTTCCATAGATCCTTACTCAAACCTGTAGGTTCGGTGATAGAGGAACCCTCATCGCTACCGCCTCCAGTATTGGTGGATGCGCACATGGAATTTGAAGTACAAAACATTGTGCAGTCATGATGGGTTCGCGGTTCACTGCAGTATCTCGTCCATTGGAAGGGGTATGGTCCGGAGGATCGATCATGGGTACCGGCCAGGTTGGTGCACGCAGAACCCCTCGTCAGACCGTACCATGCTCCATATCTGGAGAGGCCTGGGGGTTCTGAGGCCCCCTGTTGAAGGAGGGGTACTGTCATGGTTTATTCAGAATGCTGGGCAGGCGGTGTAGGGGTTAATTGGTAGAGCCTCCTTCTGGGTCTGGGGAGGGTTTTTATAGCTTCAGGTGAGGACCCTCCCCTGTCGTTTATACTCCTAGTTTGAGTGTGCCCGACCCTGCTCCGTTTGTGCTCTCGCCTGTCCTAGTACGATTGTTTGGTGTATGATCTGGTTTGGCCTCGGTTTACGTCTCCTGGATTCTGATTTTGTACTTGTGTGTCCGTCCCGTGTATGACCCCTGGCTTTGTTCTGACCTCCCTGTGATCGCCCCTCTGGTACTTCAGCCTCCATCCCGTGTGTGACCCTCTGCTACGCCTGACTATTCTTTGACTCACGATTCTGTACCTAATTTGCCCGTACTGTGTATGACCTCCGTTTTGCCCAACTCTGAGTTTTCTACCATCTCTTAAAGCAGGATGCTAAGCCCCGCCCCCTTGCTGTCATATGACCGTAGGTCCTGTGCCTGCTTGCTAAAACTTCAGCGTTCAGGTCCTGTGCATCTGTACTTTCCAGCTATTCCTGTCCCCAGGGCCCCTACAGTAGGGGTGAGTTCCTGCTCAGCGGAGGCTGCACGCCGGCGATGTCAGGAGCCTGATAGTCTCCAAAAATTAGCCCAAGGGGCATGATACCATGGTTGATGAAGGAAGAAGGGTCTCACTCTCATCACAAGTGCCTCCGATGGGAAATATTAATTAGCATAACATTGTTTTTAGCTTATTGACCATGAGGAACATGTGGCAGAAGCAGGATTTGAAAACATGTGTAAGAAGAAGAAAAGGGGCTTGTATGGGAAGGGATGGACGTGATCACCAATTTAAAAAAAAATAACGTTTTGGGTGACTTTAGGTTGGGATACTGTCATCTGGAGGGCTTAAATACTGTTGCGAAATCCAGTCCTTGTTACATTTTATCAGAGTCAGCCTGTCTGTATTCTCTGTAGTCAGCCCAGCCATGTGCGTATATCTGTGATGATTGCTCCAGCGGCACTGAAAACATGCTCTGACATCACACTAGCAGCAGGGCAGGCCAGCAACTCCAAGGCATATAAGGAGAGGTCTGGCCAACTATGCAGCTTGGATACCCAGGAATTAAACGGAACAGAAGCGTCAGGAAGGACGCAGGTATGGTCACTTGGATAGTTGTTGACCATCTTGTTCAACTTCTCCCTCCTTGACATTATTACTGTTCCAGCTAGTCCATGGTGATGAGCCGGTTTATTGAAGATGGCCCAGTTTGTGGACATTTTACCACCACCTCTTTTGGACTGGCTTGGTGTGTCTCTCCCCATTAATGCATGCTGTTGCACAGAGCTGGTACCTCTGCTAGCAGTGGTGTCTGAGGGTGCTGTTGCCATCAAATGATCAACAACAGCCTTCTTGAAGGATTCCATTGTGAAACCCCTTGGTGACTGCAACAGTAGCGAAGGAAATTTGTCCTTGTACCGTGGGTCTAGAAAGGTAGCTTGCTATTGAAAATGTGGATTACGTGAGGGTTGTGATGTACAATGTCGGCAAGATATGTTTTCTGTTGCAATGTGCTAACAAATCCTCCATCCTAGGACATTGTAAACTGTCAGTAATAGGAATTCCTTCCCCCAGGTTTTATCAACCCTGCCACTTCCTCTGGAAGAGCAGGAATGTTAATTAGCTAGACCATCTTCCTCACACCATTTGGCTTCTCTCAGCTGAAAGAGAAAAAAAGTGCGGGAACTAAACTCTTTGTTTGAAACCAGGAGTTTGAATAAAACAATAAGGGATTGTCCCGCGAAAACCATACCCAGCAGAAATATAAAAATCATATTTCTGCGATCCGAGCAGACCCAGCTTCGCTGTGGTGCCTGTTGCAAAACTCTCGGATGTCCAGAACCTGAGATATGATTTGCGCCCAAATGGACGGTCATATCGCATAGATGTTTGATGTTTTCTTGATGGGCTCATTACGCTGGGAAACATGATACCACTGATGAGTCCATACCAGCTTCTCCCATAAAGTTATAGCTAATCTAAGTTTTGTAGCCAAAACATAACTTGGATAAGAGAGGTGGGATCAACCCAGAATGCACCTCTCTGTGATGTCACATAGGAAAGTCTATAAGGCATTCCCTGGCAGAACCAGCTCAGAACAGCTCAAGTCGTCGTGCTAGAAAGATCCAGATGAGCGGAGAAGTGCAGCTCCGGCTCCACCCACCTTAAAGCCACATGGTCTGCCTAAGGAACAATATGGAACTGTGAGTGTAATCTCTTTGTTTTCTCCACTTTTATTTTATACCTGTACTGTACATATTTTATGTCTCAATTTTATAGCAACTTTTATCTGTAATCACTGTCCTCTTTCGGAAAATAAATGAAATAATTATTTAGATCTGTCTCCATGCTCTAAGACTCGAACTATACGCCTTTGATAGATAATCGCTACTAATTCAAGGGGTTTGCCACGGACCCTCTTAATTTAACACTGTGAATTAAGTAACCGTGACTGGTGGCAGCGCGTTGTGTACGGCTATTACGGCTTGCTGGCAGTCTAGAAGGGTCTTATATTGCTGAGTAAGGGGCTTCAGCCACAGCATTGATAATTCCCTTACTGCAGAAGCCTAATTGCCGGTTCACAACAGGCAGCCCGTCCGGCGACCAATTATCCTAGGTGCAGTTCCCTGACTGACCTGAGGGTAAGGGGGGGCGCCGGAGAGCTGTGAGTTCCAAAGTGGAACTGAGAAAGTGGGATATACATAAATCCCCGCAGTACTTGGAAGATTGATAGCAGTGGTGGGGCATCCAAATTAAACTCCCCCTGCGGCAAATTGTAGAGCGAGATTAGCTTGCTGGATATTTTTGGTCACATGGTGCCAGTGTTGGGATAACTAAGATAAGCCCCACTGCGCCTGTGATAGCCGTGTGCCGGCATTGTGTCACGTCCCTCCGTCCGCTGATACACCCGTGTCAGTGGTGGGACTGTGACATAGTGGTGACACAGGGTCCGCTGTCCGTCGCGTTTTGGTGGCAGCGGGACTCCCGTTAGTGTCGCCCGTAAGTAGACGAACGGCCGTGGGCTGTTCGTCACATATTGGTGGCAGCGCGGTGGGATAATCCTAGAGCATTAGTGATTTGGTTTGAGCAATCATTCCTCTCACTAAAAACCTGCACGGTTCCTGCGGGAATCCTGCATCATAGGTTTTGGAGAACAGACTCAGTGGTTACTAGTCCTGAGACATTAGTGTGTACTTGCAAGTATCCCCCTCCCGTTTCTTCGTTTTTCTTTTTCTATCTTTTATTTGGCAACCATGGCGGCAAAAGGAGAAACTTGGTACACCCGGCAGACAAAGGAAGTTCTTGCTGCGTTATGCACGTACCAAGGCCTTGACGCCACGAACAAAAACAGAGCTCAAATGATCGCGGCTCTAGTGCAGCTGGACAACGACCAGAATCCAGCGAGCGCAGAAGTTGGCCCAAGTTGCAATGGGGCTGCAGCAGAGGCTCCACTCCTGAGCGCTGGCCCCACATTCAACCAGAACGGGGTGGACCCCTATCTGCAAATGGCCTTGGACGAACTCCCCGCCGAAGACAGTGATGGGCGGGTGAGGCTGATCCAGCAAGCTCGAGAGAGAGCAGAGCAGCGAGCCGAGCGCCAGGCGGAGAGAGCTGAGCGCCAAGCTGAGGCTGAGAGAGCCGAGCGCCAGGCGCAGAGGGCCCATGAACTGGAGGTACTCCAGCGGGGTGGGAATGCCCTCACAGCCCGAAGCAGTGAGCCCAGCAGCGTCCAGACTCCTAAACCCCGGCCAGAGCATTTTCCCGTGATGGAAAAGGACGGGGACTTGGACACATTTCTGCGAGCCTTTGAGAAAGCCTGCAGACAGTACCAGCTGCCTAGAGACCAATGGGCAAGGTACTTGACCCCAGGGCTAAAAGGCAAAGCCCTGGAGGCATTTGCTTCTCTTCCGCCAGAAGCCGATGATGACTATGACGCCATAAAGCAGGCGCTGATCGCCAAATACCGGTTGACACCTGAGGTATACCGAAAGAAGTTCCGACACCTCCAACGTGGCCCACACGATAGCTACAGTGATGTGGTGCAAGGACTCAGGACCCACTTTGACCAGTGGATCCATGGACTGTCCGTTGAAACCTTTGAGCAGCTACGGGACCTGATGATCAAAGACCAGTTCCTGCATCTCTGCCCAGCTGAGGTCCGACAGTTCATCCTGGACCGCGAACCAACGAACGCGGACAAAGCGGCGCAGATCGCCGACAACCACGAGGCCAACCGGAAGCCCGAGACGCGGAGGCCAGTCGCCACCAGCTGGAAAGGGGGTAAGCCAGCAACCAACCCCAATGCCCCAGCTAGCCGTCCCTCCGGAGGCCCTGTCCCTGTTGCCAACAACAGGCCGGCTACTGACAGTCGCCTGTGTCACCACTGCCAGCGGCCTGGTCACTTCTTTTACACCTGTCCGAATAGGCCGAAGAACCCCCCAGCCAAGGCCCCCGGGCCCAATGCCTCTGTTCTTTTGGTGGGAGGTGTGGTTGGGAGGGCTGACGACAACGTTCAACCTGTTCAGGTGGGGGCCCGTCTTGCTACAGGCCTCAAGGACACCGGGGCTGAACGAACCCTCATCCGTCCTGGACTGGCGGCCCCTGAAGAGTTTGTTGAGGGGAAAACCCTGACTGTCACCGGGATTGGAGGCACCCGTTGTCCCTTGCCAGTGGCACGAGTTTTTCTTGACTGGGGTGCCGGGAGCGGGTTGAGGGAGGTGGGAGTGTCTGAAAATTTGCCCACTGATGTTTTATTGGGGACTGACTTGGGGAGGATGGTTGCATACTATGTCCCTGACACCCTTCCCCAAACTGATAATAAGGGTAACGTTAACCCTGATGATGTTGATGATGGGAAACTGAATGTGTTACCTGCTAATGCCTTGATGAGTAATGATGCAACTAACAACCATTCTTTCCCCAGGTACGATGCTGATGCTGATGTGAATGTACCAAAGCAAACTGATAACCATTCTTCTCCTAGGAAGGATGATGATGATGTTGATGTATCTGTGCCGACTGAACCCGTTAACCCTTTCTTTGAAGCGGTAGATGTGTCCACAGGTACCGAAGTGCTCAGCCCCGTCACTCTGCGGAGTGAGACGGCTGAGGAACCCCTGGCAGGAGTAAGCAACGGTGCTCAAGGAAATGGGGAGGTGCATGGGGACCATGAGGAAGGTAATGCCATGCAGCTGACCAGTGCCACCGAGGAAGGTAACTGGCCCATAAGTAGCACTGCTCCTAAAGTGTTGGGGGTGGATGGGGAGGTAGAGCCCAGGGCAGCACCAGCTGGTGGGTCTGAAGAAATCCCCAGGGAGACAGCATACATAGCAGCTGTCACACGCAGTCAGAGTGCCCAGATCGCAGGTAACGCACTGTCTTCTGGACCCTCTGCTGCTACAGGAGAGACTGAACCAGAGGTGAACCCAGAGCCGGTTCCAGAGGGTCCCAGTAAAAAGGGGACCCTGACGTCACTTCTGGCAGCCTCCAGCATGGAGTTCCAGGCTGCTCTGCACTCAGATGCCAGCCTGGAGAAATTGAGAGGTCTCGCCGAGACGCCCACCTCCAAGTCTGATAAGGAGAGGGTGTTCTGGGAACGAGGAAGGTTGTACCGGGAGACAGTACCCGGAGATCCTAAAAAGGAGTGGTTGAGGGAAAGACAGCTGGTCGTCCCCTATCAGTTCAGAACTGAGTTGTTGCGGATTGCCCATGAGATTCCACTCGCTGGACACTTGGGGATCAGCAAAACAAAGGCACGGCTGTCTCAACACTTCTATTGGCCCAAGATGGGGACAGATGTAACACACTACTGCCGCTCCTGTGCCACCTGTCAAAAAGTGGGTAAGGCGGGGCCTGCTCTTAAGGCTCCCCTTATTCCTTTGCCGGTGATAGAGGAGCCTTTCCAGAGAATCGCGGTGGACATTGTAGGACCGCTGTCCGTCCCCAGCAGCTCCGGAAAGCGATACATTCTCACCGTGGTAGACTACGCTACCCGGTACCCAGAGGCAGTAGCTCTGTCTTCAACCAGGGCAGATAAGGTGGCTGACGCACTGGTGACCATCTTTTCGAGAGTAGGATTTCCCAGGGAGATGCTTACCGATCAAGGGCCCCAATTCATGTCTCGCCTAATGGAGGCTCTCTGTGAGAAAATGCAGGTGACGCAGCTGGTATCGAGTCCGTATCACCCACAGACTAACGGTTTGTGTGAACGTTTCAACGGTACCCTCAAACAGATGCTCCGCATACTGGTTGAGACCCAAGGGCGCGACTGGGAGCGGTACCTCCCACACCTGCTGTTCGCTTACAGAGAAGTTCCGCAGGCTTCGACCGGGTTCTCCCCCTTCGAGCTCCTGTATGGCAGGCGAGTCCGGGGACCCCTTGGGTTGATAAGAGAATCCTGGGAAGATGAGCCAAACCCCACAGAAGTGTCCATCGTGGATTATGTCATGCGCTTCCGTGACAAGATGCAGACCTTGACGCAGTTGGTGCATGACAACATGACGCAGGCTCAGGCTGACCAGAAGCGCTGGTACGACCAGAACGCCCGGGAGCGGACCTACCAGGTGGGCCAAAAGGTGTGGGCGCTGGTCCCTGTACCAACGGATAAGCTTCAGGCAGCCTGGGAAGGCCCGTACGTCGTCCACCAACAGCTCAACCCGGTCACCTACGTGGTCACGCTTGACCATGCTCGGGGTAGGCGCAAGGCCTTTCACGTCAACATGCTGAAGGCGCACTACGAACGTGAAGCTTGCATCCTACCGGTCTGCAATCTGCCAGAGGATGGGGAGGAAGATTCCCTCCTGGACATGCTGGCCCAGGCCAAGGCCAATGGGTCCATTGAGGACATGGAGATAAGTGGTTCGCTCACCGTGTCCCAGCGGTTGCAGTTGATGGCCACCCTGGAACTCTTCCGGCCCGTGTTCACCAACCGTCCTGGGAGGACGGAGTTAGCGGTTCATGAGGTGGACACCGGGAATCATGCCCCATTACGGCGAACACCTTATCGGATCTCTGAAACGGTGCAACAAGTCATGCGCCAAGAGGTCGATGAGATGTTAAGGCTGGGAGTGATTCGACGGTCAAAGGGTGCGTGGGCTTCACCTGTAATCCTCGTGCCTAAAAAGGATCGAACCACCCGGTTCTGCGTGGACTACAGGGGGCTCAACGCCATCACAACCTCTGATGCCCACCCAATGCCGCGCATCGAGGATCTGCTCGAGCGGTTGACAAACGCCAACTACATATCCATCATGGATTTGAGTCGGGGATACTGGCAGATTCCCCTGAGCCCTGAGGCGCAGGAGAAATCCGCCTTTATCACCCCCTTTGGACTGTACGAGTCCACGGTCATGCCCTTCGGCATGAAGAATGCCCCTGCCACTTTCCAGCGGATGGTCAACCACCTGCTTCGGGGACTGGAGGAGTACGCAGTGGCGTACTTAGACGATATTGCCGTCTTCAGTTCCACCTGGGAGGAACACCTTCAGCACCTCCAGGAGGTGCTCAAGCGTCTTCACCAGGCAGGCCTGACCATCAAGCCGGGGAAGTGCCAGATAGGCATGCGCGAGGTCCACTACCTGGGGCACCGGGTAGGCGGGGGTTCCATGAGTCCGGAGCCAGAAAAAGTGGACGCAATCGTGTCCTGGCCCACCCCCAGGACCAAGAAACAGGTGAAGTCCTTCTTGGGCACTGCAGGGTACTATAGGCGGTTCGTACAGGACTATAGCGCCCTTGCCAAACCCTTGACTGACCTCACCAAGCAGAGGCTACCCCAAACAGTCAACTGGACAGATGACTGTGAGGCGGCTTTCCAAGCTTTGAAAGCAGCCCTGTGCAACTCTCCAGTGTTGAGAGCAGTCGACAGCAGTCGCCCGTTTCTGGTACAGACCGACGCCAGCGAGTTTGGCCTCGGTGCTGTGCTTAGCCAGGTCGACTCGGGGAACCAAGAGCACCCCGTGTTGTACCTGAGCCGGAAACTTCTGCCGAGGGAAGTGGCATACTCGACCATCGAGAAGGAGTGTCTGGCCATGGTGTGGGCACTGCAGCGTTTGCAGCCCTACCTGTATGGGCGCGCCTTCACATTGGTAACCGACCACAACCCACTGAGCTGGTTGCACACAGTGTCCGGAACCAATGGAAGATTGCTCCGCTGGAGCCTTGCCCTTCAACAGTACGATTTTACTGTAAAACACAGGAAGGGCAGTGAAAACGGCAATGCCGATGGGTTGTCCCGCCGGGGCGAACCCGCTGAGGTGCGCATGGCAGATTACCGAGAGGTAATGCCTCCTTAGCGCCCTCTTAAGGGGGGAGGTGTGATGTACAATGTCGGCAAGATATGTTTTCTGTTGCAATGTGCTAACAAATCCTCCATCCTAGGACATTGTAAACTGTCAGTAATAGGAATTCCTTCCCCCAGGTTTTATCAACCCTGCCACTTCCTCTGGAAGAGCAGGAATGTTAATTAGCTAGACCATCTTCCTCACACCATTTGGCTTCTCTCAGCTGAAAGAGAAAAAAAGTGCGGGAACTAAACTCTTTGTTTGAAACCAGGAGTTTGAATAAAACAATAAGGGATTGTCCCGCGAAAACCATACCCAGCAGAAATATAAAAATCATATTTCTGCGATCCGAGCAGACCCAGCTTCGCTGTGGTGCCTGTTGCAAAACTCTCGGATGTCCAGAACCTGAGATATGATTTGCGCCCAAATGGACGGTCATATCGCATAGATGTTTGATGTTTTCTTGATGGGCTCATTACGCTGGGAAACATGATACCACTGATGAGTCCATACCAGCTTCTCCCATAAAGTTATAGCTAATCTAAGTTTTGTAGCCAAAACATAACTTGGATAAGAGAGGTGGGATCAACCCAGAATGCACCTCTCTGTGATGTCACATAGGAAAGTCTATAAGGCATTCCCTGGCAGAACCAGCTCAGAACAGCTCAAGTCGTCGTGCTAGAAAGATCCAGATGAGCGGAGAAGTGCAGCTCCGGCTCCACCCACCTTAAAGCCACATGGTCTGCCTAAGGAACAATATGGAACTGTGAGTGTAATCTCTTTGTTTTCTCCACTTTTATTTTATACCTGTACTGTACATATTTTATGTCTCAATTTTATAGCAACTTTTATCTGTAATCACTGTCCTCTTTCGGAAAATAAATGAAATAATTATTTAGATCTGTCTCCATGCTCTAAGACTCGAACTATACGCCTTTGATAGATAATCGCTACTAATTCAAGGGGTTTGCCACGGACCCTCTTAATTTAACACTGTGAATTAAGTAACCGTGACTGGTGGCAGCGCGTTGTGTACGGCTATTACGGCTTGCTGGCAGTCTAGAAGGGTCTTATATTGCTGAGTAAGGGGCTTCAGCCACAGCATTGATAATTCCCTTACTGCAGAAGCCTAATTGCCGGTTCACAACAGGCAGCCCGTCCGGCGACCAATTATCCTAGGTGCAGTTCCCTGACTGACCTGAGGGTAAGGGGGGGCGCCGGAGAGCTGTGAGTTCCAAAGTGGAACTGAGAAAGTGGGATATACATAAATCCCCGCAGTACTTGGAAGATTGATAGCAGTGGTGGGGCATCCAAATTAAACTCCCCCTGCGGCAAATTGTAGAGCGAGATTAGCTTGCTGGATATTTTTGGTCACATGGTGCCAGTGTTGGGATAACTAAGATAAGCCCCACTGCGCCTGTGATAGCCGTGTGCCGGCATTGTGTCACGTCCCTCCGTCCGCTGATACACCCGTGTCAGTGGTGGGACTGTGACATAGTGGTGACACAGGGTCCGCTGTCCGTCGCGTTTTGGTGGCAGCGGGACTCCCGTTAGTGTCGCCCGTAAGTAGACGAACGGCCGTGGGCTGTTCGTCACAAGGGTCTTGGCACAGACAGTCAGATATGAAGTGTGCCATGTGTGCCAAGCTGCAAAGACGCAAATCTTCTGTGACCCCAGAAGGAGGAACAATACCCATCCTCTCCTCACACTGACTCTCCTCTCCCACCTCCTCCTCTCCAGCCCACTCATGCTGGACAGGCAAGAAGCTGGAGTTGGGATTCCCCTCTGTAGCATGAGGTGTCCCCTCGGTACCACTGAAAAAGAAGTCCTCCCCTCCTCATTTTCATCATCATCTTCATCCCCCAATCTTACCTGATGATATTGGCTGGGCTGGGTAGGATCACCCATTGTGAAATCTTGCGCCATACCCAGCTACTGGGCACGCAAAGATTCCATTTTTTGATTCTGCAGCAATTTTTTCAGCAGACATAGCATAGAGATGGTTATGCTGAGTCTGTGGTTTGGCAAATTAAATTGCTTTTGAAGCTATGCAAGACCAGCAACAGTGGTTGAGGAATGGCGGAAATGGGCGCAAATACGGCGCACCTTATCAAGTAGGTACGGCAAGTCAGGGTATGTTTTAAATTTCTGCACCACTAGGTTCAGCACGTGAGCCATGCATGGCATGTGTACCAGCTTCCTGAGCTTTAAAGCCGCCACCAGGTTATGCCCATTGTCGCAGACAACCAAACCAATTTGGAGTTGCAGTGGGGAGAGTCACTGATTGGTCTGTTGTTTTAGTCCTTGCCACAGCTCTGCTGCAGTGTGTGGTGTTTCACCTAAGCAGATCAGCTTCAGCAGAGCGTGTTGCCGCTTTGCCGATGCGCTGCTGCACAGTTCCCAACTTGGGAGTGATTTGGAGGGCAATTCAGCATAGGATGACGAGGCGGAGGAGGAGGAAGAGGGGAGACAGGACTAGAGTTGAGCGACTTTTGGTTTTTTAGGGTCGCGTTTCGTTTCGTGAAACCCGACTTTTCCAAAAGTCGGGTCGCGCAAGATCGTCCGATTATAGGGAAAAGTCGGGGTCGTCACGAAACCCAATGTAAGTCAATGGGGAATAAAAGTCGGCAGTGAGAGGAGGACAGGAAACACACCAACAGTGCCCATTTGAATGCCAAAAGCATCAATTCTTCTTACTTAAGCTTGTCAACCTTAATTAACTTCATAATACAAGTTACGCACTGAAAAATGGGGGTTATTTGGCTACAGACTGTGGGGGGGGAGGGCTGGCTCCAGGTTTTCATGTGCCCTGGGCGAAAGAGCGCCCCTTTAACACATACCACAACTCATCATGCTCCGATACGGCAGAGAAATAGCGGTATAGTACAATGAAAAATACCTCACTTTTTACATCTCATGACGAGGCCCATCTATTTCTCCATACAGAATGATTGGTCCCATATAATGTTTGAAACAGTATATGATGAGCTCCACATAATGCTACAGTATATGTTGGTCCCCATGGATGAAGCTCTACTGTCTTATGGGCCCAAATAATGCTCCAAACATAATGGGCCCCATTTCTAATGCTCTAGTGTATAATGGGCCCTGTAAATGCTGCTCCAGTGTCTGATGTCCACCTTTGGAATGTTCCAGTGTATGGTGGGCCCCATCTATCATTCTCAGACGGTGTTAGGCCCAGTATGGATTGCACGTGATTGCACAAAGGTTAGAAAGGGTACCGTATCCCCAGATAACATGTATGGATAGCGTACACATTCAAAATATATGTCTCAGGAGGCAGGCTCAGACGGTGTTAGGCCCAGTATGGATTGCACGTGATTGCACAAAGGTTAGAAAGGGTACCGTATCCCCAGATAACATGTATGGATAGCGTACACATTCAAAATCTATGTCTCAGGAGGCAGGCTCAGACGGTGTTAGGCCCAGTATGGATTGCACGTGATTGCACAAAGGTTAGAAAGGGTACCGTTTCCCCAGATAACATGTATGGATAGCGTACACATTCAAAATATATGTCTCAGGAGGCAGGCTCAGACGGTGTTAGGCCCAGTATGGATTGCACGTGATTGCACAAAGGTTAGAAAGGGTACCGTTTCCCCAGATAACATGTATGGATAGCGTACACATTCAAAATATATGTCTCAGGAGGCAGGCTCAGACGGTGTCAGGCCCAGTATGAATTGCACGTGATTGCACAAAGGTTAGAAAGGGTACCGTTTCCCCAGATAACATGTATGGATAGCGTACACATTCAAAATATATGTCTCAGGAGGCAGGCTCAGACGGTGTTAGGCCCAGTATGGATTGCACGTGATTGCACAAAGGTTAGAAAGGGTACCGTTTCCCCAGATAACATGTATGGATAGCGTACACATTCAAAATATATGTCTCAGGAGGCAGGCTCAGACGGTGTCAGGCCCAGTATGGATTGCACGTGATTGCACAAAGGTTAGAAAGGGTACCGTTTCCCCAGATAACATGTATGGATAGCGTACACATTCAAAATATATGTCTCAGGAGGCAGGCTCAGACGGTGTTAGGCCCAGTATGGATTGCACGTGATTGCACAAAGGTTAGAAAGGGTACCATTTCCCCAGATAACATGTATGGATAGCGTACACATTCAAAATATATGTCTCAGGAGGCAGGCTCAGACGGTGTTAGGCCCAGTATGGATTGCACGTGATTGCACAAAGGTTAGAAAGGGTACCGTTTCCCCAGATAACATGTATGGATAGCGTACACATTCAAAATATATGTCTCAGGAGGCAGGCTCAGACGGTGTTAGGCCCAGTATGAATTGCACGTGATTGCACAAAGGTTAGAAAGGGTACCGTTTCCCCAGATAACATGTATGGATAGCGTACACATTCAAAATATATGTCTCAGGAGGCAGGCTCAGACGGTGTCAGGCACAGTATGGATTTGACGGCCCAGATTACACAGCGGATGAGCAGGGAGAGGTAAAGATTGCAAATGCTGGGGCCCTGCCCAAGCAAGGGGGGCCCACTCGTGGGCGTCTGTACTGGCATTGGGCCCCTCATAGTACAGCGGTGTGTCTGACGGCGGGTGTGCACCACCACCGTCAGAGACACTTGATTGCACTATGAGGGACCCTGTGCCAGTGCCCGCGCCCAAGAGTCGGCCTACCCACCTGTCCAGGGCAACGGCACTCGCACGGTGTCGTGCGCTAGGTGGTGACCCCGGCCATGGGGGGGAGGCAGCACAGTTAGGGAGTTTTAGAAAGTGGCATATGTTGATGTTGGACATTCAGCTGATGCAAAAGGCGAAATAGGTGAAGTCCCAGGAAGAGGTGGACCAAAGCAAGCCATTTTTCTGTCACCCTATGTGTCATCAGGGGAAGGTGGGACAAAATCCTTGGAAACCCATGCGTGGTCCATTTTAATGAAGGTTAGATCATCCACATTTTGGGTTGACAGACGGGTCCTTTTTTCTGTCAGGATTGATCCAGCTGCACTGAAGACTCTTTCCGATAGCACACTTGCAGCTGGGCAAGCGAGCTCCTGTAAGGCATATTGGGCCAATTCAGGCCAGGTGTCCAGTTTAGCGGCCCAATAGTCAAAGGGGAATGACCTGTGTGGGAGAACATCGATATGGGAGGAAAAGTAGTTTGTAACCATAGTTGACAACTGCTGTCTCCTGTCACTTTCCATCGATGCAGTATTACCAGTTGTGTGAGCGGTATTTGAAAAATCAGTCCACAACATTGTCATGAAACCCCTGTCTCCAACGCCACTTCTGCTGTGTGCACCACGAACACCTCTGCCAAGCTGCCCCCGGCCCGTACGGCTCGTGTGAGAACCATCACCGCTGCTGTGTGCTGGGAATGCCTCAAGCAACCGATTTACCAGAGTTGCTTGTTTATTAGCCAATATTAGGTCAAGGTTCTCCTGTGGCATGATGTTTTGTAATTTGCCTTTATAGCGTGGATCCAGGATGCTGGCCAACCAGTAGTCGTCATCGTTCATCATTTTGGCAATGAGGGGGTCCCTTTTTAGGATCCGCAAGGCATAATCTGACATGTGGGCCAATGTTCCCGGTGTCAATGATGCACTGCGAGTGCTGGGTGGAGGAGCACTTTCTGGCAAATCCACATCCCTCCAGTCACGCACAAACCCTGTACCAGACCTTGCCACGCCAACATTTTCACTTGCCCCACAAGATGCATCCTCCTCCCCTAAGTAATCATCCCCATCATCA
The DNA here is from genome assembly GCF_039654945.1 of Dendrobates tinctorius. Taxonomy (NCBI): domain Eukaryota; kingdom Metazoa; phylum Chordata; class Amphibia; order Anura; family Dendrobatidae; genus Dendrobates; species Dendrobates tinctorius. The sequence continues at coordinate 28,630,733 of NW_027361705.1, forward strand.
TCCTCCTCCTCCTCTTCTTCCTCCACCTCGTCCAGGAGAGGTCCCTGAGCAGACAATGGCTGAATGTCATCAAGGATTCCCTCCTCCTCTTCCTCCTCATCAACATTGGCTGCAGACGCCTGCTCCTTAAGGTGCGTCAAAGTTTGCATGAGCAGACGCATAAGTGGGATGCTCATGCTTAGGATGGCGTCGTCTGCGCTTACCAGCCGTGTGCATTCCTCAAAACACTGAAGGACTTTACAGAGGTCTTTCAGCTTCGACCACTGCACACCTGTCAACTCCATGTCTGCTCTCAAAGTGCCTGGCCGTGTATCCTCCCACAAATGCATTATGGCCTGCCTCTGCTCGCACAGCCACTCCACCATGTGCAGGGTGGAGTTCCACCTTGTTGCAATGTCGATAATGAGGCGGTGGTTGGGAAGGTGGAGCAATCGCTGCAGCTTCTGCATACGAACGGAGTGTACAGGCGACCGGCGGATGTGCGCGCACAGTCTTCGCACCTTCTGGAGCAGGGCTGTTAACTCCGGATAATTTTTGAGGAAGCACTGCACCACCAGGTTCAAGGTGTGAGCCAAGCAAGGTATGTGGCTGAGTTTTGAAAGGGCTATGGCTGCCACAAAATTACGGCCGTTATCACTAACTACCTTGCCTGCCTCAAGATGTACACTGCCCAGCCATGACTCAGTTTGTCGCTTCAAGTACTCGGCCAGCACCTCGGCGGTGTGTCTGTCGCCCAAACACATCATCTGCAACACAGCCTGCTGACGCTTTCCACTAGCTGCTCGATAGGGGGACACATCGTGTGCAACAGTGGCAGCTGCAGATGGAGTGCTCGTACGACTGCGCTCTGTGGACGAGCTTTCGCTTCTGGAGGAGGAGGAGGAGGAGGGTGGAACGCCTACAGCCAACTGTTTCCTATACCGTGGGCTAGGCAGCACTGTCCCACCACCGCTGTCCCCAGTGGACCCTGCATCCACCACATTAACCCAGTGCGCAGTGATGGACACGTAACGGCCCTGGCCATGCCGACTGGACCATGCATCAGTTGTGAGGTGCACCTTTCCGCTCACTGACTGCTTGAGTGCATGGACAATGTGGTCTTTCACATGATGGTGGAGGGCTGGGATGGCTTTGCGAGAGAAGAAGTGGCGACTGCGTAGGTCATAGCGTGGTACTGCATAGGCCATGAGTTCACGGAAAGCTGTGCTTTCCACCAACCGAAAGGGCATCATCTCAAACGAGATTAGTTTGGCAATGTGGGCGTTCAAACCCAGTGTACGCGGATGAGAGACTGAGTACTTTCTTGACCTACTCATAGTGTCTGGGAGGGTGAGCTGGACTTGAGAGCTGCATATGGTGGAAGTAGCGGTGGACAGGGCGGACTGAGAGAGGGTTGATGATGGTGATGGAGTTGGTGTTCTTTCTGATGGCCTAGAATCAGTCTTTCGTTGATATAACAGTGGGATTCCCTGACTGCTGTGGCCTTGCAACGACACCTCAACATTTGCTGCTGTGCTAACCGGTGGGCTTACAGTGGGGGAAACAATGTAGCATTGCTGACTACCTTCGTTGTGATCAGTTGCACATGTGGCACCTGAGGTTTGGTGTTGTGTCCACGCTTGCAAGTGCATGCTGGTTAAATGTCTAAGCATGCAACTGGTATTCAAATTTTTCAGATTTTTCCCTCGGCTAAAGGTCTTTGCGCACTTCTTACAGATAACCTTGGCCTGATCATGAGGATTTTGGTCAAAAAAGTGCCACACTGCACTCTTCCTACTTTGGCAGACATTTTGCGGCCTAGCACGCTGTGATCTTTTGACCCTCTGGACAAGCTGTCCAGCAACTCTTTTGATGTTTGGAACCTGTCTTTGGAGTGCTCCGGGCCTGCCAGATAACAGCTGTTGCGATGTCGATGTCTGCTGTGGATGCTCCTCATCTGAGCTATTGGAAGCAGCACCCTCTTCCCCCAATGGATGCCAATCTGGGTCAACAACTGGGTCATCCATCACCTCCTCTTCTATGTCATGTGCACCTTCCTCTGTGTCACCATGTATGGTGGTATAGTGTGCGGGAAGGGGGACCTGAGTCTCATCAGGGTCAGAATCTGGCTCTGTACACTGCGAGGACAATGTAGTGCTCTGAGTGAATGTACCAGCAGAATCATCCATCAGCGGCTGTGCATCAGTGCACTCCATGTCAGATTCATCTTGGCCTGGGTAATTCAACATTTCACTTGATAATCCAGGCATGGTATGTGAAAACAGCTCCATGGAGTAATCAGTAGTATGGCCTGCGTCATCCTTCAATCTTGGTTGGGGTGAAGGACACAAGGAAAGGTGTGGTTCATGAACATGAGCCTCCAATGACGACTCAGTGCTTTTACTTTTTACAACTGAAGAAGAGGAGGCGATAGAGCTGGAGGCTGAGTCAGCAATGTAAGACAAAACTTTATCCTGATGCTCTGGCTTTAAAAGCGGTTTGCCAACTCCTAGAAAACTAAGCGTTCGAGGCCTTATGTAGCCAGACGATGACGCAGGCTCAACACCTCCTGCATTCGGTCCTATTTTGCTCTTGCCACTACCATCAGATCCACCACCAACACCATCATTACCAGCTGCCAACCCCCGCCCAATTCCACGGCCTCTTCCACCAGCCTTCCTCATTTTTGGTAGAAATGTAGACAAAATCCAACAAACTATATAGTAATGTAAAACAAGGTACAAGGTGTCTATAGGACAGGGGAGATTTTGAATTTCTGCAGACACTTGTGGACAGTTTTGGATTGTGTGAGGCCCACTGATATCTGAGCGCTATGTGACAGGCTCGATGGCACAGCTGTGACAAAAGTGATGAGAGGATAAGGGAGATTTTGAATTTCTGCAGACACTTGTGGACAGTTTTGGATTGTGTGAGGCCCACTGATATCTGAGCGCTATGTCACAGGCTCGATGGCACAGCTGTGACAAAAGTGACGAGAGGATAAGGGAGATTTTGAATTTCTGCAGACACTTGTGGACAGTTTTGGATTGTGTGAGGCCCACTGATATCTGAGCGCTATGTGACAGGCTCGATGGCACAGCTGTGACAAAAGTGACGAGAGGATAAGGGAGATTTTGAATTTTTGCAGACACTTGTGGACAGTTTTGGATTGTGTGAGGCCCACTGATATCTGAGCGCTATGTGACAGGCTCGATGGCACAGCTGTGACAAAAGTGACGAGAGGATAAGGGAGATTTTGAATTTCTGCAGACACTTGTGGACAGTTTTGGATTGTGTGAGGCCCACTGATATCTGAGCGCTATGTGACAGGCTCGATGGCACAGCTGTGACAAAAGTGACGAGAGGATAAGGGAGATTTTGAATTTCTGCAGACACTTGTGGACAGTTTTGGATTGTGTGAGGCCCACTGATATCTGAGCGCTATGTCAAAGGCTCGATGGCACAGCTGTGACAAAAGTGACGAGAGGATAAGGGAGATTTTGAATTTCTGCAGACACTTGTGGACAGTTTTGGATTGTGTGAGGCCCACTGATATCTGAGCGCTATGTGACAGGCTCGATGGCACAGCTGTGACAAAAGTGACGAGAGGATAAGGGAGATTTTGATTTTTTCCGACACTTGTGGACAGTTTTGGATTGTGTGAGGCCCACTGATATCTGAGCGCTATGTCACAGGCTCGATGGCACAGCTGTGACAAAAGTGACGAGAGGATAAGGGAGATTTTGAATTTCTGCAGACACTTGTGGACAGTTTTGGATTGTGTGAGGCCCACTGATATCTGAGCGCTATGTGACAGGCTCGATGGCACAGCTGAGACAAAAGTGACGAGAGGATAAGGGAGATTTTGAATTTCTGCAGACACTTGTGGACAGTTTTGGATTGTGTGAGGCCCACTGATATCTGAGCGCTATGTGACAGGCTCGATGGCACAGCTGTGACAAAAGTGACGAGAGGATAAGGGAGATTTTGAATTTCTGCAGACACTTGTGGACAGTTTTGGATTGTGTGAGGCCCACTGATATCTGAGCGCTATGTGACAGGCTCGATGGCACAGCTGTGACAAAAGTGACGAGAGGATAAGTGAGATTTTGAATTTCTGCAGACACTTGTGGACAGTTTTGGATTGTGTGAGGCCCACTGATATCTGAGCGCTATGTCACAGGCTCGATGGCACAGCTGTGACAAAAGTGACGAGAGGATAAGGGAGATTTTGAATTTCTGCAGACACTTGTGGACAGTTTTGGATTGTGTGAGGCCCACTGATATCTGAGCGCTATGTGACAGGCTCGATGGCACAGCTGTGACAAAAGTGACGAGAGGATAAGGGAGATTTTGAATTTCTGCAGACACTTGTGGACAGTTTTGGATTGTGTGAGGCCCACTGATATCTGAGCGCTATGTCACAGGCTCGATGGCACAACTGTGACAAAAGGGACTAGAGGATAAGGGAGATTGGATTGCTTTTAAAAAAGCAGTTTGCAGAGCAGTGGGTAAACAGCAATGCCAGCCTGTCAGGAAGCCTTAAAAGGCAGCCCAACAACCAACACCACTGATACACCACAATATAGCCTCCCCTTGCACTGCACACACAGTGACTGGTGTGTTGTGCAGGCCAAATTGCTAGCAGCAGAAGCAGTTTTTTTTTCTTCTCAGGACAAAAAAAAAAAATTGGGATTGCTTTTAAAAAAGCAGTTTGCGGAGCAGTGGGTAAACAGCAATGCAGGAATGTCAGGAAGCCTTAGAAGGCAGCCCAACAACCAACACCACTGATACACCACTATATAGCCTCCCCTTGCACTGCACACACAGTGACTGGTGTGTTGTGCAGGCCAAATCGCTAGCAGCAGAAGCAGTTTTTTTGTCTTCTTCCCTGCCTAACGCTCTCCCTACAGAATCAGCAGCAACCTCTCCCTATACTGAGATCGGCAGAAGTAAGATGGCGGTCGGCGTGCACGCCCTTTTATACCCCCTGTGACGCCCACCAAAGCAAGCCAATCACTTGCATGCCCTTCTGAAAGATGGTGGTGACCCCTGCCTATGTCATCACGTTGCCCACAGTGTCCGTGGATCCTGATTGGCTGAAAAAGAGCGCAAAACAAACTTTTGAAACGCGACTTTGGCGCGTAAGTCGCCGACCTCGTGGCCGACCTCATCCTAGGGTCGCCAAAAGTCGGCGACTTTTGAAATTTTTCGACCCGTTTCGCTCAACTCTAGACAGGACGTATATGATGAGGCAGAAACCCTGATTAAGGTTGGGCCCACTATTCATGGCGTGGGTAGGATATGTGATGGTCCCGTTTGAGACTTTGTCCCACCCTCCACCAGGTTAAGCCAGTGTGCCGTGACAGAGATGTATCGTCCCTGGCCACAAGTACTTATCCACGTGTCTGTTGTAAGATGGACCTTCCCGGTTATGGCGTTGGTGAGAGCACGCTTTAGATTGTTTAAGATGTGCTGGTGTAATGCGGGGACGGCACACCGGGAAAAATAGTGCCGGCTGGGAACCGAGTATCATGGGGCAGCCACAGCCAAAAGATCACAGAAAGACTGTGTCCCCACAAGCCTAAACGGCAACATCTACACGGCTAGCAACTTGCAATGTGCGCATTCAGTATTTGTGCTTGTGGGTGCGTGCCTTGGTATTTACGCCTCCTTTCATACATATGGGGCACGGACAATTGGATGCTTTCCTGGAACAAACAAGTGGATGAGCTTGTTGTGTCCTGTGTCTGTGCAACCGCAGCTTGTGAGCAAGAGGTATGATGATCACCTGCTTCCTGGAATGGACATATCACCTGGCGACATGGCAGGGGTTTGACCCGCAGACACTGATTTGCTACCCTGTTGTTCAGCCCACCGACTAGGGTGCTTGGCTGCCATGTGTTTCCGCATACTGGGGGTGCTTTGGTTGCCTTTGCTCTGGCCTCTGCTCAGCTTCGTATGGCAGATGCTACAGTTGACATTTGGGTCAGAGGGACTATCCGAAAAAAATTTCCAGACAGCGGCTGAACGCACCCTCGCTTTGACTTGGGGCACAGAGGGATTGCTCTTGGCAACAGTTGACACACTTTGCACTCTGCTCAAACCAGTAGCCCTTGGTGCCTTTGTTGGTGGCTTCTTCCTCTGTTCTGCTGTAGTGGCTAACGGTCCAGGTCGGATCGGTGGTCTCATCATCGACCACCTCGTCGTCCATGTTATCATCCTTTCGTGTTGATATTGGCGACTGGCCAGATCGCAACTGTGTGTCATCACCATCAGCCTCCACCTCTTCACCTGGTATAACACGTGGATGAAATTGACTTTCTTTTGGCAGTGGGGTTTCAAATATTTGGCATCATCAACAGACGATACCTCCTCACGTTCCTCTTCTATGTCATGCAGTGAGAGGCCAGAGGCAACAAAAGGAAATGGATCAAACAGATCCTTGGAGTGGCCAAGGTTGGGGTCAAATGTTTTCTGTGACTCCTGACCGGGTTATGAACTAGGAACAGGTTGAGAATAGGATGAACCAGCGTTATCTGTATGGACAGTAGACTGTTTTGTCATGGACGATTGGGTGCTGCTAGAACATTTCGTTGAGGCCCTATCAGCTATCCAGGACAGTATCTGCTCTTGTTCTTCTGGCTTCCAGACCCGTTTATTTTCCAGACCGGGAATTTTCACCAGGAACCTAGATGCATCAATCTTCTTCGATCTCCCAGACTCTGTGCCTTGTTGGGCACCAATGACAACCCCATGTCCACTTCCTTGTCCCTTCACAATAGCCTTTTTAGGAATTTGGGATTTTTCTGCCATAGTTGCAGATGTTCAGATGCAGATATTGGGGAACAAGGAGCAGTTAGTGCTTTGTGGATGGTAGCACCACAGCCTAGTACAAACAGCACCGCAGCAGCACAAAAAAAATTGCCCTGAGGTTTAACCCCTTAACGACCGCCGATACGCCTTTTAACGGCGGTAATTAAGGGTACTAAAACCACAGCGCCGTTAATTCACGGCGCTGTGATTTAAGTGAATAGCGCCCCCCAGTGTCGGATTTTCTCCGGGGTCTCGGCTGCCAGGGGTAGCCGAGACCCCAGAGAACATGAATCGGTCGGTTTTTACCGACCCCCGCTTTTGCGATCGCCGTTATTAACCCTATAACGGCGACCGCAAAAAAAAAAAAGCCGCGATTTTACATTTAATTTCTCTCTCCTCTGATGTGATCGCACATCAGAGGAGAGAGAAATAGGGTCCCCGATCCCCCCCCGCTACCTCTCCATGGCCCTCCGTCCCCTCCCGGTGGTCCCACGTCCCGCCGGCATCCTCCGATGGGCGCCGCCATCTTGAAAATGGCGGGCGCATGCGCAGTGCGCCCGCCGGGAATCTGCCGGCTTCGGCTGGCAGATTCCATTCATTATTTTGATCACTATGATAAACGATCATAGTGATCAAAATAAAAAAAATAGTACATAACCCCCCCGTTTATCACTCCCTTATATAGGCCAATATAATGAAATAAAGAAAATATTTTTTTTTTCAGTTTTCCATTAGGGTTAGGGTTAGAGCTAGGGTTAGGGTTAGGGCTAGGGTTAGGGCTAGGGTTGTGCTAGGGCTAGGGTTAGGGCTCGGGTCACGACTAGGGTTAGAATTAGGGTTAGGGCGAACTAGAATTAGGGTTAGAATTAGGATTAGGGATTAGGGTTGGGATTAGGTTTAGGGTTGGGATTAGGGTTAGGGGTGTGTTGGGGTTAGGGTTGGAGCAAGAATTGAGGGGTTTCCACTATTTGCCAACTTTGGGGGTCTAAAAATTGGGGTCTAAAAAATCACTTTTGTGGAAATAAAAAAAGACTTTATTTTCACGGCTCTGCGTTTATAAACTTTTGTGAAGCGCTTGGGGGTTCAAAGTGCTCACCACACATCTAGATAAGTTCATTAGGGGGTCTAATTTCCAAAATTGGGTCACTTGTGGGGGGTTTCCACTGTTTATGCCCATCAGGGGCTCTGCAAGCGCAACATGATGCCCGCAGACCATTCCATCAAAGTCTGCATTCCAAAATGGCACTCCTTCCCTTCCGAGCTCTCCCATGCGCCCAAACAGTGGTTCCCCCCCACATATGGGGTATCGGCGTACTCAGGACAAATCGCATAACAACTGTGCGGGTATGATTTCTCCTGTTACCCTTGTAAAAATAAAAATTTGGGGGCGAAAGAATCATTTTTGTGGAAAAAAAATGGATTTTTTATTCTCACGGCTCTACGTTATAAACTTCTGTGAAGCACTTGAAGGTTCAAAGTGCTCACCACACATCTAGATAAGTTCCTTAATGGGTCTAGTTTCCAAAATGGGGTTACTTGTGGGGAGTTTCCACTGTTTAGGCCCATCAGGGGCTCTGCAAGCGCAACATGATGCCCGCAGACCATTCCATCAAAGTCTGCATTCCAAAATGGCACTCCTTCCCTTCCGAGCTCTCCCATGCGCCCAAACAGTGGTTCCTCCCCACATATGGGGTATCGGCGTTCTCAGGACAAATCGCATAACAACTGTGCGGGTATGATTTCTCCTGTTACCCTTGTAAAAAATAAAAATTTGGGGGCGAAAAGATCATCTTTGTGGAAAAAAATAGATTTCTTATTTTCACGGCTCTACGTTATAAACTTCTGTGAAGCCCTTGGGGGTTCAAAGTGCTCACCACACATCTAGATAAGTTCCTTAATGGGTCTAGTTTCCAAAATGGGGTCACTTGTTGGAGGTTTCCACTGTTTAGGCACATTAAGGGCTCTCCGAACGCAACATGGCATCCGATCTCAATTCAAGCCAATTCTGCGTTGAAAAAGTCAAGCAGCGCTCCATTCCTTGCGAGCTCTGCTGTGTGCTGAAATAGTGGTTTACCCCACATATAGGGTATCGGCGTATTCAGGAGAAATTGTACAACAAACTTTGTGGTTGATTTTCTCTTTTAACACTTGTGAAAATAAAAAAAATTGGTTCTGAAGTAAATTTTTTGCAAAAAAAAGTTAAATATTAATTTTTTCCTTCCACATTGCTTTAGTTCCTGTGAAGCACTTAAAGGGTTAATAAACTTCTTGAATGTGGTTTTGAGCACCTTAAGGGGTCTAGTGCCACTTTTGGGAATTTTCTGTCATGTACACCCCTCAAAATGACTTTAAATATGACGTGGTCCCTAAAAAAAATGGTTTTGTAAATTTTGTTGTAAAAATGAGAAATCACTGGTCAACTTTTAACCCTTATAACTTCCTAACAAAAAAAAATTTTGCTTCCAAAATTGTGCTGATGTAAAGTAGACATGTGGGAAATGTTATTTATTAAGAAATTTGTGTGACACATCTCTCTGATTTGAGGGCATAAAAATTTAAAGTTTTAAAATTGCAAAATGTTCAAAATTTTCGCCATATTTCCATTTTTTTCATAAATAAACACAAGACTTATCGAAGAAATTTTACCACTAATATGAAGTACAATATGTCACGAAAAAACAGTCTTAGAATCAGCGGGATCCATTAAAGCATTCCAGAGTTATAACCTCATAAAGGGACAGTGGTCAGAATTGTAAAAATTGGCCTGGTCATTAAGCTGCAAACTGGCTCTGTCGCTAAGGGGTTAAGGCAAGATTATTACGCTCCCCAGTCACCACGCAAGACAGCGGTGCTGCCACTAAAAACTGCCCTGAGGTTCAAGGCGAGATTGCGCACCCCAGACACCACACAAGACAGCGGTGCTGGCTGCGTGTCAGTTGTGCAGTACCATGCGTGCGTCCTATTCGCTGTGAACACAGCACCGCAACAGACCCAGGAAAACTGTCACTGACCTTATACTTTCAGCTCTGAAAAGAGCTTTTGGGTTTTACAGAGGATTTCTGGATGATTTGTACAAACACAAACAAACACAACTCTCCCTTGCAGCTGCTCACACTCTCCCTACACTAGCTGTGTTCTGCATGCAATGTGCAGAACATGACGGCATGGCTTACACAGAGCCAGGCTATGACTCATAGGCTATGACGCTGGGCGGCCAGCCACTCAGTAATGCCGCCCACAACCAAGGCGGCTGTGGCATTACTGTGATTGGCAGAAGATCCGAGTAGTGTGAGGCGAGTAGTGAAATACTCGCTATGTTCTGCGTACCGCAAGTACTTCACTACTCGCCGAGTACCGAATACCCACGATTATGCTCGCTCATCCCTAGAAAGAAAGTCTCTGCATATTTAAAATATGATGGAATATAATGTTTCTCTGTAAACCTCTGTTAGAAATCAAAGGCGTCCTGTAAAGGCTTCATATCCTACCATCGGTGGTTCTCCATACTAAAGAGCCAAAACCCGGCTGAGGTTATTTGCTTCGGGTCTGACAATTACCTTACACTCTCATCCATGTCATTTGTGATTTAGTTGTTGGTAAATTAAAATCATTCCATCCTTGTTTTAATGGTATCAATGTCCATTTTCACAGTGTTGTGGGCAGGGTTATACAGAGCTCATGAATACAGAGGACTACCTAGCGGCAGGCTTACTAGTCCTCTAGTGATAATCTCCTGCTGATAAAACAGTGATTGCATCAAAACTACAGCAAGCAGCCCAGTAAGTGACACATCGCCGGAATCAGGGTCTCTGTCTCTACATTATGTAGCTCTCAGATTAAGTGACAGATTCCCTTTAATGCCAGTACATTACCGTACAGGGTTGATTAACCTCTGTGGGTTGCCATATGTCCACAGGTGGCTAATGAAGCTCACATACGTATCCTACACACAAAGAAGACAGCAATGTATATATTTGCCAAATACTTATAATTATACCATGTAGGATCAGACAATAATTATGTTCTTCTGTCTCTGGTTATCCTTTAGTAAGCAAGTCAGTCTTTGTCTAGCAATTCATAGCGAGCGGAAAACGCTAAGGCGCACGATAAATACAATTAAGCTTACTAGTGAAAGTTTCCATGCGCTGACGTAAGTGTAAAATAAATAAATAATAATCCTTTATTAATCTTTACAATCTCCCTCCAATGACTTCCCAGACCTGCAGCTTCTATGCTTAGCACAGAATCGGTAGCATTTAAAGGGCCCCGTGCAATCTATTACAGTAGCCTAGAGATAGGAGATCCGTTACAATAGGTGGGTGAGTTTATGTGTGACAAGAGGATTATCAGCCATGCACCTGTCATCTGCGGCGTGTCACATCCCTACCCCCATAAGTAGTCGCCCCGAGGGAGTGGGGGAGTGTAAGGGACACCTGCAAGTCACCAGGTGCTCTGCAATAAACTTTCATTGAGAACAAATACTTTGCGTGGTAAGAATAATGCACAATGTCTTTTTTTTAACTACTTCTGTGCTGAAAGATGCACTCAGAAAGATTATTTTGGGTCATACATTAATAATAACCCTCCCACTCACCTTTCTGTGACATGGGTACATCTATTATCCCGTGCTTTCAGGCCTAGGGCAATAGAAGGAGAACAGATCGTTCCCAGGAGCAGGGGCTAATATTCGTAAAAATTTGCATTTAAAAGTCAAACATCTCTGTAAATACTTTTCTTATGTCGCGTTGATCCCGAATGACGGCCTGTATTATAACGGTGAGTTGAAATCACAATGTTGTCAGCTCTCGATGGAAATAACCCACAAACTTGTTGACGGCTGAGCTCTTATATTGCAGTTTTTCCTATATCTGATTACTGAACGTTGCTTGAAAATATAGTAGGGCAAACACTTGGAATTTAAAGCATATGCTCACCTAGTTTACGCTGGGCTGTCCTGACGAGAGCAAGGAATATGTCTACAGTTAGCAGGTTAGGACTGCTGGGTGGGTTTGAGCTTTGAGGCAACAGAATTGTTAGTGAAGTTCTGCGTTATAACACCGGTTAAAAATAGTAAATTACCTCATTTTCACCAATACCTCAATTTTCATTTTTCACTAATGGTTTAGTGTAGTTTAGTGTAATGTATAGGCGGCATCTCAGCGTCTTTCATATGATGTGTAGGCTGCAGTCCCGGTGTCTCCCATGTGATATATAGGCCGCAGCCCCAGCATCTCTCATGTGATGTATAAGCTGCATTCTCAGTGTCTCTCATGTGTTGTACTGTATATTCTGTAGCTGCAGTGCCTCCCGTGTGATGTATATGCTGCAGACCCAGTGTCTCTCATGTAACGTATAGGCTGCAGCCCCAGAATCTCTCATGTGATTTATAAGCTGCAGACCCAGTGTCTCCTATGTGATGGATAGGCTGCAGCCTCAGTGTCTCCCATGTGATGTATATGCCAAAGTGTATTCTATAATATTCTATACCAGCTGATAAGCCCGGCTCTGCCTGGGCATTGTAACTAACTGTGCTGTGGTTACTTACAGCAAGTTATAATTATCCTCCATCCCATAGTCCCGTGCCCATATACCCATCATACATATCCACGATCTCATAGGCCCGTGCCCATATACCCATCATACATCTCCTCCATCCCATAGTCCAGTGCCCATATACCCATCACACATCCTCTATCCCATAGTCCCGTGCCCATATACCCATCACACATCTTTCATCTCATAGTCCCATGCCCATATACCCATCATACATATCCTCCATCCCATAGTCCGGTGCCCATATGCCCATCATACATATCCGCCATCCCATAGTCCCGTGCCCATATACCCGTCACACATATCCTCCATCCCATAGTCCAGTGCCCATATACCCATCACACATCCTCCATCCCATAGTCCCGTGCCCATATAGCCATCATACATATCCTCCATCACATAGTCCCGTGCCCATATACCCGTCATACATATCCTCCATCCCATAGTCCAGTGCCCATACACCCATCACACATCCTCCATCCCATTGTCAACCATTATGACATCTTAATGAGCGGCGGGGCTTGCAAACTATGATGACATCAGCGTCGCCATGGCAACCATTATGACATCATAATGAGGGGCGGGGCTTGACACACACACTTTTTCCCCATTATGTAGATAGGGGCAAAATTGTTTAGTGAATTGGAACGCGCGGGGTTAAAATTTCACCTCACAACATAGCCTAGGACACTCTTGGGGTCCAGAGGTGTGACATGTGCCAAATTTTGTGGCTGTAGCTGCGACGGTGCGGATGCAAATCCCGGACATACACACATATGTGGCGCCCCTGAGGCTCAGTCGCCACAGTGGTACTGCACCTCCTCCTGAGGTGTGGTGCCCCACCATCCAGGTAAGGTGGAAACACCTGACCACACTCCAACACCTGCACCCCACACCACAAAGTAGTGTAGCAAAGCACCTTCGGCGGCTCCCTGCTTGGAGTATAGCAAAGCACCCCTTGGTTGCTCCCTGCTTGGAACACGAAACGTGCTGGGAGGTGGGTGGAGCTTAGTTCGCACAAAAGAGCTGGAAGAGTTGAGTCAGTCAGTCAGTCTTTCACTCAGTCAGTGAGTGAGGATGTAGAAGGACAGAGTGTGAGACAGAGAAGATTCCCGGGAGAGGGATGGAAGAAGGAAGTGCTGCAGCAGGCCACAGTGATCTGTGTCTGCTGGCACAGGAAAGACAGAGAAAGGAAGCTTGATTCTCCATTGGGAAGAAGGATTAGCACGGAACATGAGGAGAATAAGAGAACAAGGACTAGGGTTAGAAGAGAACCTTTTTCAAGTTCTAAGCGCAAGGCCGGGGTCCAGTCCCCGAGGTTGTACGGATACTAATGGTCCTGCAGCAGACACCGGAGGAATAGAAGTAGCGACCGCTTTATTCCCACACAAGACTTGGGGGCACAACAGCAACTGGATAGTGAGCCGGGACTTAGTAGTGTTATGGAAATATATATGTATAAGTATTTCATATAGATCTCACTTGCCTGCTATAGGCTATATACTCCATATACTGCTATATACTTATGTACTCTTATATATTCTTATATGCACACAGATACATATTTACAGTTTGAACCTTATAACTAGTTGGTGGAAATAACCTGCTACCCAGTCATCTCATTGTCTTGTGACTTGAGAAATATCTAGCAGACATAGGGGATGAGGAACTTAGCCCAGGTGGTCCGGCCGATATTGGAGACTTGCTGACAAGTGCAAGACTCCGGACAGTAAATCACGTGGTGTCTAAATAACCCCAGGTCGGACACCCATATATGTTCATGCATTTAAACTGACCAATTAGCTAAGAAGTAAAGCCTTTATGTTAATGAGTAACCACTCCTTTATACGAACTGATAAAAGACCATGAATATGAATAAAGTTTCCATAGTTCTGCTGGAAGGTATTGCTGCTAACAATGTGTGGCGTCTTTCCTTCCTTGAGCGCTCAATAAGACTCTGTCTAATCAGGACAGGCCACAGTATGCACAGGGGTAAAGTCACCCAACCAAAAAATCCACATCAATTGTCGCCCAACTCGAGGCCGTGGACGAAAACGCACGGGGATCCTGCTGAGCGGAGAGGACAGAGGTGCCGGCCAAGGTCTTGGCTCATGGGAACGGAGATTTGCGCAACTCCATAAGTAAGGTAAGAAAATCTAGTTATCTTACCTGAATGTTCCCTGTGCCCAGTCCGGGTCAGCAACTCTAGCCGGTCAGTGTGGTCACCAAACCCAGGTAGTATTAAAAAGTCCACGCGCAAATCCAAACCCTGGGATAAGCTAAGTGTCTAAGATCTGGGTGGGAGAGTTGGAGGGAAATTGTGACAGATTTGTGTTTATGGTTGATGGTAGACCGATAACGGGAGAGTTTGACCCACTCAGATAGGTCCTCACAAATACACCTGGACACAAGGGGAGGACAGGTGAAGCCTTGCCCAGGGACAGGTGGTGGGGGCCTTACGGAGTTATCACAAGGCAAATCTCACATCAAGCTATCACAACAAACACCCGTGCACAGGAAGGGACAACAGCGCCCACGCCGGGCCACGCGGTGGTGTTAGCTTAGGGGAGATTATTGCAAGTCAAACCACTTGACAGGTTGCCACCAACACACCTGGTCAACATAGTGGGAGTTATCACATTACTGATACTGACGAGCCAGCCAGGACATCCGGTACAGCGTGTTAACATTCCCGGGTCACCAGCGCAGTGCACCCAGTGTGGTTGGCAGTTATCGATTACCAGCAGCTGTTTCACATACGCGTCACAAGACAAGGGCTTTCGATCTCTCTCCCCGGACGTCTATATGTGAATTCATTGCAGGTTTCCGCAAAGATCTGAAGCAGAAAGAGTTTTGCCTTTTTTATTGTAAACTTCCTCTTTTGCCTGCAGGGTGTGCCCCTGATAAATATATATATATATATATATATATATATATATATATATTTTTTTTTTTTTTTCATATTGTTATATTTTGTACTCTGCTTTTCCCTATTTTATGTTATTTTTTGCATTTTTGGTAGTGGTTTTTGTTACTGTAGTATGAGAATTTTCGGGAAAGCTGGGTCATTTTGAGTATACCACCATAGTCACAGTTTGTTTTTTTTTGTTTTCCATTCTTCATAGATTTCACAGAGACGCTGGCATAAAAAGAGGAAGTTGGTTGCCTGCATTCTGCATTAACCCTTTTATTATTGGAAGTGTACTCGTATTTGTTTTTTTTTATTTTTCTAAGTGGTTTTTTTTTAAAGTTTATATACTTTTTGATTTGATCAATTTTTTGGGTTTCATCCTTTAAAAATCTTTTTAAGGAAAAAAAAAAGAAAGAAAAATCATTTTTCCCTTTTTATCTCTTTTTAGTTTTCTTCCACTTTCTGTGACATTTTATCAGTTTTTTAGGTTTAGTTTTCACTTCTTTCTTTCAGTTTTGTTAAAAAGAGAATTTTTACCTGCGTTGGGTTATTCACTAAATATTCTTGTTTGTTCCCTTTTAAGCAGGTTAAAAGGGGTTGCAAAGTGTTCATCACCAACGCCCACCTCTCATCCCTCTCCTCTTCCCTCCTCCTTGTCTTCACCATCTCCTCCCTTTTGTGGGCCATCAGACACTGCACTTGCTGAGACTGAAGATCCTATGTGCCACACGGAGCTCCAGTCTCGGGGGGGAGGAGTACACACACAGAAAGACAATCACACAATGGCACAGTTCCTCCTCCTCCTAGCACTAGGAGAAACTCACAGACACCAAGTAGGCAGGGGCAGATAGAGCCAGAGGCCTTACACTATGTGCCTTTCACCCCTAGTCAGGTGTTCAGTATTCTAAGAAATCTGCCAGACCCAGATATGGACCCCATGCCATTTTACCGAAGAATGCAGCAGAGCCAGCAGACATATGCTGCAACCTGGAGTGATCTCTGGTCCATAATGGAGATTAAAGCAGGTGAAACATTCTGGCCAATCATAAAGGAACACTTCAAGCTTCCATCAGAATTAGATGTGCATTCCTGGGAATCAGGATCAAAGCTAATTGAACAGCTTAGAGAGTGGGCCAACGCCAGACAAGCACTCAGCCTGCATAACATGAGCCAAGCCGAGACAGAGTCTCTAGACAGGTTTCATGGCAGAGTGAGGCAAGTATTCCAAGGTTTAGGCTTCACCATTCATGATCAGATGTTGGCACAGGCCTTTGTGCATGGACTAAGAGAACCAATCAAGAGACTGCTGATAGTGGCCAGGCCTGAGTACAGGACAATAGCAGTAGATGTCCTGCTTACAGTAGCCAGAAGAATTGAACCAGTGCACAGCACCCCGGCAACCCAGGTCATCCCGCAGAGGAATAGGCCAAGAAAGAAACACAGAAGACAATGAAGAACCCTGTCCATAGGACAGAGGCGAAACCTGGTCTGCCAGACGTCACGCCCCTGACATGTGAACCCCATCAGCGGACCTAATACCTCAAATCACGGGGGACTGTCATATCTTTCCTTGTGGACACTGGTGCAGTCTGAAGTGAAAATCCCCAACCCCACCAGTCTATCAGAGCACTCTGTGTCTTGTATGGGGATTAAAGGTCAAGACAGACGTTCCCCAGCTTGCAAGCCCCTGAGCATGAGGACACTGCCAGGACACTCCATCCTGTTCCAGTTTACGGTGGAGACCTGCCCACCCCACCTGATGAACGCAGACCTACTGCAGGAACTGAAGGTGACTAAAGTTTTGTCATGGTATGCCTAGGTTACTTTAGGCAAAAACCCCGGGACCCCTGCGATGTCCCTCAGACTAGGGGAACCCTGTCTGTCCCTCTACCCAGGGTTTACACTGAAGGTGTGCCTGCCTGAGCCTCCACCCTGTCCCTGTCTCCTGTCCAGCCCTAAGCTGAACCCACCTCCCTCCACCCAGTGAGGGGACCAGACACCAGACCCCACAAATACGTATGGACAGGGGTAAAAGAAACACCACACAGTTAATACACAAGGGAATACAATAATGTGCAAGGGCAACCAAATATATATATAACAGATTGGAGAAAGAACCACTGAGGGATATACTGCACCAGATATCAGACGCTCCAACACCACCACTGCTGACCGGTATTGCTAACACTAGGCTAAAGCTATAGTCGGCGACGCCCATAGTCCGGACGAACTATTTAAAGACCAAGGGCGTGGCCCAGCCCTCAGCCAGCATGACAACCTGGTTAACCCTATCCCGACTGGAACAGAATACCCAACAGGGTATTACCGCTGTCTGCCGGACACCCTGGTGTGAACAGTGTCCGACATGACAAGTTTCCCATGAAGATGTGACCTTGACCTCTTCTCCACCTCAGACCCAAGAAGAATCAATCATGCCCATGCTGGAGGCCCTACAAGAGCCTCGCTCGAATAACCGGTGCAAGCCTACCCAAGGAGGTGCTGGACATAGCACCCAGAAGTCTATGGCCCAAGGGAGACTTCAAGTTGCGCCAGTGCGGGTGTCACTCAAGTCTATAACCCCGGATGCTCCGAAGGCCCAGCATCCGCAGCTCATCACCCAGAGCTAAATTGCCTCTGACCAACTGGAGGTCTAAGTGGAACTGCTGTTCAAGAAATGGCCTAAGAACTTTGGCATGGGCCAGGAAAACTCTCAACCCAGAGAGACCACACCCACTCCGTGAAATGGCTGCACTGCTTCCGGCTCCAGCGCCAGACGATCATCTTGGACAAGATTCTGAAGGTGCTCCCTGAAGTTAATCCAGGCCCTGGACCAGAAGACAGCCACTCAGCTCCTCAAATTGGTTAAGAAGACGCTGACCTGAAATCAAGCTGGGTGAAAGGAACTGCTGCTGGCTGGTAAAGAAGATGCCCCAGCAAAAAGACCCCCTGTGAGAGCAAGAAAGCTCAGCTGAACGTCACCTCTGACAAAAAAAGGACCCCAGCAAATGGTTTGGCTTCCTGTCAGCCCTGTGCCAGAAGATGGGAGTCACTCACGGCACTGTGAAGAGCAAGGCCAGATTGAGCCGCCTCACCCACGGGAATCATCACGCGGTCCCAGCTTCTCATGTGATGTATAAGCTGCATTCTCAGTGTCTCTCATGTGTTGTACTGTATATTCTGAAGCTGCAGTGCCTCCCGTGTGATGTATATGCTGCAGACCCAGTGTCTCTCATGTAATGTATAGGCTGCAGCCCCAGAATCTCTCATGTGATTTATAAGCTGCAGACGCAGTGTCTCCTATGTGATGGATAGGCTGCAGCCTCAGTGTCTCCCATGTGATGTATATGCCAAAGTGTATTCTATAATATTCTATACCAGCTGATAAGCCCGGCTCTGCCTGGGCATTGTAACTAACTGTGCTGTGGTTACTTACAGCAAGTTATAATTATCCTCCATCCCATAGTCCCGTGCCCATATACCCATCATACATATCCACGATCCCATAGGCCCGTGCCCATATACCCATCATACATCTCCTCCATCCCATAGTCGAGTGCCCATATACCCATCACGCATCCTCCATCCCATAGTCCCATGCCCATTTACCCATCACACATCCTCCATCCCATAGTACCATGCCCATATACCCATCATACATATTCGCCATCCCATAGTCGAGTGCCCATATACCCATCATACATATCCTCCATCCCATAGTCCAGTGCCCATATACCCATCACACATCCTCTATCCCATAGTCCCGTGCCCATATACCCATCACACATCCTTCATCTCATAGTCCCATGCCCATATACCCATCATACATATCCTCCATCCCATAGTCCGGTGCCCATATGCCCATCATACATATCCGCCATCCCATAGTCCCGTGCCCATATACCCGTCACACATATCCTCCATCCCATAGTCCAGTGCCCATATACCCATCACACATCCTCCATCCCATAGTCCCGTGCCCATATAGCCATCATACATATCCTCCATCCCATAGTCCCGTGCCCATATACCCGTCATACATATCCTCCATCCCATAGTCCAGTGCCCATACACCCATCACACATCCTCCATCCCATAGTCAACCATTATGACATCTTAATGAGCGGCGGGGCTTGCAACCTATGATGACATCAGCGTCGCCATGGCAACCATTATGACATCATAATGAGGGGCGGGGCTTGACACACACACTTTTTCCCCATTATGTAGATAGGGGCAAAATTGTTTAGTGAATTGGAACGCGCGGGGTTAAAATTTCACCTCACAACATAGCCTAGGACACTCTTGGGGTCCAGAGGTGTGACATGTGCCAAATTTTGTGGCTGTAGCTGCGACGGTGCGGATGCAAATCCCGGACATACACACATATGTGGCGCCCCTGAGGCTCAGTCGCCACAGAGGTACTGCACCTCCTCCTGAGGTGTGGTGCCCCACCATCCAGGTAAGATGGAAACACCTGACCACACTCCAACACCTGCACCCCACACCACAAAGTAGTGTAGCAAAGCACCTTCGGCGGCTCCCTGCTTGGAGTATAGCAAAGCACCCCTTGGTTGCTCCCTGCTTGGAACACGAAACGTGCTGGGAGGTGGGTGGAGCTTAGTTCGCACAAAAGAGCTGGAAGAGTTGAGTCAGTCAGTCAGTCTTTCACTCAGTCAGTGAGTGAGGATGTAGAAGGACAGAGTGTGAGACAGAGAAGATTCCCGGGAGAGGGATGGAAGAAGGAAGTGCTGCAGCAGGCCACAGTGATCTGGGTCTGCTGGCACAGGAAAGAGACAGAGAAAGGAAGCTTGATTCTCCATTGGGAAGAAGGATTAGCACGGAAAATGAGGAGAATAAGAGAACAAGGACTAGGGTTAGAAGAGAACCTTTTTCAAGTTCTAAGCGCAAGGCCGGGGTCCAGTCCCCGAGGTTGTACGGATACTAATGGTCCTGCAGCAGACACCGGAGGAATAGAAGTAGCGACCGCTTTATTCCCACACAAGACTTGGGGGCACAACAGCAACTGGATAGTGAGCCGGGACTTAGTAGTGTTATGGAAATATATATGTATAAGTATTTCATATAGATCTCACTTGCCTGCTATAGGCTATATACTCCATATACTGCTATATACTTATGTACTCTTATATATTCTTATATGCACACAGATACATATTTACAGTTTGAACCTTATAACTAGTTGGTGGAAATAACTTGCTACCCAGTCATCTCATTGTCTTGTGACTTGAGAAATATCTAGCAGACATAGGGAATGAGGAACTTAGGCCAGGTGGTCCGGCCGATATTGGAGACTTGCTGACAAGTGCAAGACTCCGGACAGTAAATCACGTGGTGTCTAAATAACCCCAGGTCGGACACCCATATATGTTCATGCATTTAAACTGACCAATTAGCTAAGAAGTAAAGCCTTTATGTTAATGAGTAACCACTCCTTTATACGAACTGATAAAAGACCATGAATATGAATAAAGTTTCCATAGTTCTGCTGGAAGGTATTGCTGCTAACAATGTGTGGCGTCTTTCCTTCCTTGAGCGCTCAATAAGACTCTGTCTAATCAGGACAGGCCACAGTATGCACAGGGGTAAAGTCACCCAACCAAAAAATCCACATCAATTGTCGCCCAACTCGAGGCCGTGGACGAAAACGCACGGGGATCCTGCTGACCGGAGAGGACAGAGGTGCCGGCCAAGGTCTTGGCTCATGGGAACGGAGATTTGCGCAACTCCATAAGTAAGGTAAGAAAATCTAGTTATCTTACCTGAATGTTCCCTGTGCCCAGTCCGGGTCAGCAACTCTAGCCGGTCAGTGTGGTCACCAAACCCAGGTAGTGTTAAAAAGTCCACGCGCAAATCCAAACCCTGGGATAAGCTAAGTGTCTAAGATCTGGGTGGGAGAGTTGGTGGGAAATTGTGACAGATTTGTGTTTATGGTTGATGGTAGACCGATAACGGGAGAGTTTGACCCACTCAGATAGGTCCTCACAAATACACCTGGACACAGGGGGAGGACAGGTGAAGCCTTGCCCAGGGACAGGTGGTGGGGGCCTTACGGAGTTATCACAAGGCAAATCTCACATCAAGCTATCACAACAAACACCCGTGCACAGGAAGGGACAACAGCGCCCATGCCAGGCCACGCGGTGGTGTTAGCTTAGGGGAGATATTGCAAGTCAAACCACTTGACAGGTTGCCACCAACACACCTGGTCAACATAGTGGGAGTTATCACATTACTGATACTGACGAGCCAGCCAGGACGTCCGGTACAGCGTGTTAACATTCCCGGGTCACCAGCGCAGTGCACCCAGTGTGGTTGGCAGTTATCGATTACCAGCAGCTGTTTCACATACGCGTCACAAGACAAGGGCTTTCGATCTCTCTCCCCGGACGTCTATATGTGAATTCATTGCAGGTTTCCGCAAAGATCTGAAGCAGAAAGAGTTTTGCCTTTTTTATTGTAAACTTCCTCTTTTGCCTGCAGGGTGTGCCCCTGATAAATATAAATATATATATATATATATATATATATATATATATATTTTTTTTTTATTTTTTTTTTCATATTGTTATATTTTGTACTCTGCTTTTCCCTATTTTATGTTATTTTTTGCATTTTTGGTAGTGTTTTTTGTTACTGTAGTATGAGAATTTTCGGGAAAGCTGGGTCATTTTGAGTATACCACCATAGTCACAGTCTGTTTTTTTTGGTTTTCCATTGTTCTCAGATTTCACAGAGACGCAGGCATAAAAAGAGGAAGTTGGGTGCCTGCATTCTGCATTAACCCTTTTATTATTGGAAGTGTACTCGTATTTGTTTTTTTTTATTTTTCTAAGTGTTTTTTTTTTTTAAAGTTTATATACTTTTTGATTTGATCAATTTTTTGGGTTTCATCCTTTAAAAATCTTTTTAAGGAAAAAAAAAAGAAAGAAAAATCATTTTTCCCTTTTTATCTCTTTTTAGTTTTCTTCCACTTTCTGTGACATTTTATCAGTTTTTTAGGTTTAGTTTTCACTTCTTTCTTTCAGTTTTGTTAAAAAGAGAATTTTTACCTGCGTTGGGTTATTCACTAAATATTCTTGTTTGTTCCCTTTTAAGCAGGTTAAAAGGGGTTGCAAAGTGTTCATCACCAACGCCCACCTCTCATCCCTCTCCTCTTCCCTCCTCCTTGTCTTCACCATCTCCTCCCTTTTGTGGGCCATCAGACACTGCACTTGCTGAGACTGAAGATCCTATGTGCCACACGGAGCTCCAGTCTTGGGGGGGGGGGGGAGTACACACACAGAAAGACAATCACACAATAGCACAGTTCCTCCTCCTCCTAGCACTAGGAGAAACTCACTGACACCAAGTAGGCAGGGGCAGATAGAGCCAGAGGCCTTACAGTATGTGCCTTTCACCCCTAGTCAGGTGTTCAGTATTCTAAGAAATCTGCCAGACCCAGATATGGACCCCATGCCATTTTACCGAAGAATGCAGCAGAGCCAGCAGACATATGCTGCAACCTGGAGTGATCTCTGGTCCATAATGGAGATTAAAGCAGGTGAAACATTCTGGCCAATCATGAAGGAACACTTCAAGCTTCCATCAGAATTAGATGTGCATTCCTGGGAATCAGGATCAAAGCTAATTGAACAGCTTAGAGAGTGGGCCAACGCCAGACAAGCACTCAGCCTGCATAACATGAGCCAAGCCGAGACAGAGTCTCTAGACAGGTTTCATGGCAGAGTGAGGCAAGTATTCCATGGTTTAGGCTTCACCATTCATGATCAGATGTTGGCACAGGCCTTTGTGCATGGACTAAGAGAACCAATCAAGAGACTGCTGATAGTGGCCAGGCCTGAGTACAGGACAATAGCAGTAGATGTCCTGCTTACAGTAGCCAGAAGAATTGAACCAGTGCACAGCACCCCGGCAACCCAGGTCATCCCGCAGAGGAATAGGCCAAGAAAGAAACACAGAAGACAATGAAGAACCCTGTCCATAGGACAGAGGCGAAACCTGGTCCGCCAGACGTCACGCCCCTGACATGTGAACCCCATCAGCGGACCTAATACCTCAAATCACGGGGGACTGTCATATCTTTCCTTGTGGACACTGGTGCAGTCTGAAGTGAAAATCCCCAACCCCACCAGTCTATCAGAGCACTCTGTGTCTTGTATGGGGATTAAGGGTCAAGACAGACGTTCCCCAGCTTGCAAGCCCCTGAGCATGAGGACACTGCCAGGACACTCCATCCTGTTCCAGTTTACGGTGGAGACCTGTCCACCCCACCTGATGAACGCAGACCTACTGCAGGAACTGAAGGTGACTAAAGTTTCCCATGAAGATGTGACCTGGACCTCTTCTCCACCTCAGACCCAAGAAGAATCAATCATGCCCATGCTGGAGGCCCTACAAGAGCCTCGCTCGAATAACCGGTGCAAGCCTACCCAAGGAGGTGCTGGACATAGCACCCAGAAGTCTATGGCCCAAGGGAGACTTCAAGTTGCGCCAGTGCGGGTGTCACTCAAGTCTATAACCCCGGACGCTCCGAAGGCCCAGCATCCACAGCTCATCACCCAGAGCTAAATTGCCTCTGACCAACTGGAGGTCTAAGTGGAACTGCTGTTCAAGAAACGGCCTAAGAACATTGGCATGGACCAGGAAAACTCTCAACCCAGAGAGACCACACCCACTCCATGAAATGGCTGCACTGCTTCCGGCTCCAGCGCCAGAGGATCATCTTGGACAAGATTCTGAAGGTGCTCCCTGAAGTTAATCCAGGCCCTGGACCAGAAGACAGCCACTCAGCTCCTCAAATTGGTTAAGAAGACGCTGACCTGAGATCAAGCTGGGTGAAAGGAACTGCTGCTGGCTGGTAAAGAAGATGCCCCAGCAAAAAGACCCCCTGTGAGAGCAAGAAAGCTCAGCTGAACGTCACCTCTGACAAAAAAAGGACCCCAGCAAACGGTTTGGCTTCCTGTCAGCCCTGTGCCAGAAGATGGGAGTCACTCACGGCACTGTGAAGAGCAAGGCCAGATTGAGCCGCCTCACCCACGGGAATCATCACGCGGTCTCAGCTTCTCTCGATCAAGAGGAAGACTGTGAAAGGAGAACCAGACCAGATTGAATGGTGCATAACCTGAAGGCTGTGAGCAAAGCAACCGTGTTTGAAACCCCAGTTGTGCCAGATCTGCTGACAAACGTGCCAGCCACAGCAACGGTGCTCACGGCAATGGATCTGCCCGAAGCTCCGCTCAATGTTCCCCCTCACCTGGACGACAGTAACTGAAAACGCACAAGGGGGGTGAGGAACAAATAGACAGTGATGACCAAGAGGGCCCGTAACAGTCTTTCACAGCTCGTCAGAGCATTGCCCTCCGTCCCCATCAACTGGATTGCAGAGCATGCAGAAGTCATCAACACCGCTACCAGCACAGCGCTTTCCATGTCTCCTCTACTCTGCCTGACGGAGCAGCAACGTAAGTTCTGCAAAACAGAGTCCAGTGGTGTCAAAAGCAAGTTCCTGAAGACACCGTATCGCCCACTAGATGAAACACTTGACAGATGACCGGAGGGCCACGGAGGAGAAGATGGCTCCCTCAACATCTCCGAAGATGCAGTCCTTCCTTAGTCTAGTCTTGCACTGCAGAACTTGGATCCCTGGTGCTCCAGGCTTAATGCAGCCTCTGTACAATTGCATCAACGCATTGCAACCTTCATCTCGTACAGGAAACTGAAAGACTTCATAGTCTCTGCGCCAACTCTATGCCTTCCTGACTACGAGAAGCCATCCTGTCCTGACCAAAACGGAAAAAGAAGGACCAAGATGGAGAAGGTCATGCTACTGGTCAGGCTTAAAACAGACCCACGGAGGAAAACCAGAGGCCTCTAGACTACCTCTCAGCTGGCCTGGATCCAGTTGCAAGGGGGGGGCCCTCCTGCATGAAAACAATACCCGCAGCACACGCCCTCCTGACAAGGCTGCTCTCCACCACTCTTCAGTGCTCTCAGCCGTTACCTGTCTCTACTCCCACTCCCAAGGGGGGATGCGGATACTGACCCTCAGATGAAAAATCTGCAAGATACCCTAGATGGCTGCAGTTTTGCAAATGATGAAGGAAGGTTCCACACGGGATGTGCAGCGACCAGCAATCAAGACATTCTATGGTCCAGAAGGTTGTCAGCCCAAGAGCCCAAGAAACGGAGCTGATAGAGCTGACGAAAAGACCTGCCAGATTGTGAAGAACAAAAACTTCCAGGTACTCGCATGACATGCCACCCGACTTCGGACCCATCTGGGCTGCAAGAAACTTCATCACAGCAAGCGGATCGACCATGAAGCACCATGGAGCCATCAGAGACCTGCTGGACACTCTTCAACTACTAAAAGTAGTGGCATTGTTGAAGGTCAAGGCACACGGAAAACTGAACACAGTAGAGACACGGGGCATCAACATGGCAGATGTGGCAGCCAAAAAAGCAGCCAGAGGAAGACAATATGGAAAATGGGAGAGGTCGTAGAGCTGGACGGCTACTACATGATGACTGAAGACGAGAAAACCTGGCAAACAGAAGTCAATGGGAAAACCGTTGAAGATGCCATCTCTGAATTGGACAGAAGTGCTGCCTCCTCCTCCACCAGCCAACAAGCTGAATCACTTCCAGTATTAAGACTCTGACGTGGATATAAATTCTGAGGCAGAAGAATGGTGCCCACCGTTACCAGAAAGGATGTATTTGATGGAGAACATTTCAGAAGATTGTCCTCCACCGCCTTCTCATGGGGAAGCTTCTTCTCCAGCACAGTCCTACGATTGGCAGTCCATGGCAACACTCCCCGAGACGAGCTGCATGAGTCCAAAGGCATCCCAAGGCTACAACAGTTTTGACCTTTCCCCCTCATCCCCGGAGAATACCGGCTGGATCTGTACCAATGCAAAGAGTCCCAAGTCCTCCTCTGACACAGTCTAATCCGAGTCTTCATGCAGAGGGAGGCGCGGACAGAGACGAAACCTCAGCTAAAATCCCACCATCAGCTCAGAGAATGTCAATTACCACAACCCAGTCACTAAACCTGACAAAATGACTTTCCTGAAACCTGTACAAGAAGTAACAGGATCAGACTCGGAAGTAGGAGAAGGAAAGCTGGATGCTGAAGGCCAAAAGTACTGGGCTCCAAGAAAACGTCTACCTCAAGACAGACCTAGTCTACCTCAAACTGTCTACCTCAAAACGTCTACCTCAAGACAGACCCAGTCTATCTCAAAGTGTGTACCCTATGGTGGTTCAATGGGCACATGGCCCCCACACAGAATTGAAGACACAGATGAATGACCTGATTGGACTCAACTCACACCTCAACAGCGAAGATTCCCAGCAGCTGTTCGGCCACCGACAAATTTAACATCGGACAAGCGGGAAAAGTTCCCCCACATCGTCTGGCCTGAAGACTTCCCAGTAAGGAACCGGTTGGCGAAGACTACTGCAAAGAAGCTACTCTCAAAAATAGTGTGCAGATATGGGGTTTCCAGAAGTAATAGCAAGTGATCAGGGACCCGCATACACAGCAAACCTAACACAAGAGACCTGATCAGCAGTAGGGTCAGGCTTAGGCCTACACACTACTCACCATCCCACACCATAGAATAGGTGGGACACTTAAGAGCAGCATGCTAAAAAAAATTTGCCCAAGAGACAGACAAACCCTGGCATTAGACACTCCCGTAGGCTCAGAGAAAGCTATCACCAATATGAAACTTTATTTGGGTCCAAATCCAGTTTAGGGGTATTCTTTACTTAGCAGATGACTATGCAATATGATACTTTGTCTGCATATGTAATTGAATTTATCAAGAATCTTGCTAATGTCCATTCTCGAGTTTTTCTCCTTCATTGCCATGTCCAGATTCGGTGCCTGGTATGCACGTCCTGAAGTCAGGAGACTTCTGAGTGTTGGTGAAAAAAGTCCGTAAAGAGAAGCACTCAATCCCAGATCCGATGGCCCTTCTCCAAGTGCTGACGCCACCGACCTGGAGAGAAAACCCCACCTGGATCCTCGCATCGCATTGCACGAAAAGGCCTTCATACCAGAAGATACACCTGAGCTGGAATGATGCTGTGTATGACCTCCCTGACTGAATAAACTACCTACCTGACAGAGAATACACATGCACTGGCTGCATAGACTGCTAACTAAGAGACTTTGATTACATTGCACCACACCCCCTTTAGGGACAGATCTCCTGACCGCCCATTTGAGAAAAGTCTGTACAGAGGAGGATGTATGCACTAGGCATATGTCAGTCCACTGGCAGCATAAAAGAGTTGCAGCGCTTTGGGCCAGGAGCAGGATTTTAGGGCAAGTGATATCTAAGGGGGGATTGTTATGGAAATATATATGTATAAGTATTTCATATAGCTCTCACTTGCCTGCTATAGGCTATATACTCCATATACTGCTATATACTTATGTACTCTTATATATTCTTATATGCACACAGATACATATTTACAGTTTGAACCTTATAACTAGTTGGTGGAAATAACCTGCTACCCAGTCATCTCATTGTCTTGTGACTTGAGAAATATCTAGCAGACATAGGGAATGAGGAACTTAGGCCAGGTGGTCCGGCCGATATTGGAGACTTGCTGACAAGTGCAAGACTCCGGACAGTAAATCACGTGGTGTCTAAATAACCCCAGGTCGGACACCCATATATGTTCATGCATTTAAACTGACCAATTAGCTAAGAAGTAAAGCCTTTATGTTAATGAGTAACCACTCCTTTATACGAACTGATAAAAGACCATGAATATGAATAAAGTTTCCAGATTTCTGCTGGAAGGTATTGCTGCTAACAATGTGTGGCGTCTTTCCTTCCTTGAGCGCTCAATAAGACTCTGTCTAATCAGGACAGGCCACAGTATGCACAGGGGTAAAGTCACCCAACCAAAATTTCCACATCAGTAGCAAGGAGTCCCCGAAGCAGGCTACAGCTGTCTGCCGTACAAGTAGAGTTCATAGGAACTCCAGTGTAACTCAGTACTAGGAGTACTTCACTCAAAGGCGCTATAAGAGGAGACGTTCAGAAAAGGCACATTTGTTGGCGGAGTGTTGGAAAGGAGTATTCCATCTGGCCTGGAGGTTGACTGAGTCCCTAACCCAGAGGACACGGCATGGAAGCAGGCACCTGTTTGTACAACAGATTGTGAGTAAAGCTTTGGAACTACATGCCCTGGTGTCCTCCACTTATTCCTGCGCCAATCTGCCCAGCACTGCTACATCCCTCGTGCCTGACACTACACCATCTAAGTGTCACTTCACCTACACTGCCCTGGGACTACAGCCCTGCCTGTGGAGGGCTATAACATCACTGCTGCACCACACCATCTGTCCCAGAGGATCTGTCTGCAGCGTCGGCTTACATCTCTATTGCTAAATATCATAGGTGGCGTCACAAATCACTTATAAACTTTCACTACCATAAGCACACTGAACATTCTCCTTTTACAATGGGCACCCAGGGCCACAGGCCGGGTCCTAGCTGCCGTGACATCTTCCATTAAAGCTCATCGGGCCCCGTACCGAGTACCCCATGTCATGGTTAGGACATGGTTAATGTCCTGTTCTCACAGGGTTAACTTTTGCCGGCCACTCTTTGGATCTGGGAGGGGTATTTATGCTCACTCCAAACTAGCATTCTCTGTCAGTTATACTGCTGTTCTGGTGTGTCTGACCCCTGGTGTGCGTATACTCTGCGTTGTTTGTTTGCTTCCCATGTATGACCCGGCTTGTTCCTTCACTCTGTACTTCGTCTGTCGTTTTGGTACTATTGTCTTTTCTGGTTCTGACCTCCTGGCTTGGCTATCGCTACTCCGTTACAGTTTACCCCTATTGTACCGTCTAATGCCCGTTCTGGTTTTCTGATCTATTGCTACATCCTGACTATCCATTCTGTATAATCCTTTGGTACTGTATTGCTATCTCATGCTTTGACTTCGGCTTGATCTGGTTTCTGTCTCTGTCTATGTCCCTTGGTAACATTGTCCTGTAGTTACCTTTCTAGGAGTTTCCCTGCAGCTCCTAGCTCTGTGGAGCTTAGGCCACGCCCCCAGCAGTCACGTGCTTCAGGTCCTAGAGCATGCATTGCCACCACTGCTGCCCGCTCCGCAGGTATCTTTGTGCACAGTCTTTGTACTCAGGACACGCGCACTGGCTCAGTGAGCAAGTGCAGTGTGGTGTTCCTGACATTATAACTGACTGTTTCAGTTTTTTTTCCCATGAAGAGAAAAAAAAAAAAAGAAAGGTGTGTGTTATCCTCATGGATCCCATACAAGCTTTGGCTGATCAGGTCAAGCAACTGACCCAAGTGTTCCACAAACTCAATGTGGAACAGTGCACAATGGCCCATACCCAGCAACAGTTGGTGGTTACTGTGCATGGGGCTGTCGATGCAGGGGCTTCTAGTTCTGGGGGTAGAGATGTGTCATTAGTATCCCCCGAATCTCCGGTCAAATTGCCCAACCCTTTCTCAGGGGATAAAAAGGAGTTCAGGTCATTCAGAGAAGGATGCAAGCTTTTTTTTTCTCTAAGACCCCGCTCCTCCGGGGATGAGTTCCAGAGGTTGGGGGTCATTATTTCCCTACTTTGGGGGCTCCGCAAGCATGGGCTTTCTCTCTGTCTTCCTCTGCTCCTGAACGTATGTCAGTGAACTTGTTCTTTGAGGCTCTGGGGCTCATCTATAACGAGCCTGATATAGTGCGTCTGGCTGAGGATATGGTGATGAGTGTGACACAGGGGAGGCACTCTGCTGAATGGTTCTGCTCAGAGTTTAGACATTGGACCGCCGAAGTATCCTGGAATGATGCCGCCCTGAGGGGGTTGTTTCGCAGGGGCCTTTCTGATCGTCTGCAGGACGCTCTGGCATTACATCTGCCTCTAGATACCCTGGAGGACGCCATGATGCAGGCGGTCCGTATGGACCAGAGACTCCGTGCTAGAGGAATGATGAAACTAGAGTCTCCCTTGTACCCCAAATTGTGTGACACTGCATCTGTATCTGAGCCCATGATGGTTGGGTAAGTCTCGGTTAAGGAGAAAGAGAGAAGGCACCGTAGAGACAACCTACTATGCTTTTTCTGTGGAGCCTCTGGACATTGGAAAAGGAATTGCCCCTCCTGCCCTTATTCAGAGAAACCATCAGAGAAACGACTGAGTCTGGGCAACAATCAAGGAGGTTGTCCAGACTCCCAGGTACATTTTTTCTGACGTACAAAAATAGTGCTCCAGGTTGAATTGGAAATTGCTGGCGGTCCTGTTCTGACCACCGCCTTTGTTGACTGTGGTTCCTCCTTTAATCTGATTGATGCCCAAGTGGTGACTCTTAATAAGATAAGGACAGTCAGGTTAAAAGACCCTGTTAAAATTGTGGCTGTGGATTCATTCCCTCTTACCCGGGATGGAATTTGTTTTATGTCTGAAGTTTTTTCTATGAAAGTGGGTTCCACTCATGTGGAAAATTTAAGTTGTTTCCTTATGAATAATCTGCTTGCAGGACTGGTATTGGGAATGCCCTGGTTGCAACACCACAATCCTCTTATTGATTGGGTGAAGGGGGAGATCACCCGATGGGAATGTAATGATAATGGTCTGTGTTGTAACCCGGTTCCTTTTGTCAATCCGATAAAATCCATATCTGTGTCATTTGTCGGTCTGGAGGGTATTCCGGAGTACCTGAGAGACTTTAAAGATGTGTTTTCTGAAAGCGAGGCTGAGGCGCTCCCACCACATACACCATATGATTGTGCTATCGATTTAGTACCAGGAGCCAAATTACCCAAGGCTCGTTTGTTTAATTTGTCCGGGCCTGAGCTCCAAGCTATGAAAGAGTACATTAAAGAAAGCCTTCGCAAGGGGCATATTCGGCCCTCGGTCTCACCCATGGCAGCAGGGTTTTTCTTTGTAAAGAAAAAAGATGGTGGGTTGCGACCGTGCCTCGACTTTCGAGAACTGAACAAAATTACTGTTAAGAACACGTACCCTCTCCCGTTGATTCCTGATCTATGCAATTAACTCACGGGGGCCAAATGGTTTTCTAAGCTCGATCTACGAGGGGCTTATAACCTTATAAGGATCCGGGAGTGGGACGAATGGAAAACAGCGTTCCTGACAACTGAGGGGCTGTTTGAAAACCTGGTTATGCCCTTTGGCCTCACTAACGCTACTGCGGTTTTTCAGAACTTTATTAATGTTGTTTTTTCTGACTTGATTGGACGTTATGTAGTCATTTACCTGGATGACATCTTGATTTACTCTGAGGACAGTCAGTCACACTTGCATCATCTGCGTACGGTGCTTAAGAGACTCCGGGAGAACCATTTGTATGCTAAGCTGGAGAAGTGCTCATTTTTTATGCAAGAACTGTCTTTTCTGGGTGTAATTGTATCCGGGGAGGGATTCCGCATGGATCCAGGGAAGGTTCAGGCCATTACAGATTGGGTGCAGCCTCATGACCTGAAGGGGTTGCAGCGATTTCTGGGCTTCGCTAATTATTATAGGAAGTTCATTAAAGGGTTCTTGCAGGTGGTAGAACCCTTGACGGACCTCACTCTTAAAGGGGCAGATGTAAAAAATTGGTCCATGGCCACAAAAAATTCCTTCCTGGCATTAAAGAAGTGTTTTACTACAGCCCCTGTGTTGGTACAACCCGATTCGTCAAGACCTTTTATCATCGAGGTCGACGCTTCGGAGGTGGGGGCAGTATTGTCACAGGGCCCCTCTACCCTGACTAACCTCAAACCCTGTGCCTTTTTCTCTAGGAAGTTCTCTTCGGCCGAGAGAAACTATGATGTCGGTAACAGGGAATTGTTAGCAGCTAAATTGGCCTTCGAAGAATGGAGGCGGTTTTTGGAGGGGGCCGCTCATCCCATTACGGTCATCACTGATCATAAAAACCTGGCCTATATCGAGTCTGCTAAGAGATTGACCCCCAGACAGGCTCGGTGGGCACTTTTTTTTTTCTCGATTTCATTTTACCATCACGTTCCGACTAGGGTCTAAAAATGTAAAGGCGGATGCCTTATCCCGAAGTTTTGATTCTGTGTCCCCTCCAGAACCTCCTTCCTCCATTCTTCAACCGGGAGTGGTTGTAGCCGAAATCTCCTCTGAGTTACAGATAGAGATTCTGGAAGCACAAGCATAAGCTCCCAGGAATAAACCCCCAGGTAAATTGTTTGTACCCGAACAATTCCGTCCCACACTCCTTCAAGAATTTCATGACTCTGTGTTAAGTGCACACCCTGGTATTGCAGCTACCCGGGGGGGGGCAGTAGCTAGGGGTTTTTGGTGGCCCTCTATGGGTACTGATATAAAAAGGTTTGTGAATACTTTTGGTGTGTGCGCGCGCTCTAAAAGCTCTCCGGTCCGGCCGGGGAATTGGTGCCTTTGCCAATTCTGGATAAACCATGGACACACCTGTCCATGGACTTTATCACTAACCTTCCACCTTCCAAGGGCAACTCAGTGGTATGGGTAGTGGTTGATAGATTTTCTAAGCAAGCCCACTTTGTGCCATTACCTGCATTACCATCCGCTGAAACCTTGGCCCGCTTGTTTATACAGCACATTGTTCGACTGCATGGAGTGCCTGTGAACATGGTGTCGGACAGGGGTGTGCAATTTGTGGCCAGGTTTTGGAGAGCGTTTTGTATGAAGTTGGGGGTCACGTTGTCATTCTCCTCTGCCTATCACCCGGAATCCAATGGACAAATGGAACGCACCAACCAGTCATTGGCGCAGATTCAGAGATGCCTGGCCTCGTCCAGACAGGAAGACTGGTGTGAGGTATTACCCATGGCAGAATTTGCATTCAACTGTCGGATTAATCAGTCTACCGGGAAGTCTCCCTTTCTGGTCAATTATGGGTTTCTTCCGCAGTTTGGGGAATTTTCCTGTATGGATTTGGATTGCCCTGGTGCCGAGGGGATGGTACAACAATTAAAAACCCTCTGGAAGGAGGTACAGGGGAACATCTCCAAAGCCCAGAAGAAGTTCAAACATTTTGCAGACAGGAGGAGGGGGGTGGTTCCTGCGTTGACAGTGGGGGGAAAAGTCTGGTTGTCCACCCGTAACATCAAACTTAAAATACCCTCTATGAAGTTGGGCCCCAAATTTATTGGCCCATACAAGATTGTAGAGGTGATCAACCCGGTGGCCTACAGATTACAGTTGCCCACCTCCTTCAAAATCTCTAACGTCTTCCACAGGTCCCTATTAAAACCTATGGGGACAGTTAGAGAAGATCCCTCATCTGTGGCTCCACCAGTGTTGGTAGAGGGTCAACTGGAGTACGAGGTAGGGCGCATCGTTGATTCGCGGTGGGTGCGCCGGAGACTTCAGTACCTTATCTATTGGAAGGGATATTCCGTTGAGGATCGGTCGTGGGTTCCGGCCAGTTCAGTACACGCTGATCGACTGGTGCGGGCTTTTCAAGCCAGGTACCCTGAGAAACCTGGGGGTCCAGTGGCCCCCCATTAAGAGGGGGGTACTATCATGATTAGGACTAGGACATGGTTAATGTCCTGTTCTCACAGGGTTAACTTTTGCCGGCCTCTCTTTGGATCTGGGAGGGGTATATATACTCACTCCAAACTAGCATTCTCTGTCAGTTATACTGCTGTTCTGGTGTGTCTGACCCCTGGTGTGCGTGTACTCTGCGTTGTTTGTTTGCTTCCCGTGTATGACCCGGCTTGTTCCTTCACTCTGTACTCCATCTCTCGTTTTGATACTATTGTCATTTCTGGTTCTGACCTCCTGGCTTGGCTATCGTTACTCCGTTACAGTTTACCCCTATTGTACCGTCTAATGCCCGTTCTTGTTTTCTGATCTATTGCTACGTCCTGACTATCTATTCGGTCTAATCCTTTGGTACTGTATTGCTATCTCGTGCTTTGACCTCGGCTTGATCTGGTTTCTGTCTCTGTCTATGTCCCTTGGTAACATTGTCCTGTATTTACCTTTCTAGGAGTTTCCCTGCAGCTCCTAGCTCTGTGGAGCTTAGGCCACGCCCCTAGCAGTCACGTGCTTCAGGTCCTGGAGCATGCATTGTCACCACTGCTGCCCGCTCCGCAGGTATCTTTGTGCACAGTCTTTGTACTCAGAACACGCGCACTGGCTCAGTGAGTAAGTGCAGTGCGGTGTTTCTGACACCCCACAGCCCTGGGTGTGAGGGCATCCCATTTTGGCGTCACGAACAGGATGATGAGACCCGATGGCATCCGGTTCTGTGTGCCTGAGATCTGTTGGACTTAAAACTTTTGGAAATGTGCAGAAGACCTAATTTGATAGACTGTGAAATGAATTCTAAAAATGGCCACCGGTGCGGTGAAGAAGGGCGTGATCACATGGGTGGTCCTAAGAAAAGACCACAAACTGTCCTGGGCTTCCCCTGTCTGAACTTCTATGTGACAGCGACATGGCCCACCCCCCCGAGGGGTTCGTATACTGGCTTGGAATGGAGGAGTTGGAAGAAGACGCCGCCCCCAGAAGGAGGAGCGGAAGCCAGTGGCGGGAAAAGAGCCCTGGCGGGAAGAAGAACGCCAGAATGCCATATTGGAAAGAGAAGGGAGGAGGCTTGCGGAGCATGAGGAGGTTGAGCTGAATCTCCCCGGCGCAATGGCTGAAGGCTCTGACCCGGCTTCCAGGATGGACTGTCAAGAGCTGGAGGAGGAGATCGCCCGGTTAACTCGTGAACTGCGGCTGAAGCAGGAGGCGCTCTGGAGGAAGAAGTGGCAACCCGCCCTGGAGGGGCCTACACCCGCGATACCCCAGTTACCAGTACCCGCCATCACTGCATCGGATCTCCCCCAGGCAAACTCTGTAGAGCCTGCGACTGCTGCAATACCACCGGCAGCATTCCCTGCATTCTCTCCATTGCCACCGCTGCTGTGTGAAGCTTTGGGAGGTGAAGCGAAGGAAGAGAAGCTCCCGTCCAGACCTAGCGTGGCCGCGCAGGTCCCACCGGAGACCCCCGCAGAACGGGAACCGCCAGTTGCGCCACCACCGTCTCTGATATCCACCTGGACAGCAACCACGACCCCCGCTGCCACCAAAGGACCCGCACCCTACTGGCACCGGAGCCGAGACTGCACCACCGGGAGGCACCAGGTATAGATGCTAGCCCTCCTAATGGTCTACCCCCCGAATTCTCATTGTCGGAGGCTGGCCTGATGGAGCTTGAAATGGGGGTGTTGGATGAGTCATCCGGGGGCACTAGGCTGACGGAGATGGGGAGATGGAGGAAATCCCTGCTGAGGAGGATGCGGTTGGAACAGGCACGCATCGAAACGTGTCATGGGTTCTCTTGGCCGCAGCTGCAAAACCCCCCGTGTAGCCTCCTACCAACGCCAACAGGCCACGGCATCCCTAGATGTTAGATCAAGGACCAGAACAGTGGTACCCCCTGAGGATAAAGAGTCTTATCCATTGGTATCAGCTGCCACTCCCACTGAGTTGCTGGTAGTAGAGATATTGCCAGCAACCGTTGATATCACCACCCCAGCTGTACCTCAGGCAGCAGCCATTTCCAGAATTACTACTGAAGATCAGCGATTCCTCAACCCATCTGAACACCCAGAGCATCTACCCTGGAAGTAGCCCAAGCAATCAGCTTCCAGAACCCCAGGAGGGGATAACTAGCCCTAATGTTGATTCAAACTAACTTTGTTACCCTGGAGGGTATTTTCACCCTTTGCTCTTGTTTTCTATTTTTTTTTTTTTTGGTTATCATGTTTTTGTTTTCTTCCCAGTTTTTGCCCAGTTTGGTTGGCAGCCTTTATACTTGAACTGTGGAGATCATGGACGCTGAGTGATCCTGAACTGCTAATGTACATAGTTTGCACCTCTTTAGGTGCTTTCTCTTGGTTTTACATAGGAACCTGCCCTTGGAACAAGGACTACCTCGGTATAAGGACATTTCCAGACATGATTGTAGGTCCAATGTCTACTCTTTGCACCTATTGATAATGCTTAGCATTTTTGAACAAGAAACTAGAAAGTGAAAGTATTAATGACAGATTTCATAGGGTTTAATTGAGAAAGAAATATAGTGAATGTTTTACAATGTTTGAATAAAGATGTGAGAATTGAAAAAAATATGCAGGTGATGAATCAGGCAATAATATTTGTCACTCCTAAGACAAAAGGGAAAGAAGAGAGTAGAAAATGTGAAAGATAACAGAAAAGAAATGTGTTGCTAGAAAATTTGTTACTCAAGCTGATAGTGAATTTGCTTCTACAGCACTTTAAATTAGGTAGCATAACTTTAAATATAGATAGACAGTTAAATTGTTTCTAACGTTAAAGAATGAGTGCCTCTCATATTGAGAAGATTCGATAAGAATTGTTTATTAGCAATATAAAAATTTGTATGTTCCTGTATTGTCAACTTTGTTTCCTTGTTGCCCACGGACGTGCTGTGTTTAACGGGGGGGTATGTGGTGCCCCTGAGGCTCAGTCGCCACAGAGGTACTGCACCTCCTCCTGAGGTGTGGTGCCCCACCATCCAGGTAAGGTGGAAACACCTGACCACACTCCAACACCTGCACCCCACACCACAAAGTAGTGTAGCAAAGCACCTTTGGCGGCTCCCTGCTTGGAGTATAGCAAAGCACCCCTTGGTGACTCCCTGCTTGGAACACGAAATGTGCTGGGAGGTGGGTGGAGCTTAGTTCACACAAAAGAGCGGGAAGACTTGAGTCAGTCAGTCAGTCTTTCACTCAGTCAGTGAGTGAGGATGTAGAAGGACAGAGTGTGAGACAGAGAAGATCCCAGGGAGAGGGATGGAAGAAGGAAGTGCTGCAGCAGGCCACAGTGATCTGGGTCTGCTGGCACAGGAAAGAGACAGAGAAAGGAAGCTTGATTCTCCATTGGGAAGAAGGATCAGCATGGAACGTGAGGAGAATACGAGAACAAGGACTAAGGTTAGAAGAGAACCCTTTTCAAGTTCTAAGCGCAAGTCTGGGGTCCGGTCCCCGAGCTTG
The DNA here is from genome assembly GCF_039654945.1 of Dendrobates tinctorius. Taxonomy (NCBI): domain Eukaryota; kingdom Metazoa; phylum Chordata; class Amphibia; order Anura; family Dendrobatidae; genus Dendrobates; species Dendrobates tinctorius. The sequence goes on from NW_027361705.1 coordinate 28,668,033, forward strand.
TATGGATACTAATGGTCCTGCAGCAGACACTGGAGGAATAGAAGTAGTGACCGCTTTATTCCCACACAAGACTTGGGGGCACAACAGCAACTGGATAGTGAGCCGGGACTTAGTAGCAAGGAGTCCCTGAAGCAGGCTACAGCTGTCTGCCATATAAGTAGAGTTCATAGGAACATCTGACAGGAGGAACTCCAGTGTAACTCAGTACTAGGAGTACTTCACTCAAAGGCGCTATAAGAGGAGACGTTCAGAAAAGGCACATATGTTGGCGGAGTGTTGGAAAGGAGTATTCCATCTGGCCTGGAGGTTAACTGAGTCCCTAACCCGGAGGACACAGCATGGAAGCAGGCACCTGTTTGTACAACAGACTGTGAGTAAAGCTTTGGAACTACATGCCCTGGTGTCCTCCACTTATTCCTGCGCCAATCTGCCCAGCACTGCTACATCCCTCATGCCTGACACTACACCATCTAAGTGTCACTTCACCTACACTGCCCTGGGACTACAGCCCTGCCTGTGGAGGGCTATAACATCACTGCTGCACCACACCATCTGTCCCAGAGAAGCAACCCTGCAGCGCTGGTCAAACTGACCAGAAACCACAGGTAGTGTCACGAATTATCTCAATGACTTTATCCCCATCACTCTACCCCCTTTTACATGGACACCAACTCTCCACTGAATGGGATGACCATCACCTTATTCGAATGTCACTCAGCAATCGTAGGATGACATCAAGTGACCTACAAAAGGAGTGGCAAATGGCAGCTGGGGTGAAGTGCACGGCAAGAACAGTTCGTAACAGGCTCCTAGAGGCAGGGCTCAAGTCTTGTAAAGCTAGGAAAAAGCCTTTCATCTATGAGAAGCAAAGGATAGCCAGGCTAAAGTTTGCCAAAGACCATAAGGATTGCACCATAGAGGACTGGAGAAGGGTAATCTTCTCTGATGAGTCTAATTTTTACCTTTGCCCAACATCTGATCATCTGATGGTTAGACAGAGACCAGGAGAGGCATACAAGCCACAGTGTCTTGCACCCACTGTGAAATTTGGTGGAGGATCGGAGATGATCTGGGCATGCTTCAGCAAGGCTGGAAATGGGCAGGTAAATCTTTGTGAAGGACGTTTGAATCAAGCTGCATCCAAGGTTATCCTGGAAAAACAGTTGATTTCTTCTGCTCAGGCAATGTTCCCCAACTCTGAGGACTGTTTTTTCCAGCAAGACAATGCATCATGCCACATAGCTTGGTCAATCAATATGTGGATGAAGGACCACCACATTAAATCTCTGTCATGGCCAGCCCAATCTCCAGACCTGAACCCCATTGAAAACCTCTGGAATGTAATCAAGAGGAAGATGGATAGTCACAAGCCATCAAACAAAGAACTGCTTAAATTTTTGTAGCAGGAGTGTCATGATCCCAGTGCAGGTTTTTGAGCTGCACGGCAGGGGTTAATGTCTGGAGCTCAGTGCAGGTTTTGACCTGCACACCTGGGGTTAATGATTGTGGCCTCTTTTTGGTTCTGGGAGAGCTTCTTAAACCCCTGGGAAGCTCCAATCCCTGTCAGTTATACTTTTGCCCTTGGCATAGTGTGGTGACCCTGTGCTGTGTTCTGGTTGCTTGATACTCTGTGTATGACTCGGTCTGTTCTCTGGATATTGCTTGTTGGATTCTGCTTGGTACCTTCTATGTCTGTTTGGTTTTGACCCCTGCTTGGCCCCAACTATCCGTTCTGTCTCATCCCTGGTACTTTACCGCTATCTCTGTGTATGACCTCCGTTTTGCCTGACTCTGAGTATTTCTGTTTAGTGTCCTGCCATCTCTGGAAGCAGGACATCTCCGTTTTGCCTGACTCTGAGTATTTCTGTTTAGTGTCCTGCCATCTCTGGAAGCAGGACGCTAAGCCCCGCCCCTTGTCCTTCACTGCTTGCTAAACTTCAGCGTCCCCAGGTCCTGTTTGTACTTTCCGGCTGTACCTGACCCCAGGCCCCCCTACAGTGCGGGTGAGTCCCTGCTCAGCGGAGGCTGCACGCCGGCGCTGACAGGACCCTGACAAGGAGTGGCATAAGGTCACCCCAAAGCAGTGTGAAAGACTGGTGGAAAGCATGCCAAGACGCATGAAAGCTGTGATTAAAAATCATGGTTATTCCACAAAATATTGGTTTCTGAACTCTTCCTGAGTTAAAACATTAGTATTGTTGTTTCTAAATGATTATTAACTTGTTTACATAGCAATGTTTGAGGTCTGCAAGCACTGCATTTTTTTTTGGTTTAACCATTTCTCATTTTCTGAAAATAAATACAAAATTTAAGGTTGGAAATTCGAAGACATGTTGTCAGTAGTTTATAGAGTAAAAGAGCAATTTACATTTTACTCAAAAATATACCTATAAAGAGAAAAGTCAGACAAACTGAAAATTTTGCAGTGGTCTCTTAATTTTTGCCAGAGCTGTACGTACATCTGCTCCAGTGTCTCTTATGTGATGTATACAGCAGTCTCAGTGTCTCCTATCTATGCGATGTATGTATAGCAGCCCCAGGAAAATCTGCAGGACAAAAGTCCTGCGGTTTATCTGCAGATTAGCCTGCGGTTTTGCCCTGCGGTTTCACACCTCATAATGATAAGGTGTGAAACCGCAGCGGAAACCGCACAAAGAATTGACATACTGCAGATTGTAACCCGCGTGGAAAAATCCGCAGCATGTGCACTGAGTTTTTTTTTTCATAGGAAATAAAGGTACTGTACAACGCAGCAGAATCTGCTGCGGACCAGCAGAGCCAAAACCGCTGCGGATCCGCAGCAGAATCCGCAGCGTGTGCACACACCCTTAGGGTCTCCGGTTTTATTTTTGACAGTTCTTGCTTCCTTCATAAATTACACTGACATTTCCAATATTTTAATAAACAATTCAATTTTGGTTTACTTAAATTATTATCATTGTTTTTTAAATCCTTTTCAAATTTTTCAAATTTTGTGTTATAAACAAATCATTATACAGGAAAAAATGTTTCTCAACATTTTTTTTTCCTGTAAACTACAAGTTCTGTTCGATTTTGAATGTTATTATTATCAGTCCTTAAAGTGAAGAAAATGTGTGACACCATTGTTCTCAACAGCGACCTGGGAGCTCGGATTTCCCATTGAGTCCTATTATACTCATTACTCGAAACGAGCATCCGAGCATTAGGAATTGTTTGGTTCGAGTAATGAGCAGCCAATTATTTTAGTGCTCAATTATCCCTAGTATACAGCAGTCTTAGTGTCTCAAATGTGATGTGTATACAGCAGTCTCAGTGTCTCCTATATGATGTACAGTGGGGCAAAAAAGTATTTAGTCAGTCAGCAATAGTGCAAGTTCCACCACTTAAAAAGATGAGAGGCGTCTGTAATTTACATCATAGGTAGACCTCAACTATGGGAGACAAACTGAGAAAAAAAAATCCAGAAAATCACATTGTCTGTTTTTTTTTCCTTTTATTTGCATATTATGGTGGAAAATAAGTATTTGGTCAGAAACAAGCAATCAAGATTTCTGGCTCTCACAGACCTGTAACTTCTTCTTTAAGAGTCTCCTCTTTCCTCCACTCATTACCTGTAGTAATGGCACCTGTTTAAACTTGTTATCAGTATAAAAAGACACCTGTGCACACCCTCAAACAGTCTGACTCCAAACTCCACTATGGTGAAGACCAAAGAGCTGTCAAAGGACACCAGAAACAAAATTGTAGCCCTGCACCAGGCTGGGAAGACTGAATCTGCAATAGCCAACCAGCTTGGAGTGAAGAAATCAACTGTGGGAGCAATAATTAGAAAATGGAAGACATACAAGACCACTGATAATCTCCCTCGATCTGGTGCTCCACGCAAATCCCACCCCGTGGGGTCAGAATGATCACAAGAACGGTGAGCAAAAATCCCAGAACCACGCGGGGGGACCTAGTGAATGAACTGCAGAGAGCTGGGACCAATGTAACAAGGCCTACCATAAGTAACACACTACGCCACCATGGACTCAGATCCTGCAGTGCCAGACGTGTCCCACTGCTTAAGCCTGTACATGTCCGGGCCCGTCTGAAGTTTGCTAGAGAGCATTTGGATGATCCAGAGGAGTTTTGGGAGAATGTCCTATGGTCTGATGAAACAAAACTGGAACTGTTTGGTAGAAACACAACTTGTCGTGTTTGGAGGAAAAAGAATACTGAGTTGCATCCATCAAACACCATACCTACTGTAAAGCATGGTGGTGGAAACATCATGCTTTGGGGCTGTTTCTCTGCAAAGGGGCCAGGACGACTGATCCGGGTACATGAAAGAATGAATGGGGCCATGTATCGTGAGATTTTGAGTGCAAACCTCCTTCCATCAGCAAGGGCATTGATGATGAAACGTGGCTGGGTCTTTCAACATGACAATGATCCAAAGCACACCGCCAGCGCAATGAAGGAGTGGCTTCGTAAGAAGCATTTCAAGGTCCTGGAGTGGCCTAGCCAGTCTCCAGATCTCAACCCTATAGAAAACCTTTGGAGGGAGTTGAAAGTCCGTGTTGCCAAGCAAAAAGCCAAAAACATCACTGCTCTAGAGGAGATCTGCATGGAGGAATGGGCCAACATACCAACAACAGTGTGTGGCAACCTTGTGAAGACTTACAGAAAACGTTTGACCTCTGTCATTGCCAACAAAGGATATATCACAAAGTATTGAGATGAAATTTTGTTTCTGACCAAATACTTATTTTCCACCATAATATGCAAATAAAATGAAAAAAAAACAGACAATGTGATTTTCTGGATTTTTTTTTTTCAGTTTGTCTCCCATAGTTGAGGTCTACCTATGATGTAAATTACAGACGCCTCTCATCTTTTTAAGTGGTGGAACTTGCACTATTGCTGACTGACTAAATACTTTTTTGCCCCACTGTATATACCGTAGACATCCCACTGCTTGAGTTCTATAAATGTAACAAGAGCAATGATGAATTTACACTGTGAGGGAACTTGCAGTGTACTATATATCGGCGTGTGGAATACTTTACTGTTGCAAGTTCTTTTACAAAACTTATCGCAAAGAGTTGACTGTGCTCTAGACTGACACAAACCTGGAAAAGACAGGGGCAGGAGAGAGTCGCACAACCCCCCCACAGCAGTTAAGTGGAGGCCCTTCATGACAGTGGGTTGGAGGGAAGGGGTTAATGATCCCAGAGGGTGGAGGAGGTGGATAAAGGGGGTATATTAGGAGGCTTAAGGGGTGGTTACCTTTAGTTCCCGCTCTGGAGACACGAATGATTGTCCCACTCCCCAAGCATGGAGTCCATAACTGCGGTCCTCGAGAGGCTGCGGGCGGCAGCAGAGGCGCAGCCTGACGGTTGGCTGGAGCAGCAGGTGGCCGGGATCATCGGGGGAGGTGGCGGTTCAGCCGCCGTTGCTTCTCCCCGTGCAAGGAGGCGGGCCAGGCCTCCGGAGCGCCTGTCCCCAGATGCTGCGCCACACACCCAGCGCCAGCGTCGGAGCCCCTCTCGGGACCCTCCGGCTCGCGCTGGCAGGCCCCGGGCCAGGAGGAATCCACGGGCCGGCCTGGGTGCAACGGCGGTCGGTAGGCCTTCTCCCAGGCCTGATCGGGAGGCGGGACCTGCGCGCGCCGGGCCGGCACGGACTGATGACGTCACGGCAGGCCACCATGGAGTCGGGCGGCCTGCCTCATCGGCGCATGGCAGCTTTGAGAGGGCCAGCTTGGGGGGACTATCGGGCAGCAGCCTCCGGCAGTCGGGGTGGGCTAGTGTCCCCTGTGATGCGGGCCCCTTGACTGAACCAGCGGTGGGGGAGGAACAAGGATGGAGCAGCAGACAATCAGTGAGGGGTGTGGGCAGTGGGTGGCCACAGGCGGCCTGTGCAGCCCGCTGGGCTCAGCGGGGGTCAGAGCGTGGAAGATTCCAGGAGAGAGTGGCCCGGGAGTGGAGCGGTGTCAAGAGAGCCTGTTTCAGCGAGTATCAGACCTCTGGGGACAGAGGGTCTCACACGAAGCTCCAGTTTTGACGCTCAGCAGGATTCGGGATTGGCGGCTGGAGGAGACACAGCGTCCTCGCAGCCCGGTGAGTATGGCTCCTTGTCTTGTCTGTCATCACCCCTAGTGAGGTCCCCTGCGGTCGGGAGCGGATTAGGGGGCCGGCCCGGGGCGGTAGAACAAGTAGTGGGGGAACAGGGCCCATCACCAATCGGGGGGCTTGGGGAGATTTTAGCAACCATATGGGATTTGTTGGCGCGGATGGAGGGAGTTAGAGAGCCTTCGGCGCATTTAGCTGCCTGGGTGGGGTCGCAACAGCGAGGGGCTCGCCCGTCGGGGGCGGTTATCGGGGTCTCGGGGGGCCGAGCGGACCCTGTGTCTGTTTCAGTTCAGACAGAGAAAGAGAAGGAATGTCGGATCCATTTAGATGATAGCGCCCACGGGGAGGTGTATGTATGCTTTGAGGGCCCACTTGGAGCTCATCTAAAAAAGGAGGTGCGGGAAAAGATCTGGAAGGATGAGTATGTTGAGATTTTCTCCTTGTTACCACTAGAAAAGTTCAATTTGGATAAGGGAAAGAAGGACAATAGCAAAAAAGAGGAGGAGGAAAAACGGAGATGGCGTTTGATTCCACAAACGTTCACTAATTGGCTCCAGGCGTTTGCAATTCTGGCTAGCGTGATTGGTGAAAAGGCGCCTGAGAATTGTTCTCCTCTTTTTTGTTATTTAGATTCAATTGGGGAGGCGTATAGGGTATATGGGGGGTCAGGCTTGGCTCCATTACGACGATCAGTTTAGACAGAGGAAAGCGATTCGTCCGGCGATTCGGTGGGATCAGAAGGACATAAGTCTGTGGTTAAAGGTTATGACACAGACTAAGTTTGGCCATTCCTTTCCTGGGGGGGCCGGCTCTTCAAATGCGCAAAGTGGTGGTCAAGGGGCAGGCGGTAAGTCGGGTCAGTCGGGAACCCAGAAGCATGTTGGCAATTTAATGATGGTCAGTGTAAATTCGGAAGAAGCTGCAAATTCAAGCACCTTTGCTCGCATGGTGCTTCCAGATGCTTTAGGAAGCAGAAAGGAAAAGCAGAGAGTGGTAATTCCAAAGGGGGGATGCCAGTGAAATTAGCCGCGATGGCCCCTTATCTAAATAGTTTTCTGGATGGTGTAAAGGCGGAACTGTTGTTGTCCGGTTTCAGAGATGGTTTTAGAATTCCTGACCCTCCTTTTGAGATACCATGGGGGCAGAAGAATCCCAGGTCAGCTGACCTGTATGGTGGGATGGCGTCGGAAAAGTTGGCGAAGGAAGTTCAGTTGGGAAGGATGTCGGGGCCGTTTAAGGACCCTCCGTTTGAGGATTTGGTTGTTTCGCCCCTGGGGGTGGTGCCGAAGAAAGAGCCAAATAAGTTTAGGCTTATTCATCACCTGTCTTTCCCTCATGGTAGGTCGGTGAATGATGGAATCGATCCGGAAATGTGCTCGGTGGTGTATACGTCTTTTGATGAGGCGGCAAAGTTGGTCCGGAGGTGTGGAAAGGGGGCACTTTTGGCGAAAACGGATATCGAGTCGGCGTTTCGGTTGCTCCCGGTTCATCCAGAGAGTGTTAGGTTGTTGGGCTGTTACTGGGAGGGAGAATTTTTTGTTGATAGGTGTTTGCCAATGGGTTGCTCGGTTTCTTGCGTGCTTTTTGGGGCGTTCAGTTCTTTTCTCGAATGGGTTGTCTGGGACATGTCGGGTTTTGATTCCGTGATTCATTACCTAGAAGATTTTTTGTGTGTCGGTCCGGGTGACTCAGGCTGTTGTGAGAGGCTTCTTAGGGCTGTGGAGTGGGTGGCAGAGCGTTTTGGCGTACCGCTTGCTCCAGGAAAAACGAAGGGGCCTTGTACGTGCCTGTCTTTTTTGGGAATCGTGATTGATTCGGTGGCTTGGAAGTTCCGTTTACCGGAGGATAAGGTGGAGGCGTTGCGGGTTGAGGTGTCTCGAGCTAGACGGGTGAAGAAATTGTCATTGAGAGAGGTTCAGTCACTAATTGGTAAATTGAATTTCGCTTGTCGCGTTATTCCAATGGGTAGGGTCTTTTCTCGGCGTCTGGCGAGCGCCACGGCGGGAGTGCGGGCCCACATCATTTTGTTCGACTTACCAGTGAGCATAAGGCGGATTTGGAGGTGTGGGACAAGTTTTTGGAGCAATATAATGGACGATCATTGCTCATGGAAGAGGCAGTTTTAAACGAGGAGTTGGACCTGTTTACGGATGCGTCGGGGGGAGTGGGTTTTGGGGCGTATTTTAAGGGCCAATGGTGCGCGGCTGCATGGCCTGCCAAGTGGTTTCAGCTAGACCTTGTTAAGAATATTGCTTTGTTGGAGATTTTTCCCATCTTGGTGGCAGTGAACCTGTGGAAGGAGGAGATTCGGAATAGAAGAGTCCGTTTTAATTGATAACATGGGAGTGGTGTGCTCCATTAACAGCTTGATTGCATCCTCTCCTCCGGTGATTCGAGTTCTGCGGCAGCTTGTTTTAACTTGTTTATCGCTCAATGCTCATGTGACGGCTTCTCATGTGCCAGGTATTAGGAATTCCATTGCTGATTCTTTGTCTCGTTCACAGTGGGAGTGTTTTCGGATCTTGGCCCTGGATGCAGAGGAAGCGGGCCTGTAGTGTCCAGCCAGGCTTTGGAAGGTGGTCTCAGGGCTGCTGAACCCCTAATACGGGCATCTCTGTCTTTTGGTACTTGGTCGATCTACGAGTCAGTTTGGAGTTCTTGGGAAAACTGGTTGGGGACACGTTCCTATGGCACCTCTGGGGAGGATCAATTGGGCGTGTTGCTGGCGTGGTTGGGTTTTGGAGCGGAAGAAGGTTGGTCGGTGTCTAGGGTGGGGCAGGTTAGGGCCGGTTTAGACTTTGGATTTAAATTGTGGGGTCAAGTTGATTTGACCAAGTGTTTTTTGGTCAGCCAGGCCATCAAGGGGTTCAGACGTCGGGGCAATAGGGCGGATTGCCGGCGTCCGCTGTCATTTGGTATCCTTGAACGGTTGGGGGCGGTGTTGGTCGATATTTGTGTGTCACGGTTTGAGTGTTCTCTTTTTCGGGCGGCTTTTTCCCTTGCCTTTTTGGGGCATTGAGGGTGGGGGAGTTGGTATCTCCGGGACGGTATTCCGGTGGGGGTTCGTTGGATAGGGACGTATTGGTGGGTGACAGTGGTTTGGAGTTTTGGATAAGGAGGTCAAAAACGGACCAGGAGGGTAGGGGAAAAAGGGTGGTTTTGGGCGCAGTGCCAGGATCTCTGATGTGCCCGGTGCGCTGCTTGCAGGATTACAGGTCATGGCAACAGAGTGGCGAGGGGCCATTGCTGCATCATGCTGACGCTTCCTTCTTGTCAAAGTTTCAGTTTGTGGCGGTTTTTCATAAAGGTCTGGACAGATTGGGTATCAATGGGTCTAGGTTCGCTTCTCACTCTTTCAGGATTGGGGCAGCTATGGAAGCGGTAGTTGGGGGTTTGGGTTCAAAGGTGATACAGCGGATTGGAAGGTGGGAATCGGAACGTTATAGGTCGTACGTTCGCACTGGGGCTTTGGGTGCGGACCTACATTGAAAAGAGAACGTTGGGTTATTTTGTTTGCACGTTGGTTAATGGTGTTTTTTTGTCATTACAGGTTGCACTCCTTTGCTGTTGTGGATCCTGAGTCATTCCTTTGTGTATTGGGGAGCTCGGCGTGCGGATGTTCGGCGAGAAGGGCGGCAGCTGGGTTTTTCGCGAAGTGTGGCGGTAATCAGGTGGTTGGTTTTAGGGGTATGGGTTGGAACAGGGTCTTGCAGGAGGTACAAAATAGCGCTAGGCTTGACAAGGACCCTGATATTTTAGTTCTTCATGCAGGGGGAAATGATTTGGGGGTCCGTCCTTTTCGTGAATTGGTCAAGGATATTAAGCATGATCTTCTACGGTTGTGGTTGTCATTTAAGGGGTTAACTGTGGTATGGTCGGAGATTGTCCCGAGAAAGACTTGGCGGCATGCGAGATCGGTTGTCAAGTTAAATAGGGCATGGATAAAGGTTAATAGGGCGGTGTCCAATTTCATGGTTAGGAATGGGGGGGTGGTTCGGCACTTTGATCTGGAGAGAGGGAGTGGGGAGTTTTGCCTGGCTGATGGTGTTCATCTGAATGATGTGGGCATGGATTTGTGGGCATTGGGCCTGCATGACGGTATTGAGAGGGTCATAGCTTTTCGGTGTGGGGGGGGTCTCAGGCAATCAAGGATTTCAATTGCCTTCGTTGTGGCATTTGGAGGGAGGGGGTCCTTGAAGTTGGTGCTAAATTGGTTTGGGGGATCTGTGGTAATATGGATTCCTCAATGTTCTTATCTGTGGTTTGGGTCTGGTGATTTGGGGGGACTTCCGGCAGTGATTGGTCGGATCCCCAGGGATTAAGTGGACAGTGCAACCCCGATGGGGTTTTGGTGCTCCCGAGCCAGTAACGGCTGGGAGTAATTTATGGTATGTGTTTGTCCACAAAAAAGTATTCTTTACATTTTGGTCACCAGATTTGAGAGCTTCAAGGAACCTCCCAAGGTTGCGTTTATATTTACAAATGTTGTACGTTACTTAAATAAAAAGCTGCTGTGGCCATTATATTCCATTATAGTTTCCTGGTGTTATTTGGGGCTCAGGTGGGTGGGGAGTGGACTTGGGATCAGTGGTTGGAAGAGGCAACTCAGCTGCACATCGCCAACTCCAATGTCAAGCAGTGTGATGTAGCAGCATCATCATTACCACCTAACAACACACATCTCATGAAGGAAAATCAGTTCCAGCCATCATATTAGGGGTGAGTTAATTAAATGCTTTACCAAATATAGCAGGATAAATTCCATGTTGATAATTTTGCATGGCCCTCGAATGATGGTATAAATATCCAAATGGCTCTTGGCAGAAAAAAAGGTTCTCTACCCCGGTCCTAAAGTAATACTGTATCACCTCTCAGTACATCACTTCTCAGAACAGCTATAGCAAAAGCCACTGTGCCAGCTTTAGAGCCTTCCCTTTCCAAGATTTCTCCTTCATTGCTTCCAATGTAAATGAGGAGGAACAGAGTACATTGCTGAAAATGGGATTTCTGTATGATCTTAAACTGGTGAACTTCCCAGCCTCCAACAAGGTGTCCCATAGAGAAGTTAAATCACATTTTCTCCAAGACAGCTGATTGTGATGTTCAGTCTCTAATGCTGAGCATGAGCAGTGGCAGGTGGGGGAGAACTGTGCAGGTATAAACAGCTGCACAGTTCTCCCTCAATGATCAGGCAGTGCTTTATGAGCACTCTGCCTCATCATCAGAGAAGCGGTCAGGGAAGATTGGGGTTCCAACATCCCAACTATAAATTGCATTCAGAAATGTCTTTACATTTTCTTGTCCATATGATTTATTTAACCCCTTAACTCACAGAGCTTTTTTTTCGATTTTTCGTTTTCATTTTTCGCTCTCCTTCTTTCCAGAGCCATAAGTTTTTTATTTTCCCGTCAATATGGCATGTGAGCACTTCTTTTTTGCGGAACGAGTTGTACTTTTGATAGACATCATTGGTTTTACCATCTTGTGTACTCGAAAACGTGAAAAAAATTCCAAGTGCGGTGAAATTGCAAAAAAGTGCAATCCCACACTAGTTTTTTGCTTGGCTTTATTGCTAGGAACAATGAATACTAAATCTAACCTGCCATTATGATTCTCCAGGTCATTACCAGACATGTCTATGTTCTCTTTTATCTAAGTGGGGAAAAAAATTTCCAAAGTTTGCTAAAAAAGAAAAAAAAAAATTTAATGATACCACTTTTGTACAAATTTGTTCTTTTGATCGCCAGTTATTGCATTTTAATGTAATGTCGCGGCGACCAAAAAACGTAATTCTGTCATTTTGAATTTTTTCTCGCTACGCCGTTTAGCGATCGGGTTAATGCTTTTTTTATTGATAGATCGGGCGATTCTGAACCCGGCGATACAAAATATGTGTACGTGTGATTTGAACTTTTAGGGGTTTTTTGCTTTTTTTTTTTTAAACATTTTTTTTTTATTTTTGGCATGCTTCAATAGCCTCCATAGGAGGCTTGAAGCATGCACAACTCGATCGACTCTGCTACATATGGGTGATGAGCAGATCGCCCATATGTAGCAGATTTAATGCAGTGCTTTGAGCGCCGGCCACCGGGCGGCTCAAAGCGATCTGCCTGCAACAACCATAGAGGTCTCTATGAGACCTCTGGTTGTCAGGGCAATGAGTCGCCGACCCCCGATCACGTGGTGGGGGTCGACAATGAGCTCACTTCCGGCCTGGCGGCGGGAAGTGCTATTTAAATGCCCGCTGTCAGCTTTGACAGCAGGATTTAACTAGTTAATAGGCGCGGGCGGATGGCGATTTTGCTATCGCCTATTGCGGGCACATGTCAGCTGTTTATAACAGCTGACATGTCGCGGCTTTGAGGTGGGCTCACCGCCGGAGCCCACTTCAAAGTAGGCGATCCTTACCGATGACGAACTATTCCGTCATCGGTTAGGAATGGGTTAAAAGAGGGGCATGCAGTTTTAACAAGACATGACTTCTACTGCTTTGCATGTAGATTAAAAAAAAAAAACAAGGACATTTGTAATCACTACTCAGTCAGCAGGGAACATGTCAAAATGAAACCAGGTCCATGGGCAATATGCAGATTGTAAAGGGTTATCTGTCATTTGTTGTACTGTTGTATTATCAGATAGTTCCCGCTGCCACTAGGGGTGATTTCGCATTGTTGTTCAGATTGGCCCTAGCCACAATTGGCACAAAAGGAACAACAAATATTGAGACAGTAACTCAATTTGACAATATCCATATCTGTAGCAGCATAACTTTTGCCATTTACAGCTATTTCTAAGCTTCTAAGCTTGTCATATGTTCCAAGGGTTCAGAAATTCACTTATAACAGCAGGATTACAGATTTAACCTTTTTGTTCCTTTAGTCTGTTGTCTTAATTAGATTATAATGCCTAGAGCTGTCGTTGTAATAACGTCCATCATTATACTTCCCGATTTCTAGGCCAATGCTTTATCCAAAGTATCTTTTAATTGAAACACTAGTTTTAATCATGTCAGACATTTACAAGAGTCATACTAAATTAAAAATGATTCCACAATGCCCTTACAAGAACCACACTAAATATACTAGATGCTAGGTCTTTATTGATAACTCGGCCTTGAGGCCTTGAAAATTACCCAGCAGCACATATATGTCTCCAGCAGAGATAGGGAACATCCAGTTCTTCGGCTACTGCTTTGATTTTTTTTCAGCAACTTACTATGAACCTTTTTATAAATAATGTTGTTAACACATATTGCAAAGCAGATTTAATGAATTAATTTATCAGACGATGAAATGTATGCATCATTACCATCATAATAGAGCATGTAGGCATGTGTAGGTAGTGCCTTTAATGCCTGAGAAAGAGCTGGGGCCTGAGAAAAGTAAATGATTGGTAAGGAATGTAAGCATTCCCCAGTGATACCTGGTGGAGGTAGCACAAGAACAAAATACTAAACAATCATTAGGAATGGGGTGCCAAGAATCCGCCAGTCACATTGATTCTGGGACCCACTCTTCACCTACAAGCAAATGTATTTTATTACCCTCATTCACAAATTTACATCTGCTTCCATATAACAATAAATTAGATAGGTTAGTAAATGAATAATATAGTGAATCAAATGAAGTGTATTGTGTCAACTATTGCTCATATAAAGAAAATGGTGGGCATGTAGGGGGTCAGCCCCTACTAAGAACTGAATTACACTGTGACTTTAAGAGACAATGCTCCCTCTGATTTATGTGCACTTGGACAAGCCCTTTTCCACCTGCAACATGCTGTGTGTTGGTTTGAGCAAGGAACAGGAAAGTTAGGATCCTGAAGTGGAGACAAAGAGACTTGGGCCTGTGTCAGGAAGACAGACTGATAAGGGTGTTCAAGCCCTGATAGACTGTTGAAAAATGAATCAGCGGCTTGAAGGAAGAAGAGAGTGCCCGCTTACTGCAGGATCAGCTAGCAGGACAAAAAAAGGATCACATAGCACAGCAGTGGCAGTTTGCCCCAAGCACCTATAACCAGGATAGAGGAAGCAACGCTGTGGTAGCAGTGTCCCTTCAGCAATGAAAGTGGGATGAGACTTGATCATACCTGGAAGTAGACAGAATCGTTAACCGTAAGGAAAAGTGCAATACAGCAAACTCAGTTCCTGTTATGATTCCACCACACGGCGGGGGAAGAAGGTGCCACTGAACTCCACCCCCCACTGACCCTACCTACTTGCCGGTCCCACCCTAGCCGGTGGGTGACAACTGGGCGGCGGTCCCTACCTCGGCGTAAGTGCAGGGAGCTACAGTGAGGGTAAACCGAGGGTGGAATGAGTGCAGGACAACCCAAGGGAGACAAGCAGCAGCAAGGAGGGCCACTAGAGTGAAACTAAAGAGTGAATAAACCTGAAGGGTAAAACCACGAAACCCCAAACTAACACAAAAAATGCTAAGCTTTCAGCAAAGACAAAAGCAGAAAGCTGGAGTCCCAGAGGTACTCAACGAAAGAGAGGCCGGGAGGCTGTCAGAGGTAGTACCGGACAGCGCGGTAGGGAAGGCAGGAATCCGTACAACAGAAGAATCACCGGCAAGGAGTGAAAGCCCTGTGGAGTGCTAAATAGGAAGAAGGCGGGACATAAGCACAGGAAACAGTGAAGCAGCCAATCACCAGAACGGAGGAAGAACGATGAACGAAAAAGAACTAGTTGATCAGAAACTGTATATTAAGACTGGTTGTGTGGCACAGCCAGTAAGGCAGCGAGACTTGCTGTGGAACACAGACTAGACCCCGGTACGAATCCTGACAGTTCCACTACATTGGGACCAGGTAGAAGCTAGCAGAATTTCTCCTCACCACTGGAGAACTGTGAGTGACACCGGTGTTCAACTGCGATAGGGTATAGAGCAGGTTTCTCTAGTTAGGGCGCTGTGGCAGCGTGGCCTGAATATCAGAAGCCAGGTTGGAATTTAGAAGACAGTGGTCTGTAGATATTGTTTATACTGTTTGTTTTGAACTTTGTATTGCAATAGCTGTAGCGCAGTTTGTGTGACAAGTTCCAGATATCGCTCCTTATATCTGATATTGCTGTTATCATTATAAGAAATGTTAGTTTCATTTCCAGGCACAAAATCCTCTGTCTTTCAATAAAGCCAGTGTTTTGTTTCTGTCTTTTCGTCTACTGTACTATTTAAACCCTGCCAGTCAGTGTCATTCTGTCATTGCTCCAGGCACACAACAGCAATGAGGCCTACCAGAGAATTCACCTGTTCTCCAATTGACCAATCCGAGCATGCCTATCGTCCAAGGGATGATTAGATGACTGCTTAGTATTAAAAATGCCACCGGATAAGGTTTGCATAAGGTGCCTGTCACACAGATGTCTATGTGTAGCGCATCATGCTGGGGCCTATCTGCATGCTGTATTGTGACCAAGTATTGGTAAGTATGACGTCTTTTTTATGTGATTTTTTTCTATTTGATGTCTTTTTAAATTAAATGCTTTTAGGTAGGGACTGAAAGTCAATAAGGACCGTTGACGCGGGTTGCAAACTTTTGTATTGTGTCCAAAATATCAACTCAAGTAACTTTTAGCCTTGCAGAATGCAGACAGGCCCTGTAGTGTTTGTGAGTGGTATTGGGGTGTCTGTCATTGTGGGGTGCACTTGTATAGTGCTGGTGTCAGGGTCCTGTCAGCGCCAACATGCAGCCTCCGCTGAGTAGGGACTCACCTTCACTGTAGGGGGGCCCGGGGTAAGGTACGGCCGGAAAGTACTGACAAACAGGACCTGGGGACGCTGAAGTTTAGCATGCAGAGCAGGACCTGCGGTCATGTGACTTCAAGGGGCGGGGCTTAGCGTCCTGCTTCCAGAGATCAGCAGGACACTATACAGAAATACTCAGAGTCAGGCAAAATGGAGGTCATACACAGAGATAGCTGTTATGATTGAGTAGGAGGCAAAAACAGAAATGCTAGCTAAGTCCTGAAAACCAGAGAAGTTGGCAACTATCAGATTGCAGACCCCTGAACCTATCAACACAACTAGCAGTAGCCGTGGGGGGTTCCTACGATGACCTAGACCCCTCGATCACAGCCGGAGAGATACATAGGCCTAAAGAAGGAAAGGGGAAATCTAACTGCCCCAGAGCAGACCCCAAAGCAATAGGCAGCCCCCCACATATAATGACGGTGAAGCAAGATGAAAACACTTACACAGACAGAAAGACAGGCTGAGCAAAGACGGGGCCCAAAAACTACTGTCGGGATCCCTCAGATACTTCTTTCATCCAAAGGACCGATGTTCTCTAATATGTCTCTAATTGATTGCCCCATCGAGAAGAATTACACAGACACAAGCTGTATGATACAACTCGGGATGCCTGCTGAGCGCCTCTGCCCCCTCAGTCAAGCTTTCCCCTTTTATGATAAAGAATTTAGATATTTACAGACATGCGCAATAAAGAAAAGAAAAATAGTTACACAACTTGTTCTTCTACAACAGCTTTGCCATGTAAGCAGGAAATATTTGACCTTGGTTCACAAGGGAAAATGGCTGAGTCATATCCCTGAAGAAAAAATAATGTCCAGCAGATTTTATTTAACTCATTCAGTTCTTATCATTCCCCCCTTTGACATCTTCATTTTCCACAATCTGGAACACTGGATCCTGCAACAACAGCGTATAGTGGCTCGTTCACCAGGTACTATCCCAGGCCGACGGGTTGCCCAAGGGAGACAGGTCTTCTACCTTCTCCATCCCCCAGATACTGAAGCCACGTCCATCATTGCAAGAGTACGCTCCTTCATGCCAGAAATGAGATGTCAACCTAGGACTCAAAGGAATAATAGTTAAATTCTTGTTGTTTACAGTCAAACTTCCTTATCTATTTCTACATCTTTTCTTGCATACAGAGATACACCAAAAAACAAGTTTCAATAGCACATATATTATAAGGAGACAAACGGCAATACGTAATAAACTTAGTATTATCCCAGCTATCCAGCCTCCAATACCCTTAAACCAATTAGCTGGATTAAGAAAGGAGAAAGTGTCTGACCACCAACTATCTTTAGTACGATCATTGTCTTTATCATACTGATCTCTAAGTCTTTGAACATCCTCTTTTTTTAATTTTAACTTTATAGTACTGTTGGGATCTATATAATGACAGCAAGCGGGTCCGATGACCTGACACATACCACCTTGCGCTGCCGTTAAATAATCTAGTACTATAGTATGTTGATTAGTGACTATAATAAGCTGATTTTGGACAGCAACAGTGGTGTTCAGTATATCCAGTATATCCCAGATTTGATCATCCAAATAATCTGTAGCCCTAACCAATTTATCCCACATTTGAGTAATCATAGGATAAATAAAAATAGAGCTGACAATTTTATTGGCCACACTCATCTGCACTATATGTGGTCTCCCAGAGAGGCGAGGTGTATTGTCAGCGGCTCTTTTGTATAACGTGTGTTTAGGTATGCTCTGAGTATTCAACTGGTCGTTCGGAATAACAAAAGTAGCTGGAGTCAAACGACCCAGAGTACAAGCACCTCTTACCCCTACTGGCAGCCATTTATATGCATTGTCTCCACATACCCAGAACATGTCACTAGGTAAGTCCCATAGGGCTGAATGTTGTAATACCAGTCTATGCACTAAATCGATGAATGCAGATGCATTCTGGAGCATGCACCAAGGTGGAGATTGTCCTAAGGGACTACAATAACCTGCATCAGGATTTCCACAAGGAGAGGTTCCCTTCTCATATCCAGAGGACTCGTTACAAGGCATATTACCGGGAACTTCAATACAAGTTTCGTTAGTGCCCTGGGGAAATAAATTGGAATATTCCCATGACATATTATGTAACCTTCTCTCTAGCAGCATTGGTTTGAAGGCATCAGTAGAGTGAGAAGTTACATTAAAACTAACTTGTAGACCATATGTTGGAACTTGCCCCAGGTAGGTTAACTGAGTTCTATTCCTGGGTACCCAAACCCCTCCTTTATATGCCAAATATTGAAGGTGTGTACTACTTCCTGAAAGGTTACCCTGCCACCAAGGGTATCCTACCCATCCCACAATGGGTATACCAACAGTCATATTCCATAACTTCACATTATTTGTGGCATTATTAGCAAGTGTATCAGAACAATTAGTCCAGGCAAATAACTCTTCAGGTGGAACAGGAATAACCAGAAACGGAATACTTGTGGCTGATACTGGTGAATACGTGCAGATCCAGCAATCTGCTGGAGACTGAGTGTCATTTGACCAGTCTTTCAGTAATTTTTCATGATGTTGTATAAACTTATTATTCAAGGACATTGGAGAATTTAAACTGTCCCACGCAGCTACTATCATTAATATAGACAATGCAGAAAAACCAAACCAAAGCATTATGCACTCTTATGTATTGCTAACTCCTGTGGCTAGTTTGCAATGTGATGCGTGGATCCAGGTTGGTCTTCCTTCCAACTTAACAGAAGTAGGCGTTGTTAGGAGTACTTGGTAAGGTCCTTGGTATCGGGGTTCAAGCGTTTTTCTGGAGTGTTTCTTGACATATACGTAAAATATTCAGGATTGAGAGTCCTCAGTAGTTGATACCTTTTAATGGCTAACTGAAAAGATGGTAATACATTGCAAGCTTACGAGACTACTACGTAACATATACGTGACATATACGTAATCACCGGGTTGCAAGCAGTGAGTTCCTTCCACACTGTCTGGATCTGGAATGGAAGAGAAGACTAGAGAATGCATTTGAGTTAAATGCTTTTGCAACTGGATCACATAATTCATCAAATTATCCACATTAAGTGTTAAGACCTGTGGGTAGTACAACCCTGTGTTTGGTGGTCTTCCAAACAATATCTCGAAGGGTGACAGTTTAGTTTTCCCCGTAGGTGTGTATCTTACTGAGAATAATGCTAATGGGAGACACTCTGGCCATGGTCTACGGGTCTGTTCCATGGTTTTCTGTATTTTCAATTTCAGTGTCCCGTTCATTCTTTCTACCTTCCCTGAACTCTGTGGGTGGTAGGGTGTATGGAACGCCTGTTCTACACCTATCATTTGCATTACATTTTGCATTACCTCAGCAGTAAAGTGTGTGCCTCTGTCTGATTCAATTGTTTCAGGTACACCGAATCGTGGTACTAGCTCCATCACTAGTCTCTTTGCAGTGGCTCGAGCTGTGGCCGTTTTCACTGGGTAGGCTTCTGGCCATCCGGAGAACATGTCAACACACACCAGAACATACTCATATGGTCCACTTCTTGGGAGTTGAATGTAGTCGATTTGCAGTCTCTGGAAAGGATATAACGGCCTAGGACTGTGTTTCCGTGGAGTCTTCACCACTTGTCCAGGATTGTGTGCTAGGCATATGGGACAGGTGGTACAGTGTAGCTGCGCCACCTTCCCAAACCCGGGAGCAATCCAATCGTTCGTGACTAGGCGTGTCATTCCATTGGCGGACATGTGAGTTGGAAGATGAACTGCTTCTGCCATCCTTGGGTACAAAACCCTAGGCAGGCAGTACTTCTGATCTTTCTTCCATATTCCGTTCGTTTTTTCAGCACCCATCTTCTCCCAAGTTTCCTTGTCCGTCTGGGCGGAATCTTCTTGGAACTTTTGTAAGTCTGTAAACAATCCTGATGCATCTTGGTGCACTATGTTTACCTTTTCTGGAGTCCCCAAGGCAGCTTGTTTCGCCGCCTGGTCTGCTTTTTCGTTGCCTTTTGCTTCCATGTTGTCCTTTCTGGTGTGTGCTGGCACCCTCATAACGGCTACCCCCTGTGTCTGGGCCACATTCTCGAGGATTTCTCTGATCAGTGTGGCATGTTTTATGGGTGTTCCTGCTGCTGTCATGAAACCCCTTGTGCGCCACAAAACCCCAAAATCATGTACTATCCCAAAGGCATATCTTGAGTCAGTGTAGATATTTGCTGTTTTTCCTTTGGAAAATTTTAATGCCTCATTCAGAGCTGTTAGTTCAGCTTCTTGTGCAGACATATGGGGTGGAAGTGCCTTTGCTACAATAGTCTCATGTGGTGACACTACCGCATATCCTGTGTGGAATTTTCCACTCTCATCGGCATATCTGCTGCCATCCACAAAAAGCACAAAGTCTGGATTTGACAATTGTGTGTCAGTGACATTGGGCAAGCCAATAACTTCTTGCTGCATCAGTTCTATGCAATCATGTTCAACCTCGTATGAAGGCTCAAAAGAAAGTGATAATGTGTTCTCATCTACATCCCCCCCTTCAGAATCTGCAATTGGCAACAGTGTAGCCAGATTCAAATTCTGAGTTTTGGTAAACGTAACATTAGGAGGCATGAGTAAAGCACATTGCAATCTGAGTTGTCTAGTCATAGAGATATGTTTAGAAGAAACCTGATTCAGGATACCGTATATATCATGTGTGGTACAGACAGTTAGTGGATTGTCCAATACGATATCAGAAACTTTGTCAGGTAGTAATGCAATTGCAGAAACTGCTCTAACACAGGATGGTGTTCCTTGTGCTACAGAGTCTAATTTGGCAGAATAGTATGCAAGAGGTCTATTCTTTTTGTCATGTTTCTGTGTCAAAATGCCAGTAGCATGCCCTCTGATTTCAGCAGCCATTAGTTGAAAAGGTATATCATAGTTGGGTATACCTAATGCTGGGGCTGATACTATGGCCTTCTTTAGATACTGAAATGAGGTCCGTGCAATATCAGTCAATTGGAAAGGTGTTGTGTTGATGCAATCATACAGTGGCTGCATGTGTTCACTAGCATGTATGACCCATTGGCGGCAAGAAGAAACTAAACCCAAAAAGGCTCTCAGCTGTTTGTGAGTTGTCGGTTCTTTTATCTGGGTGACAATTGTGATTCTGTCATTAGTTAGGTGTCGGGTACCATGTGATAGACAATGCCTTAAAAATATGACTTTTGGTTGACAGAACTGTAATTTCTCTCTGTTGACCTTACATCCGTTATCTGATAGAAACATCAATAGTGATAGTGTATGGATTTTACAATTAGTCTCATCAGGTGCACAAAGCAACAGGTCATCCACATATTGTAAGAGCACAATATCAGGTGGGTGTGGCCAGCCGGCCAACACAGATTGCAATGCCTGCGTGTACAGTGTGGGTGAATGCTGCATGCCCTGCGGTAGTCTGGTCCAGGCATATTGTTTGCCCTTAAATGTAAAAGCGAACAAATGCCAACAGCTTTTGTGGAGGGGCACTGAGAAAAATGCGTTCGACAAATCAATCACTGAAAAACATTTCGATTGACTAGGGATTTTTGCCAATAGCGTGTGCGGGTTAGGCACCACTGGTGTCAGAGGGACAAGGATTTTGTTTATTTCTCTCAGATCATGTACCATGCGGTATTTTGGGGCATCACTTGGTCCTCCTTTCTTTTTGACGGGAAACAATGGTGTATTAGCTTGTGATTTAATTGACACCAATGCTCCATTGCTTACAAGATCAGTGACTTGTACCTCAATGGCAGCCTCTTGTTGGGCACTAATGGGATACTGCCGCAGCTGAGGCAACCTTGTATCCATAGGCACCTCTACCACAGCTGGGGATACGGGAAGTAGGCCAATATCCGCATTCCCTTTTGCCCATAAGGTATTAGGTAATTTGTCTAGGGCTGGGTCCCATGGTTGTGAAGTGGTGTCATCAGGACCTTGTGACTCGAGAGCTTGAATTATCATGCAAGCCTCAAGAGTGTCCTCATCCCCATCTGGGATAGTAAGGTGTACTGTACCATCTTCAGCAAATTTGATATCTGCATGTAGTTTCTTTAGTACATCTACTCCCAATAAGCAAATTGGTGCTCTTTTGACAAATAAAAACTTATTCAGGAACATTTTAGGTCCTATCTTAACCGGCAAAGGTTTACTAAAAGGAATTAGGCTAGATTGTCCACTGAATCCTGAGACAAAGGTTGAGTATTCTGAAAGTAGATCTGGAGTTATTAGAAGAGGTTGCTCCGGTGTCTACTAGAAAGGGCACCTTTTTTCCATTGACTTGAATTTTAACTACTGGTTCCTTAGAGTCAAGTTGCATTCTAATTGCACCTAGTCAGTCAGTTGTTTCCTCCCTTCTAGACTGAGATTCCCTATCTGCTTTTCTCTTGTGGCAATCTCTCTGGAAATGACCGGGCTTTTTACAGTAATGGCAAGTAAAAGTCCTTCTCCTTGCTCCCCCTGTTGAGCCTTCTGAATCTTGTGTGAAAAATACTTTCCCTTTTTCTTTTTTGTTTTCCCGTAAGTCCATTTCAATTCCCATGGCTCTCTGCCTCAGACCATGGGCGTTATCTGCTGACCTCCAATCAGGAGTACAATTTTTCAACTTCAATTTTACCTCTGATGTTAACCCATCTACAAAGGATTTAGCAAGCAGTCTCTGTACCCCCGGACTTGTTAGATCCAGTCCTTCATCGCTAAATCCCATTTCTAGTGTCTGATAAAAATCAGCTACTGTTTGTCCAGGTTGTTGTGAAACAGCCGTCTGCGAACCTCGCTGTCTCTGTTTACCTCCCATAAAAGTATCAAGAACCTCTAAAAATATCTCTACTGATGCTTGTGTACGGGGGTTGTTCTCCGCATTTTCTGCTGGTTTTCTAGGTATCAGAGCCTGCCAGAGCTCGTGTTGAAGTGGCAAAGGTAGCTTCAATCTAAGCATATCCTCTCCATCATTCCAAGTACCCCTGTGTACCACCAATACCTGTCTCAAATAAGCAGCAAATCGGGCTGGATTGATAATCGGGTCAGGGGCGTTGGACAACAAAGCCATGCATTCAGTTGCAGTCCAAGGCTGATAATGGGAAGTGTGTATATACCTTGTTACAGGTTCCCCATTGGGTCCAGGCTCTCTAAAAGGTCTGGTGGAGGTCCTAACCGGGGCTAATATATTGGGTGCATGGTGTCGAGGTGCACCACAAAAAAAAGCAAACATCCCTCCAATTAGGGTTTTGTTGACCACAATTACTGCAGACCCATCCAGGTTCATTACTGCCACTAGGTGGCATGGTAGCTATCTGCATCTCTGGGTACAGTTTAGTCGGCGGTGGAGGAGCCACAGGTACTGGTGGTGGCACTGGCAAAGGGACTGGATAGGGTGGAGGCTCATGCATTTTCTCTCCTAGGTCCCCTATTATGGACTTCTTTGGATATACCCATTTCCCTGTCTTCTCATTGTATTCCCACTTTTCCTTCTGAGCAACTTGTGAGCACTTTAAACATGCTTCATCTTGTTCCCCCCATCCCGCATCTGTGATTTTTCCTGATTTTGTGTCTTTTATCTCTTTCCATTTGTCTTCGTTCAAAGCCTCTCTCCCTTCTACCTTGAATTTTTTTAATACCTTTTCTAGGTTCCTTGCTGCACTTCTTCCATATCTATCCTCAATTATATCACATAACCGGTCTCCTTCTTCGGGTGTCTTTTCCTGACTGTTCCCCATCTTTCTATCCTGTTTCTCTTGTTCCTTCCTGTTAGTCCTCTGCCTTAGGTGGTGTATTGGGTAAGCTCAAGACTAGGCTCTACTATACCTCGTTACCTTCTTCCTAAGGTGCTAACAGGCTAAATGGGGTGTCTGTTCCTCCTTGTACTACGTGTTTCGTGTACTTATATGCTATGTAACATTCGAACAGAAACACTCCCACAACACACAGGATTGTAAACAAAGTATCCATCTGTCGGGGGTTCTTCAGTCATATCCTGTCACAGGCTCATTTCGTGGTCCTGTGCTCATTCGGTCACACTCTTATCTGTCACAAGGTTTATTCGTAAAGGGTGTTGATTTAAGCTTAGGCGGTGACCTCCCCGAAAGGACGCTGTCACATAACCCAGTTAGGCAATATCACCACTCTTTGAACGAATACCTACTGTGCAGCTTATTTTTCTACTTTCCACAATCTTTCGAATCAAGGCAGCCACTCAACAACCTCCTTGGTTCCTAACACGGAATCGTCTATTGTGAAAAACTTGTCCGTCCGGGCTGCGCAGTATGAACTGTTCACCCAGCCTTAGATTCCGTAATGTTAGACCTCTCAACGTATCATTCAATGGGATATGTGTATTTAATGCTAGTAATATCCACCATTCATCTCCCTTACGTACGTGGTGAAATTTTTGTATATTCAACCCTGGGACTGTTCCCGCAAACGTCCATGCACCATACCCATTTTGATTTGCATCAGCTCTTCTCCTAAAGATAGCAGTATACAGGCAGAATCTACAATAACCTCTCATTCGA
Source organism: Dendrobates tinctorius (assembly GCF_039654945.1). Taxonomy (NCBI): domain Eukaryota; kingdom Metazoa; phylum Chordata; class Amphibia; order Anura; family Dendrobatidae; genus Dendrobates; species Dendrobates tinctorius. The sequence continues at coordinate 28,692,387 of NW_027361705.1, forward strand.
GCAGAAGTTACATATGTATGTCACACCCTATTTCCTCAGAGTTCTTATATGGACCTGATTTTATGGCCCCCTCCTCTACTAGATTCCCCTTGATTCGGACCTTAGTTAAAATGATATATTATGAAGAGCAGAGAAGAGAAGAATGATCTCTTACCTGGCCAGGTGTTTAGGTCTGCTGTTCACAATTTCATCAGTAACCGGAGTGGTCCGTAGGTCGGGTGGTCTCGGAGAGGTGCCTATTTCAGGTCCCTGTTCGGGCGCCAGGAAACTGTCGGGATCCCTCAGATACTTCTTTCATCCAAAGGACCGATGTTCTTGGGTGTAGGACACCATATGTCTCTAATTGATTGCCCCGTCGAGAAGAATTACACAGACACAAGCTGTATGATACAACTCGGGATGCCTGCTGAGCGCCTCTGCCCCCTCAGTCAAGCTTTCCCCTTTTATGATAAAGAATTTAGATATTTACAGACATGCGCAATAAAGAAAAGAAAAATAGTTACACAACTTGTTCTTCTACAACAGCTTTGCCATGTAAGCAGGAAATATTTGACCTTGGTTCACAAGGGAAAATGGCTGAGTCATATCCCTGAAGAAAAAATAATGTCCAGCAGATTTTATTTAACTCATTCAGTTCTTATCATTACCTAGATAGGAACGGATAGGAAGGCTGCTGTCTGCAATCTGCCAAAACCCTATCAGAGACAAAAGCCAACAAGCTGATATAAAAATGGCCCTGAAGCAACTAAGCTTCAAAAACTAAATCAGCACTCAGGTACCATCAGAAGACAGAGCTCACGGAACACTGCACACTCCAGCAGGGAGTGGCAGAATCCAAAAAGCAAGAAAAACAAAAACAAATCTTAGATGCAAAAAGGCAAAACAGAAAACTTAGCTTTAGGAGAGCAGGAATCAGACTGGTGTCCAAGAGTCCACAGAGAAATCACCCGCAGGGCAGAAAGGGCGTAGGCTGCCTTAAATCCAGTCAGTGACTCCACTCAGCCAATCATCTTCATTAGTCCCAGGTGTCTGATAATCAGGCTCACTACCTTCCTTCACTAGAATAGGGAGTTCACCAGGCCTCAGTGACGGAGGGGAAAATGAACTCACAACAGATAGCAGTAAAGTACCAGGGATGAGACAGAACGGATAGTCGGGGCCAAGCAGGGGTCAAAGCCAAACAGACATAGAAGGTACCAAGCAGAATCCAACAAGCAGTAAAGCAGTATCCAGAGAACAGACCGAGTCGTACAAAGAGTATCAGATAAACAAGAACACAGCACAAACACACTCAGGGGTCACCACACTATGCCAAGGGCGAAAGTATAACTGACGGGGATAGGAGCTTCCTGAGGCTATAAGAAGCCTCTCCCAGAACCAGGAAGAGGCCACAATCATAAGCCCCAGGTGTGCAGGTAAGCCTGCACTGGGATCACAAGCTTTAACCCCAGAAATGCCAGTCATCAGCACTGGTTCCAGTCATTAACCCCACATGTGCGAGTCAAACCCGCACTGAGATCATGACAGTACCCCCCTCTCAACGGGGGGCCTCTGGACCCCCAGGCTTGCCCGGGTACTTAGCATGGAAAGCCCGCACTAGGCAATCAGCATGCATCAACCGTACCGGTACCAAGGATCTGTCTTCCGGACCATACCCCTTCCAATGAACCAGGTACTGTACCGACGGCCGTACCAACCTAGAATCTACGATATGACCATCGTACTCCACCTGCCCCTCGACCAAAACAGGAGGAGCAGTGGACTCGGAGTCCCCCCAGACTGTTTCAAAAGGTTTCAGCAGAGATTTGTGGAAAACGTTAGGGATCTTGAAAGAGGGTGGAAGGCACAGCCTATACGCCACTGGATTGATTTTTTTCCACAATCTTGTATGGGCCAATGAATTTGGGCCCCAACTTGGCTGAAGGAACCTTCAACTTAATGTTTCGCGTGGAGAGCCAAACCTTGTCTCCAACCTGAAACGTGGGCCCTGGTGTTCGTTTCCTGTCCGCGAAAAACTTATACCTGCCCTGAGACCTAGGTATACTCCGCGGGGTTTCTGCCCACATATTCTGTAATCACTGAACAGAGCCCTCAGCCCCGGGACACCCCGAGTCCAGACGAGAAAACTCACCAAAATGAGGACTGAACCCATAATTGATCAAAAAAGGAGTCATACCCGTGGATGGACTCACCCGACTATTGAAGGCAAATTCAGCCAACAGCAGTGCATCGCACCAGTCATTCTGTCTAGCAGAGGTTAGACACATGAGGATCTGTTCCAGGGACTGGTTAGTGCGTTCCGTCTGACCATTGCTCTCAGGATGGTATGCAGACGAAAAGGACAGAGGCATCCCTAATTTTTTGCAGAAAGCGCACCAAAACTTAGCCACAAACTGCACACCACAATCAGACACCACATTCAGGGGTACCCCATGCAACCGAATCACATGCTGCACAAATAGCTGCACAGATAGCACTGCAGCCTTTCAGCGCTGGAGTCCTGGGTTCGAATCATTGACATTCTTAGACCCTGGACGAAATGTAATCGTAAACTGAAAATGGGAAAAAAAAGTGACCAATAGGCCTGTCTGGGCGTTAGTCTTTTAGCAGACTCAGTGTATGACAAATTTTTGTGATCCGTGATCACCGTTACCGGGTGACTGGCCCCCTCCAAAAAGTGCTTCCATTCTTCAAACGCCAATTTGACCGCAAGAAGCTCTCTATTGCCTACGTCGTAATTCCTTTTCGCAGCAGAGAACTTCTTGGAAAAGAAAGCACATGGCCTGAAGTTGGTTAGAGTGGGAGGCCCTTGGGACAACACTGCCCCCACCCCCACCTCGGAGGCGTCCAGTTCCATGAGGAATGGTTTGGACGGATCTGGCTGTACTAACATGGGAGCAGACATAAAGCTTCTTTTCAGGGTCGCAAAGGCCTCTTTTGCGAGCGAGGACCAGTTTCTCACATCCGCACCTTTACATGTAAGATCTGTGAGTGGTTTGACCACCTGTGAAAACCCCCGAATAAATTTGCGGTAATAATTGGCGAACCCCAAGAAGCGCTGAAGACCCTTAAGGTCTCGGGGTTGCACCCAATCCGCAATGGCCTGCACCTTCTTGGGGTCCATGCGAAAACCCTCACAGGACACAATTTATCCCAAAAAAGACAATTCTTGAACAAAAAACACACATTTCTCCAATTTGGCATACAGATGATTTTCCCTCAGTCTTTGGAGAACGGTTCGTACATGATTCAGATGAGATTGACTGTCGGGAGAGTATATCAGAATATCATCTAAGTAGATAACAACAAAACGACCAATGAGATCCAAGAATACCACGTTGATGAAATTCTGAAATATGGCTGGGGCATTGGTAAGACCAAACGGCGTGACTAAATATTCAAACAGTCCCTCAGTCGTGAGAAACGCGGTTTTCCATTCATCCCCCTCCCAGACCCTTATCAAATTATATGCCCCCCGAAGGTCCAGTTTGGAGAACCATTTTGCCCCTGAAAGTTGGTTACACAAATCGGGAATCAACAGAAGGGGGTACGTATTTCGTACAGTAATCTTGTTGAGCTCACGAAAATCGAGGCAGGGACATAAACCGCCATCTTTTTTCTTTACAAAAAAAACCTGCCGCCACAGGTGAGACTGAGGGACATATGTGTCCTTTGCGAAGACTCTCAGCAATGTAATCTTTCATGGCCAAGCGCTCAGGGCCAGATAAATTAAACAGACAGGCTTTAGGCAATTTAGCCCCCGGGACTAACTCGATAGCGCAGTCAAAGGGTCTATGTGGCGGCAACGTCTCGGCCTTGCTTTCAGAGAAGACATCTTCGAAATCTTTCAGGTACTCCGGAATACCTTCCAGCTCGACAGATGACACAGATACAGATTTAACAGGTTCAACCAATAGTGCAGACTTATCACATAACATCGAATCATAAAACCCCCACTGAACAATCTCCCCCGTTTTCCAGTTAATGACTGGGTTATGGCATTGTAACCAGGGCATGCCCAACACCAATCCTGCAGGTAGATTGTCCAGAACCAAACAACTTAAGTTTTCCACATGGGTAGTGCCTGCTTTGAGCGAAAACAAGTCAGACATAAAGAGAATTCCCTCTTTAGTGAGGGGGGAGGAGTCAATGGCCACCACTTTGATCGGAACCTTAAGTTTAACTGTCCCTATCTTACAGCGTGTTACCAATTGGGAGTCAACTGCTTTTCTCTCCGGCGTTGTCTCTCCTTTTCCTTCAGGGAGAGAGCCCCTACGTCCATGGGTACAGAAACAGTCTCATTTCCACTAGGGAACAATGGAGTCTCCGCCTGCATCACCCCCCTGGCCCGCAGCCTGCGGTCCATCTGGACGGCCTGGGTCATGGCGTCCTCGAGTGAGTTAGGTGGGGGATGTAATGCCAAAGCATCCTGTAACCGCTCGGATAAGCCTCTGCGAAAGAGTCCTCGGAGTGCATTGTCGTCCCAAGAGACCTCTGCGGCCAAGGGGCGGAATTCTGTACAAGACCACTCAGCCGAGTGTTTCCCCTGACAGACACTCATCACCATGTCCTCTGCCAATCGCACTCGGTCAGGCTCATTGTATAGTACAAGTTATTTTTAATGGTTTCAACACTCCAATTAATTAATACCAACTATTGATATAGTTTCAATCAGTTATACTCAGCTCTTTGAACCTTCCTAGAAGGTCATTGAAACTTTCAATGAGATGGTCAAATTGTCCAAGCAGAGCAAATAACTGGCTTACACTTATCTACCAACAAAGGACCTTCATTGCCATAATTAGGTTATCTTGTGCTCCTAAGCCCCTCCTCCAGCTTGCTGTATTTTTGCTATGTGGCACACAGGATGCCCCCTCCTCCAGCTTCTTGTATTATATACTGGTTAAAACAGGTATTGAGGGGATGTGTTTATAGCCAATGGACAATAGACTTGTGACATCATTCCCCATATGGTGGGGCTGGACACACCTTTGAGCGGGATATTTTAAAAGAACTAGGACACATGTTCTCTGGCACTCTCGGCTCATGGAGGATGACTGGTCGACATCTATCTGAATAATGTAACGTATGAATAATGCTTGTTTCTGATTAATGCATTTGTATTTATAGTTTTATATTGTTTATTATTTAATCTTATCATTTACTAAGTAAATCAATTTAGTAAATTCAGTTCTTGTGTGAGCATTTTCTTATTCATCACAATCCATTGGAACCCTTACAATACACTCATCATATATGTGCCCGAGGGCCTCAAAAAACGCATTCACAGACACTCTCTCAAGGGCAGTGGGAGGAAGGGAGAAAGCCCAAGCTTGTGGGGACCCTCTTAATAAAGACATAATGACCCCTACCTTCTGACTTTCATCCCCAGAGGAACGTGGCCTCAAACTAAAGAAAAGTTTGCAACCCTCCATGCAGCGTCGGACTGGAACACCTTGGGCCCACCAGAGAAAATCATTCTTGGGGCCCACTATGTAGCTACATAGAAATAAATACAAGACCACCAATTGTGCGGTAAAACACGCTAATATCTGGGTATAATATAAGGTAGTACAAATCTTAATTATGTAGCAGGGGTTGGGGTAGCCTCCCTCATAGAATATAAAGCAGCCCCCTCATAGAATATAATGTAGACCCCTCATAGAATATAATGCAGCCCCCTCATATAGTATAATGCAGCCTCCTCATAGAATATAATGTAGCCCCCTCATAGAATATAATGCAGCCCCCTCATAGAATATAATGCAGCCATCTCATAGAATATAATGTAGCCCTCCATACAATATAATGCTGCCCCCCTCATAGGGTATAATGCTGCTCCCCTCATAGGGTATAATGCACCCCTTCATAGGGTATAATCCACCCCCTCATAGGGTATAACGCTGCCCCCTCATAGGGTATAATGCTGTCCCCCCTCATAGGGTATAATGCTGCCTCCTCATAGGGCATAATGCACCCCCTCATAAGGTATAATGCACCCTCTCATAGGGTATAATGCTGCCCCCCTCAAAAGGTATAATGCACCCCCTCATAAGGTATAATGCACCCCCTCATAGGGTATAATGCTGCCTCCCTCATAGGGTATAATGCACCCCCTCATAGGGTATAATGCTGACCCCCTCAAAGGGTATAATGCACCCCCTCATAGGGTGTAATGCACCCCCTCATAGGGTATAATGCTGTCCCCCTCATATGGTATAATGCAGCCCCCCCATTATAGGGTATAATGCTATATATATAGATAGATATACAGATAGATAGAGATATAGAGATACAGTCATATGTTAAAGTTTGGGCACCCCTATTAATGTTAACCTTTTTTCTTTATAACAATTTTGGTTTTTGCAACAGCTATTTCAGTTTCATATATCTAATAACTGATGGACTCAGTTATATTTCTGGATTCAAATGAGGTTTATTGTACTAACAGAAAATGTGCAATCAGCATTTTAACAAAATTTGACCAGTGCAAAAGTATGGGCACCTCAACATAAAAGTGACATTAATATTTCATAGATCCTCCTTTTGCAAAAATAACAGCCTCTAGTCGCTTCCTGTAGCTATTAATGAGTTCCTGGATCCTGGATGAAGGTATTTGTGACCATTCCTGTTTACAAAACAATTCCAGTTCAGTTAAGTTTGATGGTCGCCGAGCATGGACAGCGCACTTCAAATCATCCCACAGATGTTCAATGATATTCAGGTCTGGGGACTGGGATGGCCATTCCAGAACATTGTATTTGTTTCTCTGCATGAATGCCTGAGTAGATTTGGAGCGGTGTTTTGGATCATTGTCTTGCTGAAATATCCATCCCCTGCGTAACTTCAACTTTGTCACTGATTCTTGCACATTATTGTCAAGAATCTGCTGATACTGAGTTGAATCCATGCGACCCTCAACTTTAACAAGATTCCCGGTGCCGGCATTGGCCACACAGCCCCAAAGCATGATGGAACCTCCACCAAATTTTACTTTGGGTAGCAAGTGTTCTTCTTGGAATGCTGTTTTTAGCCTCCATGCATAACGCCTTTTTGTATGACCAAACAACTCAATCTTTGTTTCATCAGTCCACAGGACCTTCTTCCAAAATGTAACTGGCTTGTCCAAATGCGCTTTTGCATACCTCAGGCGACTCTGTTTGTGGCGTGTTTGCAGAAATGGCTTCTTTCTCATCACTCTCCCATACAGCTTCTCCTTGTGCAAAGTGCGCTGTATTGTTGACCGATGCACAGTGACACCATCTGCAGCAAGATGATGCTGCAGGTCTTTGGAGGTGGTCTGTGGATTGTCCTTGACTGTTCTCACCATTCTTCTTCTCTGCCTTTCTGATATTTTTCTTGGCCTGACACTTCTGGGCTTAACAAGAACTATGTTCCTCACAGTGTGAACTGACAGGTTAAATCTCTGAGACAACTTTTTTGTATCCTTCCCCTGAAAAGCTATGTTGAATAACCTTTGTTTTCAGATCATTTGAGAGTTGTTTTGAGGAGCCCATGATGCCACTCTTCATAGGAGAATCAAATAGGAGAACTACTTGCAAGTGGCCACCTTAACTACCTTTTCTCATGATTTGATACACCTGGCTATGAAGTTCAAAGCTCAATGAGGTTACAAAACCAATTTAGTGCTTCAGGAAGTCAGTAAAAAATAGTTAGGAGTGTTCAAATCAAGAAAATTGATAAGGGTGCCCATATTTTTGCACTGGTCAAATTTTGTTTAAATGCAGATTGCACATTTTCTGTTAGTACAATAAACCCCATTTGAATCCAGAAATATAACTGAGTCCATCAGTTATTAGATATGTGAAACTGAAATAGCTGTTGCAAAAACCAAAATTGTTATAAAGAAAAAAGGTTAACATTAATAGGAGTGCCCAAACTTTAACATATGACTGTATATATATAGAGAGAGATATAGATAGATAGAGATAGATAGATTTAGAGAAAGATAGATAGATATAGAGATATATAGAGATGGATAGCTATAGAGATAGATAGATAGATAGATAGATACCGTAGATATAGAGATAGAGACAGATATAGAGAAATAGAGATAGATAGAGATAGATAGATATAGAGATATATAGAGATGGATAGTTATAGAGGTAGATAGATAGATAGATAGATAGATAGATATAGAGATAGAGACAGATATAGAGAAATAGATATAGAGATAGATAGAGAGATAGAGATAGAGAGATAGATATAGAGATAATAGATAGATATGGGATAGATAGATATAGAGATATATAGAGATAGATACAGAGATATATATAGAGATAGATATATAGAGATAGATATAGAGATAAATAGATATAGAGGTAGATATAGAGATAGATAGATATAGAGATAGAGACAGATATAGAGAAATAGATATAGAGATAGATAGATAGATAGATATAGAGAGATAGATATAGAGATAATAGATAGATATGGGATAGATAGTTAGATAGATATAGAGATATATAGATATAGAGATAGATAGATACAGAGATAGATATATAGATAGATAGATAGATATAGAGATAGATATAGAGATAGATAGACAGATATAGAGGTAGATATGGGATAGATAGATATAGAGATAGATAGACAGATATAGAGGTAGATATGGGATAGATAGATAGATATAGAGATAGATAGAGAGATAGAGGTAAATATAGAGATGGATAGATATAGAGATAGATAGATAGATGGTGATGATGATTTGTACATTTTAGTGCCAATCTTTTACATTCTCGGGGTAACAGCAAAAAGTAGCTTAAAATGGTGCCTAAATGTGGCCCCTGGGTCCCGTATTCGACATAAGGCTGGATCATATGCACTTGCTAACAATGGTGGGGATCAGTCTGGGCCGTAAGTGACTCACGCGTCAGCATGGGGTGGTGAGTCACATAGGGACCCCACATCCCGACCACCTCTGCAAGAAGGGAACGTGGCCGCCGTCACCTAGCAACGGCCCAAGTCGGCATTCGGGCCCCGGACCCTCCCACGTGATGCCAGCGGCGGGTGAGCAGCACTCCGGGCAGCAGGCACTGAGCGGTGAGCAGGCAGGTCCGGTGCACAAGACCATGGCACACACTGTCACTCTCAATGGCCCCTCTCCCCCCGGGGGTTCAGGCTGGTGGGAGGTAAGGACTTCAGCACTCCGCGCTCACCATCTCCCAGTAAGTGCGCAGCTGTAGGAGCTGGAAACTTACAAGTATAGGCTGTGGATGCCCAGCTGGCAGGGATCATTGTGCCGTCATGCTGTGCTCATCATCCTCCCTGGCATGGGCTCTGGGTCAGTTGAGGGCGGCGCCAGCTTACTGTGCTGGGGGGGCGGGGCACCTGGGGGAGTGGAGACGATGAAATGATATTCACTGCTTCCCACGCCCATATGGGCGTGGGAAGCAGTGAATATTCATTTCTCTTTAGCAGTGGGGACAGGGGCTCCTGCCTCCTGTCACCCGCTGCTGCTCCGCTGGCACAAGACCCCCACATCACTGGCTGGGGGCCCCTGGAACAGTGGGGGGCCCTAGGAAACTGCTGGCCTGGCCCTTTATGCCAGCAGGTGCCAGGGCCCACCGAAGAATCCTCCGGTTCTCCAGTGGGCCAGTCTGACGCTGACTCCATGAAGATCCTGGACTCCTTTTTGTTCCCCGAAATGAAATCAGGCAGTTTAACAGGTGGTTCTGGGGTCACCAAAACAACATCACTCGCCCCAGCCCCCGGAGACCCAGCAGCTAAAGCCCCCAGCACTGTCTCAGAAACCTGATGCTGAGAACGAGCCAGAGCATGCTGCTCCAGAGATAAACCCTGAAACATCTGACTCAGATTTCTCATTTGCTCTGCCAGAGATTGTATGGGATCCATATTTCTCAGCAGAGAGAAAAAAAAACAAAAAACTTAAGTCAGTTATAATGTCAGGGTCCTGTCAGCGCCGGCGTACAGCCTCCGCTGAGTAGGGACTCACCTGCACTGTAGGGGGGCCCGGGGTCAGGTACGGCCGGAAAGTACTGACAAACAGGACCTGGGGACGCTGAAGTTTAGCAAGCAGAGCAGGATCTACGGTCATGTGACTGCAAGGGCGGGGCTTAGCGTCCTGCTTCCAGAGATCAGCAGGACACTATACAGAAATACTCAGAGTCAGGCAAAATGGAGGTCATACACAGAGATAGCAGTAAAGTACCAGGGATGAGACAGAACGGATAGTCGGGGCCAAGCAGGGGTCAAAGCCAAACAGACATAGAAGGTACCAAGCAGAATCCAACAAGCAGTATCCAGAGAACAGACCGAGTCGTACACAGAGTATCAGACAAGAACACAGCACAAACACACTCAGGGGTCAACACACTATGCCAAGGGCGAAAGTATAACTGACGGGGATAGGAGCTTCCTGGGGCTATAAGAAGCCTCTCCCAGAACCAGGGAGAGGCCACAATCATAAGCCCCAGGTGTGCAGGTAAGCCTGCACTAGGATCACAAGCTTTAACCCCAGAAATGCCAGTCATCAGCACTGGTTCCAGTCATTAACCCCACATGTGCGAGTCAAACCCGCACTGAGATCATGACAGCTGGGCAGCTTGTCTGATTGAATAGTAAGGGTTTCTCTAATAGGCTGTAAGCTGACATGGTGATCTACTCGTATCTGTGTGATTGACAACTTATACAACTCTTATTCATGTGCATCTATAATCCTAAGCAGCCACCTCCCAATGGGTGGTAGGTGTGTGAGTGCTAGTTCATCAATATTTTTCACCTGAGCTACCTCGGATCTTTTATCATTGGGGCTTGTCTGCATCCTACAATATATTGGCTTTGGGACACGGTATTAGTTATTATGGCCTCTCTTTTTCTGTGATGTGTTAGGATTTAATGTTTTTTTGTGTGAATTTCTCTTATACATGTACACACACAGCTGTCACAATGAAGAGAACACTGTAACAGGTTTTACATTGGTTTTACATTGGTTTTACATTGGTTGCTTAATTATGCATTGCTTTATCTATAATGACATTCAGCATGATGTAAACCTGCAGCACAGATCTCCCCAGTGTTTACATGCTGCACACTCTGTCTACCAAGTAGTGAGCAGGAAGCCCCACAGAGCTGTCAAAATAGTGTGATAGTGTAGCGCAAACTCCAGCCCACTCCATTCTCCTTTAGGCTAGTTTCACACTAGCATTAGGCAGGGCTGCGGACTTCCTCCTTTCTCCTCCTTTAAATCCCGTCCACTGCCACACCTCTTTCATTCAGCTCCGCCTATGTCGGCATGCATCCTGCGTACCTATCTTTAACACTGGGTACGCAGGCCATGCGAATGTATGGCCTGCGTACCCAATGCAACATGTTGCATTTTGTTGCGGTCAGCGCAGCGTCAAAACGATGCATGCACAGGCATCCGCATACATTCGCATGGCCTCCATACCCAATGTTAAAGATAGGTACACAGCACACATGCCGATGTAGGCGGAGCTGAATGAAAGAGGTGCGGCAGTGGGTGGGGCTTAACAGAGAACAAAGGAGGAAGTACACAGCCCTCCGCAGCCCTGCCGAATGCTAGTGTGAAACTAGCCTTAATTAAAGGATTTCATCACTAAATTAGGAAATTGTATGTTTTCCCCGTGTTTGCGTGGGTTTCCTCCGGGTTCTCTGGTTTCCTCCCACATTCCAAAGACATACTGATAGGGATTTTAGATTGTGAGCCCCATCAGGGACAGCGATGATAATGTGTGCAAACTGTAAAGCGCTGCGGAATATTTTAGCGCTATATAAAAATAAAGATTATTATTATTACCTTTCTTTATATACAGAGTAATCACTGAAGGTGTTGGCATCCATGAAATTGTTCCAGAAAATTAAAAATGAAGTATTTTTCCCGGAATTTTTTTGCAATTACACATGTTTTCTTATACACATATTTCCTTTGTGTGTATTGGAACAACACAAAAAAATACAGAAAAATGCAAATAGGACATAATTTCACACAAAACCCCCAAAATAGGCCGGACAAAATTGTTGGTACCCTCAAGTTAATATTTGGTTGCACAGCCTTTGGAATAAATAACTGCAATCAATCACTTCCTATAACCATCAATAAGCTTCTTTTACCTCTCATCTGGAATTTTTTACCATTTTTTTGCAAACTGCTACAGGTCTCTCACATTTGAAGGGCGCCTTCTAACAACAGCAATTTTAAGATCTCTCCATAGGTGATCAAAAGGATTTAGATCCAGACTCATTGCTGGCCTATTCTGAACTCTCCCGCACTTTGTTTCCATCCATTTGTGGGTGCTTCTTGAATGATGCTTGGGGTCACTGTCCTGCTGGAAGACCCATGACTTAGGATGCAAATCCAGCTTTCTAACACAGGGGACTACATTGCGATCCAAAATTCTTTGGTAACCTTCAGATTTCATGATGCCTTGACACAGTAAAGATACCCAGCGCCATAGGCAGCAAACCAAATCCAAAATATATTTGAACTTCCACCATATTTGACTGTAGGTACTGTGTTCTTTTCTTTGTAGGCCTTATTCAATTTTCGTTAAACAGTACAATGTTCTGCTTCACCAAAAAAGTGCTATTTTTGTCTCATTTGTCCATAGTTTACTTTTCCAGAAGGATTTTAGCTTACTTATATACATTTTGGCACACTGAAGTCTATTTTTTACATCTCTATGTCAGCAGTGGCGTCCTCCTGGGTCTCCTTTCATAGTGTTTCATTTCATTCAAATGTCAATGGATAGTTCACCCTGCCACTGATGCATCCTGTGCCTCCAGGACAGCTGGAATTTCTTTGGACCATGAAAACATTAAAGGTGAAAGGGGTTATATAAAAGGTTTGTGAAAAGGCAAATCCCAGGTCCGACAACAGAAGATCAGAATATCAGAACACAGAGTAAATACACCACTGAATTGAAGACATAATTGGCAATTACCTAACATTGTCAGCCAGTTAAATAACCTGGCAATTGTCCAGAAAGGAAAACATTTCACGGAAGCCTAAACCCTAAACTAAAGGCCCTGTCACACTTAGCGATGTACCAGCGAACCCGACCAGCGATATGACGCGGGATCGCTGGTACATCGCTAAGTGGTCGCTAGTGAGCTGCCACACAGGCAGATCTCACTAGCGACATCGCTGGGGACGGGGGTCGTTACTTACCTGTCACACCAGGCGATCCTGCGTCCTCCCGCCCGGCTCCACGCGTCACTCGTCGTCACAGCACGAAGCCCAGCAGGAAGCTGACGACGAGAAACGGTCCTGGACATTCTCGCGCGATCAGCGATAACCAGCGGGGGAGCCGGTCGTAGGTAAGTATCAGACACAGCGATATCGCTAGCAATATCGCTATAACGTCACAAGTTATAGCAATATTGCTAGCGATGTCGCTTAGTGTGACATGCTCTTAACAGCCGGACATGCCCCTGCTATCCATAGGGTGTCTGAGCAATCACTCACAGCATCCTTAGAACATAGCGAGCAGCTGAATTGTGACTTTAGTATGAAAAACAGTGTCAGTCTTGTCCAAAGACTGTGTTCGGGGTTACAGCACATACAAGTGAATGTAGCTGAGATGCAATATTAGTTACAGCTAGAGATGAGCGACTTTGCCTTTTTTCGAGTCGGTTTTCATGAAACCCGACTTTCGCAAAAGTCGGGTCGAACGCAATCGGCCGATTATCGTGAAAAGTCGAAGGCAGACTGAAACACGAAACCCAATGCAAGTCAATGGGGAAGAAAAGTCGGCAGTGAGTGGAGGACAGCAAACACACCTACAGTGCTCATTTTAATGCCAAAAACATCAATTCTTATTACTTAAGCTTGTCAACCTTAATTTACTTTATAATAATAGTTAGGCATTGAAAACTGGGGGTTATTTGGCTAAAGTTGTGAGGGGTAGGGCTGGCTCCAGATTTTCGTCGGCCCAGGGCCAAAGAGTGTCACTGGGCTCCTTTAACACATGCCACAAATAATGATCCTCTGTGACGGCAGAGAAATAGCGGTATAGTACAATGAAAAATACTTCACTTCTTACATCACATGACTGATATCCATTTTAAATTCTCCAATAGCTCCAAAAACGGACAGTATATTATTCCATACAGTATTATGGCCACCGCATAGTGCGCTATACAGAGTAATGAGGCCCATATATTTCTCCATACAGAATCATTGCTCACATATAATGTTCCATACAGTATATGATGAGCTCCACATAATGCTACAGTATATGTTGGCCCCCATGGATGAAGCTCCACTGTGTTATGGGCCCAAATAATGCTCCATATATAATGGGCCCCATTTCCAATGCTCCAGTGTATAATGGGCCCTGTAAATGCTGCTCCAGTGTCTGATGTCCACCTTTGGAATGCTTCAGTGCATGGTGGGCCCCATATATCATTCTCCAGAGTATAGTGCTCCCCAAAAATTGCTCCCAACCTTTAAAACAATTAAATAAGTCTCCTCGCTAGGGAATCCCTGTACTCTGGACTCCTCCTCGTCCCCATCTTCCATCTCTCTGCACTTGGACTGTTTAGGCAGAGGGCATACAGACGTGACCAGAATATCACTGTCAGGAAACGCGGAAGACGTCACGGTGGTGGAGCAGGGAGAGGTAAGTATTTCAACTTTGCAAGTGCTGTGATCCTGAGCAAGCAGGGGGGGGCCCACTCATTGGCGACGGCACTGGCACAGGGCCCCTCATAGTATGGCCCACCCACCAGCAGAGACACTTTTGCGTACTATGAGGGGCCCTGTGCCAGTGCCGTCGCCCATGACTATGCCCCCCACCTGCTCAAGGAACCTGCACTTTCATCTGCACCTTCCCCTTTGTCACCGTGTATGGTGGTATAATATGCGGGAAGGGGAAGCTGAGTTTGATCAGGGTCAGATTCTGACTGTGTAGAGTGCGAGGGGAATGTAGTGGTCTGGGTCAATGTACCAGCAGACTCATCTAGCAGTGGCTGGCCCTGCAGCAGAAACCAGAAGAAGTAGCAGCTGTAAATGCTCTGTTCCCAACTAAGGCTCGGAGGCCCCAGCAGCGACGTGTGTGAGCCAGAAGGAAAAGGCTACAGCTGCCTGCCATACGAGAAAGTTCCAAAAGAGAATCAACAGGGGGAACTTCAGTGAACTCAGTACTGCGAGTACCTCAGATAAGCGCTAGAACAGAGGCCACACTACCTATCTGCAGAGAGAGAATTCCTAATTTGCTTCCAGGCTGACCAACTCCTTCTCCATCTGTACTCTGGGTCCTGGACGGCACTTACCAAGTACAGGTAAAGGAACTGCACGACTGTGTCTGTCATCTTTTTCCTGCGCCTGGCACACGGCTCTGCTACATCCTGCACTGCACACCATCTACCAACTCTTTCATCTGCCCTGCGATTACAGCCCTACCTGTTCAGGGCTTCTACATCTTAGCTGCACCAAAACATCTGTCCCAGAGAAGCGACACTGCAGCGCTGGTCAATCTGATCAGAAACCACAGGTGGCATCATGTATCATTCACCTATAAACGTTATTCACCCCTTTGCATGGACGCCCAGGGCCACGGACCGGATCACCACCACCATGACACATCCCTCTGAGACACCGGCCCGGTACCGATTAACCCCACTGCCCTGGCTGGCGACCCACACTCCATGTCAGATTCATCTTGGACTGGGGAATTCACGATTTGACTTGATAACCCAGGCATGGTATGTGAGAAAGAGCTACATGAACTAATGTGAAGTGTGGCCTGCTGCATCATTCACTTTTGGTGGGGGTGAAGGACACAAAGGAAAGGGGTTCTTCCTGACCAGGAGCCAGCACTTGACGACTCAGTGCCTGCATTTTTTGAAACTTCAGGAGAGGAGGGCATATTAGCTGTAGTCTGTTTCGGCAATGTAAGCCAAAACCAGTTCCTGATGCTCCGGCTTTAAAAGTGGTTAACCTACTCCCAGAAAAGGTAGCCTTCCAGCCCTTCCGAAGCCAGACCATGACGCAGGCTCAACACCTCCTGCCTTAGCTGCTATTGTGCTTTTGCCACTACCAGCAGATGCACCACCACCATCAGTACCAGCTGGCCCCCCCACGCCCATGTCCGCAGCCTCTTCCACCATACTTCCAAATTTTGGAGAAAATGTACCCAAAATAACATCAGATATATGGTACTGAATCAGAAGCATACATCTGTATACAGTCAAAGGATAATTGTAAATCTCTGTATATATTTCATGAGTCACACAGAGACGCTCACAGGCTCAGTATGGATTAGACAAGAATATAAAAAGTAGAAAAAGGGTACAGTATCATCAGATAGCAGGTATATATAGTATAGTTTAAACATTCTAAATCTCCGTATATATTTCAGGAGGCAGACACAGATGCTCTCAGGTTCAGTATGGATTACAACACAATATAAAAAGCCGTAAAACGGTAATGGATCTGAAGCGTACAGCTGTATACAGTGTAGGGGTCATTGTTAATCTCAGTATTTATTTCCAGAGTCAGAAACAGACTCTCACTTGGTCAGTTTGGATTAGACCAGAATATAAAAACCAGTAAATGGGTAATGTATCACAAGCATAGAGCTGTATACAGTGTTGGGGTAATTTTTAAATCTACATATAAATTGCAGGAGTAACCCACAGACTCTCACATGCTCAGGATGGATCTAACCACAATTTAAAAAGAAGATCCGCAAGAAATAATCACATATGTGGGCCAATGTTCCAGGTGTCAGTGATACACTTAGAGTGGTGGGTGGAGGAGAACTTCCTAGCAGAAAGGTACAGTATCACCAGATACCAGGTATATATAGCATAGTTTAAACATTAAAAATGTACGTCTATACATCAGGAGTAGTGTTGAGCCACCCCGCTAGTGTTCGAGTTCGGTTCGGTTCATGGAACAGGTTGCAAGTTCGTCGAATGTTCGTCGAACGTTCGACGAACACCGTCGAACCCCATTGAAGACAATGGCAGGCAAACACAAACACATAGAAAACACATACAAAACACCTTAAAAGGTGTCCCAAAGCAGACAAAATGCTCAGAAGACACAAATAACATATGGAAAAGGGCAACTACATATAGAAAAAAGGTTGAGGAGTAAAAGAAGGAGGAGGAGACACAGATATAGGCATGTCATGCCCTTATAAAGTCAAGAAAGGCTGGAATAAAAATCTAAAATACAAAAAAATTCTAAAATTCTAAAATCGAAGTCGATCATATACCGTCGGACTTCCCACCATAAATTATGCCAATTGCCGATCGGGCGGCGTTATTCCCACGACCCTCTGAACAGCGTCTATGAAGGCAAAGTGTTTGGTTTACAGGGGCAGTATGGTTGCAAAGCTGAACCTTAAAGGAATGTCCAGAAGGGCACCACCACAAGGAGTGGAGCCTGCGGCTTAATTGGACTCCACACAGGCAACCTCAACCATGCCAGCCACGGAAAGGATGGACAGATTGCAAGCTTTCTCGATTCTGTGGGTGGTGGTGCATGGCCGTTTTTAGTTGTGCTAGTGATTTGTCAGCTTAATTCCGTTAACGAATGAGACTCCGGCATGCCCCCCGTGGTCCGCGTCCAGCTTACTAGAGGGACACGCGAGGCTCTGGCATGCGAGCTCAAGCAATAACAGGTCTGTCATGCCCTTACATGTCCGGGGCTGCACGCGCGCTACACTGAAAGGACCAGCGTGTGTTGCTTACTGGTGCAGATAACCCGCTGAACTCCGTTAGTGATGGGGATCTGGGATTCCAATTCTTCCCCGTGAACGAGGATTTCCCAGTAAGTGCAGGTCAACCGGAATTAGGCCTAACCGGCATTCCAGAAAGAATGTGAAAAAATTAAGTGTTCAAACCACAGGTGCTGTAGCTTGCTTAACAGCTGGGCTGCTCTGCTGAGTAGCACACAGTTCTTACATAAACAGGCGGCATAGCTTGGTTCACGGGTGGGCAACTCTGCTGAGTAGCAGACAGTGCTTACATAAACAGGCGGCATAGCTAGGTTCATGGGTGGGCTCCTCTGCTGAGCAGTAGACACAGGTACTAGGCCCAAAGCATTGACTGGGCTAAATTGAGTTAAAAAAATGGTTCTTACATAAACAGGCGGCATAGCTAGGTTCACGGGTGGGCTCCTCTGCTGAGAAGCAGACAGTGCTACAAGGCCCCAAAGGATTTTCTGGACAAGATGAGGTAAAATTATTAGAATCACACACGGTGTAGCTCCTTGACAGGTGTACTACACCGCTGGCTGCCAGACACCGCTACTATGCCATGAAACTGTCTATTAACATTGAAAACCATTATTAATGTGAAAATAAAGTTACGCTTTTGGTGAACGAACCGTTGTCGAACGGAACCTCGAGCAGCCGAATTTTAAACAAAGTGTTCGAGTTCGACGAACGGCTCGAACACCGCCCAAAACAGCTTGAATTTGAACTTGGAGAACAGTTCGACTCGAACACCGCTCATCTCTAATCAGGAGGCAGACTCAGACGGTCTCAGGCTCAGTATGGATTCGACAAGATTGTAGAAAGTTGAGAAAGGGTACAGTATCACCGGATAACAGGTATATATAGCATAGTTTACACATTAAAAATCTATGTGTATATATCAGGAGGCAGACTCAGACAGTCTCAGGCCCAGTATGGATTCGACAAGATTGTAGAAAGTTGAGAAAGGGTACAGTATCACCGGATAACAGGTATATATAGCATAATTTAAACATTAAAAATCTCTGTGTATATTTCCGGAGTCTGACAAAGACACTCACAGCCTCAGTCTGGATTAGACAAGAATCTAAAAAGTAGAAAAAGGGTAATGTATTCGAAGCGTACACCAGTACACACTGTTGGGGTATTTTTAAATCTTCATATATATTTCAGTCTCAGTAAGACTGTCCAGACTCTCCGCAAGAGGAAACGAGATGGATACAAGTACAGACTGAAAGTCGAGCGATTGCAGAAATTTTGGAATTACTAATCACGGGAAAAACTCCCGAGAGAATTCTCAGAGGCGATGCTGACCCTCAATTACTTTGTCTGTGGAGACAGCGAAAACAGTTCTTTGTGAAGAAAGGGTTGCTGTATCGCAGTACCGTGGATCCCATCACCGTTACTCATCTCCATCAAATTGTGATCACAGGGAGAGATGTAGACATGGTCCTCACTGCCTATCATGATCTGTCAGGTAACTTTGGAGTGCAAAAGACAGAAGCCACAGGCCGTAGGCGATTCTATTGCATTGGCATGAGAGGACACATTTAAAAATGTGGGCAGGAATGTCACACGTCTGTGAGTAAGAAAACTGTGAAAGCTGATGATAAACCACCACTGCATCTCATTGTGAGTCGACGTCGATAACAAATGGAAGCCATTGATCATCTGAAGATAGAGCCCAGCAGGACAGGGCATAGCTACCTCTTAACCATCATCTATCAGTTCACCAAATTTGTAGTGGCAGTCCCAGTGAAGGATTTAACAGCCCAGACTACACAGCGGTGGAGCAGGGAGAGGTAAGTATTGCAAGTGCTGGGGCCCTGAGCAAGCAGGGGGGGCCCACTCGTGGGCGGCGGTACTGGCACAGGGCCCCTCATAGTACGCCGGTGTGTCTGACGGCGGGTATGCACCCCCACCGTCAGAGACACTTGATTGTACTATGAGGGACCCTGTGCCAGTGCCGTCGCCCAAGAGTGGTCCCACCCACCTGTCCAGGGCAACGGCACTCACACGGGTGCGTGCGCCAGGTGGTGACCCTGGCCCTGGGGGGAGGCAGCCCAGTTAGGGAGGTTGAAAAAATGGCATATGTTGATGTTGGACATTCAGCAGCTGCAAATGGAGGAATTGGAGAAGTCCGAGGAAGAGGACAAAAGCGAGCCATTTTTCTGGCAACCTATGTGTTAGCAGGGGAAGGTGGGACAAAATCTTTTGAAACCCATGCATGGTTCATTTTAATGAAGGTTAGATCATTAACATTTTGGGTCGACAGATGGGTCCTTTTTTCTGTCAGGATTGATCCAGCAGCACTGAAGACTCTTTCCGATAGCACACTAGCAGCAGGGCAAGCGAGCTCCTGTAAAGCATATTGTGCCAATTCAGGCCAGGTGTCCAGTTTACAGGCCCAATAGTCAAAGGGGAATGACCTGTGAGGGAGAACATCGATATGGGAGGAGAAGTAGTTTGTAACCATAGTTGACAACTGCTGTCTCCTGTCACTTTCAATCGATGCAGTATTACGAGTCGTGTGAGCGGTACTTGAAAAATCAGTCCACAACATGGTCATGAAACCCCTGTCTCCAACACCACTTCGGATGTGTGCACCACGAACATCTCTTCCATGTTGCCCCCTACGGCTTGTGTGAGAACTATCACCGCTGCTGTGTGCTGGGAATGCCTCAAACAAACGGTTTACCAGAGTTGCTTGTTTGTTAGGCAATATTAGCTCTAGGTTCTCCTGTGGCATGATGTTTTGGAATTTGCCTTTATAGCATGGATCCAGGATGCTGACCAACCAGTAGTCATCATCGTTCATTATTTTGGCAATGCGGGGGTCCCTTTTAAGGATCTGAAAGGCATAATCACACATGTGGGCCAATGTTCCAGGTGTCAATGATGCACTGCGAGTGCTGGGTGGAGGAGCACTTTCTGGCAAATCCACATCCCTCCAGTCAAGCACAAACCCTGTACCTGACCTTGCCATGCCAACATTTTCTCTTGCCCCCTGAGAAGCATCCTCCTCCCCTAAATAATCATCCCCATCATCCTCCTCCTCCTCTTCCTCTTCTTCCTCCACCTCGTCCAGGAGAGTTCCCTGAGCAGACAATGGCTGACTGTCATCAAGGCTTCCCTCCTCCTCTTCCTCTTCCTCCTCAGCTGCAGACGCCTGCTCATTAATGTGCATCAAAGTTTGCATGAGCAGACGCATAAGTGGGATGCTCATGCTTATGATGGAGTCATCTGCGCTTACCAGCCGTGTGCATTCCTCAAAATACTGAAGGACTTTACAGAGGTCTTTCAGCTTTGACCACTGCACACCCGACAACTCCATGTCTGCCCTCAAACTGCCTGACCGTGTATCCACTCAAAAATGCATTACAGGGTGTCTCTGTTCGCACAGCCTCTCAACCATGTTCAGGGTGGCGTTCCACCTTGTTGCAACATCGATAATTAGGCGGTGCTTGGGAAGGTGGTCAATCGCTGCAGCTTCTGCATACGACTGGAGTGTACGGACAACCGGCGGATGTGCGAGCACAGTCTTCGCACCTTATGGAGCAGGGCTGTTAACTCCGGATAATTATTGAGGAAGCACTGCACCACCAGGTTCAAGGTGTGAGCCAGGCAAGGTATGTGTCTGAGTTTTGAAAGGGCTATGGCTGCCACAAAATTCCTGCCGTTATCACTAACTACCTTGCCTGCCTCAAGATGTAGACTGCCCAGCCATGACTCAGTTTGTTGCTGCAAGTAGTCGGCCAGTACCTCCGCGATGTGTCTGTTGTCGCCCAAACACATCATCTTCAACACAGCCTGCTGACGCTTACCACTAGCTGTTCGATAGTGGGACACCTCGTGTGCAACACTGGCAGCTGCGGATGGAGTGCTCGTGCGACTGCCTCTGTGGACGAGCTTTCGCTTCTGGAGGAGGAGGAGGGTCGAACACCTACAGCCAACTGTTTCCTATACCGTGGGCTAGGCAGCACTGTCCCACCGCCGCTGTCCCCTGTGGACCCTGCATCCACATTAACCCAGTGCGTATTGATGGACACGTAACGGCCCTGGCCATGCCTACTGGACCATGTATCTGTTGTGAGGTGCACCTTTCCACTCACTGATTGCTTGAGTGCATGGACAATGCGGTCTTTCACATGCAGGTGCAGGCCTGGGATGGCTTTTCGAGAAAAGAAGTGCCGACTGGGTAGGTCATAGCGTGGAACCTGCGTAGGCCATGAGCTCGCGGGAAGCTTTGCTTTCAACCAACCGGTAGGGCATCATCTCTAACGAGATTAGTTTGGCAATGTGAGCGTTTAAACCCAGTGTACGCGGATGAGAGGATGAGTACTTTCTTGTCCTACTCAGAGTCTCTGGTAGGGTGAGCTGGACTTGAGAGCTGCATATGGTGGAACTAGCGGTGGACATGGCGGACTGAGAGAGGGTTGGTGATGGTGATGGTGTTGGTGGTGTTGCTGATGGCCTAGATTCAGTCTTTCGTAGCAATATCATTGTGATTCCCTGACTACTTTGGCCTTGCAACGACACCTCAACATTTGCTGCTGGTGGTGTGCTAACCGGTGGGCTTACAGTGGGGGGAAGCGATGTAGCGTTGATGACTACCTTCATTTGAAGCAGGTGCACATGTGGTACGTGAGGTTTGGTAGTCCATCCACGCTTGCAAGTGCATGGTGGTTAAATGTCTAAGCATGCAACTGGTATTTAAATTTCTCAGATTTTTCCCTCGGCTAAAGGTCTTTGCGCACTTCTTACAGATAACCTTTGCCTGATCATTAGGATTTTGTTCAAAAAAGTGCCACACTGCACTCTTCCTACTATGGAAGACATATTAAGGCCTTGCACGCTGTACTAATTTGACCGTCTGGCCAAGCTGTCCTGCAACTCTTATGTTTTTTGTATCCCGTTTTTGGACTGCTATGGGCCTGCTAGATAACAGCTGTTGCGATGTCGATGCCAGCTGCGGATCCTCCTCCTCTTCTGAGCTATTGGCAGCGGCACCCTCTTCCCCCAATGGATGCCAATCTGGGTCAACAACTGGGTCATCCATCACCTCCTCTTCAATTTCATGTGCACTTTCCTCTGTGTCACCATGTAATATGGTATAGTATGCGGGAAGGGGCACCTGAGTTTCATCAGGGTCAGATTCTGGCTCAGTACACTGCGAGGACAATGTAGTGCTCTGAGTGAATGTACCAGCAGAAAAATCTAGCAGTGGCTATGCATCAGTGCACTCCATGTCAGATTTATCTTGGACTGGGGAATTCACGATTTGACTTGATAACCCAGGCATGGTATGTGAAAAGAGCTCCATGGAGTAATCTGTATTGTGGCCTGCCGCATCCTTCACTTTTGGTAGGGGTGAAGGACACAAGGAAAGGTGGTGTTCCTGACCATGAGCCTCCACTGACGACTCAGTGCTTTTATTTTTTGAAACTTCAGAAGAGGAGGCGATAGAGCTGGAGGCTGTGTCAGCAATGTAAGCCAAAACTTGTTCCTGAAGCTCCGGCTTTAAAAGCGGTTTACCTACTAACAGAAAAGGGAGCCGTTGAGGCCTTGTGGAGCCAGACGACGACGCAGGCTCAACACCTCCTGCCTTAGATGCTATTGTGCTTTTGCCACTACCAGCAGATGCACCACCACCACCATCAGTACCAGCTGGCAATCCCCGCCCACGTTCATGGCCTCTTCCACCATACTTCCTCATTTTTGGGAAAATGTACCCAAAATACCACCAGCTATATGGTACTGTAAAACAAGGTACAAGGTGTATATAGTATTGGGGAGAATTTGAATCTCCCTAGAGATTTTAGGAGGTTGAACAATTATCTCAGGCCCACTATAGATTACACCTTAATTTAACAGGCTGAAATTGGCTGGTGTATGACAAGGTACAAGGTGCATATAGTATTGTGGAGAATTTGAATCTCCCTAGAGATTTTAGGAGGCAGAACTATTATCTCAGGCCCACTATAGATTACACCTCAATTTAACAGGCTGAAATATACTGGTGTATGACAAAGTACAAGGTGTATATAGTATTGGGGAGAATTTGAATCTCCCTAGAGATTTTAGGAGGCTGAACTATTATCTCAGGCCCATTATAGATTACACCTCAATTTAACAGGCTGAAATTGGCTGGTGTATGACAACATACAAGGTGTATATAGTATTGGGGAGAATTTGAATCTCCCTGGAGATTTTAGGAGGCTGAACTATTATCTCAGGCCCACTATAGATTACACCTCAATTTAACAGGCTGAAATTGGCTGGTGAACATAAGGAGAAGCAAAAGGAGCATGCGATCGCATACGTGTATGAAAATATCAAATTTTATTAAATACAAAATAGCAGATAAAAATACATCTATATAGCAAAAGTGTGCTCATAATTGAATGTGGACGGTATATCCCATGAAACATCCCCTATATCTTCCACCCAGATGAAAACATCCTGATAAGGGAACCACCAAAGGAAATAGATACACATAAATGGTCACCTATATCACAGTATCTGTGGGGTCTCACTACCAGGCTCTCCTCTTCCCCTCTTCCCTGGTAAGTTCCACCATGGGCTATTTTGCAATTCATGGTTAATACAATGTTATGGGGTATTCACATGATGGTTTGAATCTAATTAGCAGTTACACTTTTTTGGCCTTAGATTTTTGTGATATGGCCTGTATTGTGACTACGATACTGTGATATAGGTGACCATTTATGTGTATCTATTACCTTTGGTGGTTCCCTTATCAGGATGTTTTCATCTGGGTGGAAGAAATAGGGGATGTTTCATGGGATATACCGTCCACATTCAATTATGAGCACACTTTTGCTATATAAATGTATTTTTATCTGCTATTTTGTATTTAATAAAATTCGATATTTTCATACACGTATGTGATCGCATGCTCCTTTTGCTTCTCCTTATGTTCATTATGATGTTTTTGAGCTTGTGCAATATGGTGCAGGAGTGGGTTGGTTTCCCACTCCTAGTTTTCACCCTATGATATCTAGGGGATTCTTGTTGCTATTGAAATTGGCTGGTGTATGACAAAGTACAAGGTGCATATAGTATTGGGGAGAATTTGAATCTCCCTAGAGATTTTAGGAGGCTGACAATGATGCTCTCAGTCCAAGTATGGACGCAGGCAGCCTAATAAGCAGGACTGCTGCACACAAAAGTGTGGAAAAATGAACGCTTGGTAACTGTGCAGAAAAGAGGAAGAAAAGTATTTTTGCTTTTAAAAAAAGCAGTTTGCACAGCAGTGTGCAAACAGCAATGCAGCTATCAGGGAGCCTTATAAGGCAGCCTAATAACCAACAGAGCTGATGCACAAAATTATAGCCTCCCCTGTCACTGCACACTAACTGTTGTGTTGTACAGTGGAAATCGCTAGCAGCAGAAGCAGTTTTTTTGTTCTTCTTCCCTGCCTATCGCTCTCCCTTATTCAGAATCAGCAGCTGCAACCTCTCCCTAATGCTAAAATCGGCAGAAGTAAGATGGCGGTCGGCGTGCACGCCCTTTTATAGCCCCTGTGACGCCACACAAAGCAAGCCAATCACTTGCATGCCCTTCTCAAAGATGGTGGTGACCGCTGCCCATGTCATCGCGTTGCCCACAGTGTGCGTCCTCCATCATTGGCTGAAAAAGGGCGCTGGAAGCATCATTTGAAACGTGACTTTGGTGCTCTGGTCGCCAACCTCATGGCCGACCTCACGCTATGGTCGGGTTTCGTTTCATGAAATCCGACTTTAGCGAAAGTCGGCGACTTATGAATTTGACCGATCCGTTTCACTCAACTCTAGTTACAGCCCATAGACAAAAGAGGTGCTGCTTCATAAAATAGCCAGGAATGTTTTGTCTAGGAGGAAAATGAGTGTTCATATACTCAGTCAAATACAATAAATAATATAGACTAACAGATCTGTGAAAACTCACCTAATATTAAACATTCGTACATTCTAGGCTTGGCAATAGCATTTCATTTATCAGCAAGTAGAATATATACATGGTTAATAAAGCCATCATTTTCCTTTATAAATTGAATATGATTCGCACAGCAGTGAAGAGCATTCGATACACTATTTTTTATGCTGGTTGTTTTCTACTATGAACTTCTGACATTACACCTCAGGCAAGCAGACAGATTTATTTGTCTAGTAGGTGTGTACAGTACAGAGCGTATTTGCAGGAGCTATGATCCTCTTGCATACACTGATCATTAGTAAGTCTGTGCAGAGTATTAAATTCGTGCCAAACAAGGGAATTTTCTCATGGAAACTTTTGGTTCTTTGTAATGTTGCTTGGCATTTTTGCAGGTAACTGCAGAACTCTTTGTACTGGAACACTGCTTCTCCCTCATGAACTTACCTACAAGCAGCTTCTTTACTCCCTTCCCTTTACATTCTGCTTTTCTCCTTTCCTGCCCCCACCCTCGTCTCACCTCCCCCTCAGAACATCAGATATGCGGGAGGTGAAATTGTTGATTCTGTTTGTTGAACGGTTTCTTTCCTGTGAATGTCCCAGGACACATACGACATATGCATCTCAATACTTTTCTATAGTGAAAAACATATGAGGAATTCATCAAAACTGGAATTCTCTTTTATTACGTTCTTGCTAAAGTTAAAGCAAGTCCTTTCTATTAGCAATGCTGAGTTTTCTGAAAATATTACTTACCTTTCTGCTACCTTGAAAACATGTTTTTACTTTAGTTACTGCATTTATTTTAGAAAAGACTATGACTTCCGTACTTCAGGCCTCACTGGTTAGTAGTTGCGATTGACTGTACCAGTAGCACTGCATGTGACCACTGCTAAGAACTTTTGGCTACAGCGTTCACCCAACTGCTGTGTAGGAGAACGGAGCATAGTAGACAAAGTGTTGGAAAACCGTGCGGCCTCCAGACTTGAACAAAACCCTGCGGAACTATTCTCAAGGAGAAGAGTTGCAGAGGGAGCAGAATTAGACTGTGCTTCGGATCAGGTGACAGTGACCAAACCAGCCTTCAATACAAAAGGTCAGCTTGCCAAAACGGGAGGAGATTTGGTGCCAATAGAGGTGGCAGATGATCCAGCAGCCAAGATAATGGGCCGCAGCTGTGGGTCCCAACTAGGCCCGGACTTAGACGACGATGGTCAAGCATTGAAGACCAAAGCTACGACAGTCAAAGTCCAGACTGCGCTCGTCGACTGTCATGTACCAGAAACCTGAACAACATTGGTCAAGGTTCCCGACTTAGACAACGCCAGTCAACAGTCAAGGACCGAGGAGTGCTCGTCGGCGGTCAAGCAAGAAGAGGCCCTGGGAATAACTGTCCAGAGACTTAAGCCTGGGCCAGTGATCGACGTAAACATGTAAAACGGGTAGTCACATCCAACACGGACTTCTGGTACCGGGCATGGGCAAGAGGGTGAGCTGCAGATCAGACAGGGTTAATGTTGATGCTAGAGAAAAAAAACTTTTTTTTAGTTTTTATTCACTGAACTTAAAGATATGTTCTTTTTTCCAGGAAACCATTGTCTACCAGCTGCAGTTTGTTTAAAAAAACAAAAACAAAACTGATCCTAATTATCCTTTTCAGGTCCAACGCTGAGCCTTTGCCAATGTCCATTGTCTTTTGTTGCTTGTAATGCTAACGTCTTGTCGACAGCGATGCAAAAAATTAGTGATGTGAGCAGCTCATATCGTCTTCAGGACAGATGAGTGAATTTGTTTGGATTCAGTTCCGAATACGAACGGCAGCGGATATTGTTTTTGCAATATTCGTCGAACACAGTTGAACGTCATTAGAGTCAATGGGAGTAGAAATTACCAAATATGTTCGGAACCGATCATCAAACATACATTCGGGATGAATAGGGTACCAATATGGCATAAATGTGGCAAATTCAGATTCAATGACTCTAGTTTTCAGGGCAGATTGGCTGCAATGCTGTCAACGTGATACCAGTGCTGCAGACAATTACAGACAGCGGCAGAGGCAGAGAATCAGCATTGCAAAACCCTTTTTTATCGGATCTGTCATAAGTAATCTTATAAGCACCATACACTGGCTGACACAGACTGAGAAGGGCCCCTGTACAAGAACAATATATAGGCTCTTTGAAATCTAACAGTTCATCATAATGCACATGCTTTGGAGGTGAAAATGGGCCTCCATTACCACTAGAGACCCAGTGTGGCTGCATCGGTTGCACCAACAATATGTCCCATGGCCATATCAAGGAGTAGTAACAGGCAGTACGAATGCTATTATTCAACTTCGTAGTTATATATAGTATATAGAGGCTTGAGATTTAGGGCTTCATATCAGAAAAAAAAACATGACTGAAGTATTTAGATAAAAATTATGCACATTTTCAATCTTTTTCCAGCACTTGTTCAAGTGGTCATGACCCCAGACAGTTGCTGTGTGCAGCCGGGTTACATGACAGCTTCAGATGGCTTGCCTTCTGGTTGCGGTTCTTACATTTTCTTCACTTTGCTTTATAGTGCAATTATTCATGATTCTGACTCTTGATTTATTCTCACTGACCAAGATCTGAACCTTGCCTTTGTTTCTGAATATTGTTCCTCCATCTTCCTTTTTATTGTTCGCTTAGTAATTGTTAGGTTATTCCATACTTAAACTTTTGACTTCTTTCCTGACTTCTCTGCCATGATCACTTGGTTATGACCCTTGCCTCCATTGTTGACTACGCCACATCCAAAGATACTGCCAACAATTTGTGATAATTATAAAAACCATAAGTATAGGTTTTATCTGCACCAATTTTCAAACCTCTTTACAGTGGCTGACAATGAAGACCAGTGGATCCCTTACACTCCACATTGCAGTCTAGTTAGCACCAAATAGACTATGGTTTTGAAGTCCACATATCTGGCATGCAATTATTTTGAGGAATCCTGATGTTCTAGGTTATGTATGCTATATTTTTTTTTTACTAAAATCCCATTTAAAAGTAAAAAGGACTTTCCTTTTGGCTCCCAAGAGAAATAACAGCTTCTGTCTCTCCTCTCCTTTAGGCCGGGATCACACATGCAAGGAATACAGCCGAGTCACGCTTATTAATACCCGGCACTGCCGCCGGCACTCAGGAATGGAGTGTGCTGCTCCATGTATTGCTATGCGATCGCACGCTCCGATCTGAGTGCTGGCAGCAGTGCCGAGTATTAACATGCGAGACTCGGCTGTATTCCTTGCATGTGTGATCCCGGCCTTATTTTCTGTCATGCACCCTGCACGGTACTTACAAACTGGTCTGTGCAGGTGTCCTGAGCTGGAGTGACAGAATACAGGGCAAGCAATCAGGGATTCCAGAGGGGTGGTGTGGTCGTGGCAAAGAGAAGTACTTCAAACATACAGGACCTTAAACGTGTGACTACCGGGGGTGGAGACAAACCCCGGAGTCCCGGAGAGCTATGCTAGGACGGCACAGGTAACAGAAGGGGCAGACAGGAATGAAGTCAGGGAGAACGCTGAGGTCAAAATCAGATATATAACGCAGTATCAGAGGGGTCAGACAAAGCGGGTAGTCAAAAGGCAATGCAAGAGTCAAAAACCAAGCAAGCAAATACACAGTACCAAGACAGTAGACAAACTTACAATGAAGAGATGGACTGGGTCAAAACCAAACAAGCAACAAGATATCAGGCACAAGGCACAGGCACGCAAGGGGTCACCTAACTCAAGGCAGGAGTATAACTGGCACAGGACCTAGGTCGATTGGCATCTAAATAGCCACCCTCTGCCAAAGAGAGGCAGAAACAATTAACCCCTGTCTGACCAGGATGGGACAAAGACAAAACCCCATCCTGGATCATGACATTTTCTTGGGCGATTAATCTTATCCTACAGGACTTCATATCAGAAAAAATTTAATTATGCACAATCACCAAAAACTTTTGACTGAATTTTGGATGAATGATTTGTTTCCTTTAGGAGTATAAAACTTGAATAGCATTATCATATCCAAGCAAAGTATAAGGCCAGTGTAAACAAAAAATTTTGGAAACCAACATTTTCAATTATGAGCAAGGGAATTAAACAAAATGTGTATCTCAACCTATAGAAATTTTATTTTATATTAGATGATATAAAAATTAAATGTGCAGTTTTATTACAAAATGTAATTTTGCATATAGGGATAGTAAAAACCTTGTTACATTCTTTTATGGGCCTGCTTAAACAATGTTGCCTTTGTCACCAAGATGTATCACTCTCACTGAGGACATCAATAATGATGGAGGAGGTGGAAATGCATGTTTCACTTGGCAATACAGACGCAGCCCAGTCAAGCATATTGATGTGGCTGTAACTTATGATGAGCAGCCAGGGAAATGTGTGTTTCTGCAGTGCAGCTAATCAGCTGATGTGATTAGCTCAGTGCTGTGAGCTTTGGGTGGACACAGTATGAGGAGCAAGTGGGGACATGGGGTCATGTATGAGGAAACATTATATGGGGGATGTGTGCAAACATGGTATGGTGAGTGATGAGATTGGTGCAGACACAGTATGAGGAGCAAGGGGGAAATGTATGCGGACACAGAATGGGAAGATGGGTGCGGACACAGTATGTGGAGTGAAGGGGGAATGTATGCAGACACAGTATGGGGAGCGACTGACAGGATTGGTGCAGATACAGTATGGTAAGTGGGGGTTGGGTGCGGACAGAGTATGAGGGGAGAAGAGGGAATGTATGTAGTCACAGTTTGAGTAGTGAGGGTGGAAATGTATGTTGATACAGTATAAGGAGCGAGGGGAAGAATGGAATGTGTACGGACACAGTATGGGGAGCAAGGTTGATGGGATGGGATGTGTCCGGACACAGTATGGGGAGTTGCGGAGATATGTGAGGAAGCAACATCGAGAACGAGGGGGTAAACATGTGAGGAGACAGTATAATTAGCGGCGGATGTGAGACTAGGCAGTATAAGGAGAGAGGGGGAAATGTGTAAGGAGACTATTGAGGGGAATAGTGTGAGGAGTCAGTAGGGGGAAAGTGAGAAGGGGCACAGAATAGAGACTGAGTAATGTGGGGGGAGTGGCATGGGAGGCAGTGTAAGGACTCAGCCAGGAGAGGACAATATGCCTGCCAAGGAGAAGGAGTGTGATGAGGGGCACAGTATAGAGACTGGGCCCTATAGGGGGGAAACAGTGTTAGAGGACAGTTTGAAGAGGGGGCCCAGAATGGAAAGGAGAGGACAGTGGGGAGGGCATGTACCATAAGATGGGCAGTATTTGGGTCATATTTTGTGCAGCTAATATAGTGAGGCGCAATTATTTATTCAGGGGCTAGTCTGCCTTTCCGTACGTTTTGATGTCAGTCTTCTTCTATGTGCCCTTTAGTGTGTGCAACTCTCATCTCATTTCCACTACTTCTGTATAATTCTGTGTCCCTCTATCATCTCTTTCTAGGAGAAACACAGATTCGATTTGCTCCTCTGTGAAAAGATTTTACATTTCCAAGTTGCTGTGGATTTGTCTCGCTTCAGTGATTATTTCCATATTTTTCTCCTAGATCATACAATATCTTATCATAGTAGAAAACAAGATATTGTTGGCGAGCCGAAAACAAACACAGCCTTGGGGCTTATACAGAGAGAGCATCAGGATAGTGGGGAAGAATGAGGAAGGATTGCAAGTTTCTAGAAAGATGGATGAAAAACTTCAAACTTCTCTAGATGAAAAATTGTTTTTGATGTTTCAGTAGCTAAATAGTAGAGAAAATGGAGAGTCGTACCCTTGCCTTAGGTAACTACTAAAGACATATTATCCAGTAAGCCTTTTGCTATGCCAGTTTAAATCACACCTATTCCTAAAATGCCTATTTTATGAGTTACACACATGGTCAAAATTGTTGGTACCCCTCGTTTAATGACAGAAAAACCCACAATGGTGACAGAAATAACTTGAATCTGACAAAAGTAATAATAAATAAAAAATCTATGAAAATGAACAAATGAAAATCAGACATTGCTTATCAGTTATGCTTCCACAGAATTTAAAAAAAAAATAAAACTCATGAAATAGGCCTGGACAGAAATGATGGTACCCTTAACTTAATATTTTGTTGCACAACCTTTTGGGGCAATCACTGCAATCAAACGATTCCTGTAACTGTCAATGAGACTTCTGGATCTCTCGACAGGTATTTTGGCCCACTCCTCAAGAGCAAACTGCTCCAGTTGTCTCGTGTTTGAAGTGAGTGTGGCATAAACATTTTTTCAAGAACACCAAAACAATAACTTACCAGTACATATTGATTTATCCTCTTTGATAAAGACAGGTAATACCAAATATGGCCTCCATTATACCTGCCATAGGTTTTATCATTCAATTTTTCCAACTTTTCCTGAATTGCCTGGTGTCTTGCCTAACAAATCTGCATCTTACTAGGTGCTCAAATTTCTCAAGAAAAGAGATAGGATGTCCAATATCCAATGTGTATATAATAAATCAAACAGTATTAAAATAAATCCGACATGATGATTGTTATAATAAGACTAGTAATTGAGTAGGAACAAATCATCATAAAAGATACAAGTAAAAGCACAACAGATGACAATCAAGAGTCCCAAATATTGGTCAAAAATGCAAAGACATTTAGATTTGTGATTGTTAATTTTGAAATAGGGGGCCTTAGTAAAGAGCTCCAGTTCCAAAGACAATGCAGCCATAGGTTTTTTAGGATCGAGTAGCGTCAGAAACAGGTCATCTGCAAACAGTCCAAGTTTATATTCTCGAAGTGAGGCGGCAAATCCCTTTATATCAGATTTAGATCTTATTCTCTCGGCTAAAGGCTCAATAGCAAGGACGAACAAGAGAGGTGACAGTGGGCATCCCTGCATTGTTCCATTAGAGATGGAGAATTTCTCTGATAAGGAGTTGTTAGCGTATATTCTTGCTCTGGGTGCCGAATATAATGCAAAAATTGTAGACAGGAATCTCTGATCGAAACCGAATTTCTCAAGAGTAGCCCTGAGAAAGGCCCAGTTCAACCTGTCAAAAGCCTTTTCGGCATCCAGTGTCAGAAAAACCGCTTGTGAACTAGAAAGCTCAATCTTGTTCATCAGATTTATTACTCTCCTTGTTTCTTCCAATGCCTGACGCCCTTCCGTGAAACCGATCTGATCGTCCAAAAGCAAAGATGGCAAAATACCTTTTAGTCGATCTGCTAAAATTTTGAAATAAATTTTTATGTCACTGTTAATCAATGATATTGGCCTATAGCTCTGAATCCTCTCAGGGTCTCCCCCCTTTTGGGATCATCATTATTGTCGCTTCCAACATTTCTTTTGGGAACGAGCCCCAAGAGGAAGCAGCACCAAAGACCGAAACCAAGTGGGGAGAAAAAATTTCCGCAAATGACCTAAAGTATTCATTGGAAAAACCATTAGGGCCCGGGGATTTTTGAATTTTGAGTTGATGTATGTTATCGACTATCTCCTTCCCGCCAAAAGAGCCATTAGTAAAATCTAAAT
This sequence comes from Dendrobates tinctorius, assembly GCF_039654945.1. Classification (NCBI taxonomy): domain Eukaryota; kingdom Metazoa; phylum Chordata; class Amphibia; order Anura; family Dendrobatidae; genus Dendrobates; species Dendrobates tinctorius. Next base: position 28,725,596 of record NW_027361705.1, read on the forward strand.
CTGCCGAGGTAATTTTAGGGAGATTAATGCTAGATAAGATTGCATTGATAGAGCCTGAATCAACATTAGGAGTATTAAGGGCCCGTCACACTAAGCGAGACCACTAGCGATATCGCTAAAGCGTCACTGATTTTGTGACGAGCAGCGATATTGCTAGCGATATCGCTACATGTGATACTTACCTCCGACCGGCTCCCCCGCTGGTTATCGCTGATCGCGCGAGATCGTCCTGGGCCGTTTCTCGTCGGCCGCTTCCTGCTGGGCTTCCTGCTGGCGCCTACGAGCGATGCGTGGATGCGGGCGGGAGGACGTCTTCCTCGCTGCTTCTGACAGGTAAGTAACGACCGCCGACCGCTGCTATGTCGCTGGTGAGATCTGCCTGTTTGGCAGCTCACTAGCAATCATTTAGCGATGCACCAGCGATCCTGACCGGGTCGTATCGTTGTCAGGATCGCTGGTGCATCGCTAAATGTGACGGTACCTTTTGGGTCTTCTTTAAGGTTATGTAGATTCCGGAAAAAATCTGCAAAGGAACCAACTATGTCCTTAGGCTGTACAAGAGTTTTGCCTGCATGTGTAATAATGTTATTCATTCTGTTGATTCTCTCCTTTTTAAGTCTCGTCAACATGTATCTCGTTGGTTTATTTATAGACGTATAAGACTTAAATTTGGAAGCCCTAATGATAGAATCGTATTCTAGGAAGATTTCTGACCTCAGTCTTTGTCTGAGTCTCATAATTTCCACCTGAATCGCAGAAGATGGAGTTGGTAGTCTGCAGTGTTGTTGCTCCTCATTATAAATTTGAGCCTGTAGATTCATGATATTTTCTCTATTCTTTTTCTTGTGCCTGGAAGCAATCTGGATAAGGCCACTCCTAACAACTGCTTTATGCGCATTCCACAGTGTAAATGCATCTATCTCAGGAGAAGTGCTTTCCCTAAAATAATTATTTATCAAATTCTCAATCTCCTGTCTATATTCCGGTATTTTAAACAAAGTCGGCTTACATTTCCAAAGATATGTATTTTCAGAGACAGGGCCTAATAAAAACTCTGCCAGAACCGGTGAGTGGTCTGACAGTGTCTTTCTTAGAAATTTAAAACTTTTGAATTTACTCAATGTGAAAACATTCGTAAGAATTAGGTCAATACGAGAGGCTGTGCCGTGAACGTCTGAGTAGTGCGAGTATTCTCTGGAGGAGGTGTTTAACCATCTGAAAATGTCAAATAGTTTGTTCTGTTTTAACCAATTTTTCAGCACAGGAGCTCTGTGGCGAACCTTGGAAGATGAATCTAATTCACTGTCGGGAACAATGTTAAAGTCCCCCACAAAAAATCACGTCTCCCGACTTAACCCTGTTAACTATGTTGAGTAGCTTATTCAAAAAGGAGACCTGATTCTTGTTTGGAGCGTAGATGTTCACCACTGTGCAAGACGTGTTATTTAATGTGCAGATGAGAACGTGGAGTCTTCCCAGCCGGTCCACTACCTCGTGAACAAAATGAAATGGGACAGTGCTACTGATCATTGTAATCACTCCTGCTTTCTTTGATGGAGAAAGTGCTTTAAACATGTGACGAAAGGCTTTCTGCTTAAAAATCGGGTGGTTGTCCTTCGCCAGCCTGACCTCCTGCAAACAAACTAAATCAGCATGTGTATGAGTAATTTCTCTCAATAAGATATATCTTTTATTAGGGCTATTAAGGCCCCTAACGTTGTATGATAAAATCTTCATTAAATACAGTAATGAAAAAATAACCAGTAGAAAATGTAACCCAAAAAAAGAATAACTGGCCTCCCAAGGCCCAAAACCTATCAAAAGGGATTATAAGAACCTTCCTGGCAGACTCCCAACAGATCACTCTCCACGGCATCTCCAGACTCTGTCACGTCTTTCACATGTGCTGAGTGTGAACCTGCTGCCTGCAACATCCTTCAGCATGACCGGTTTGGCAGTGGGTCAGTAATTGTGTGGGTGGCATTTCTTTGGAGGGCTACACAGCCCTCCATGTGCTCACCAGTGGTAGCCTGACAGCCATTAGGTACCTTGTGAGACCATATGCTGGTGTGGTTGGCCCTTGGTTCCTCCTAATGCAGGACAATGCCAGACCTCATGTGGCTGGAGTGTGTCAGCAGTTCCTGCAAGATGAAGGCATTGAAGCTATGGACTGGCCTGCCCATTCCCCAGACCTGAATCCGATTGAGCACATCTGGGACAGCATGTCTCGCTCCATCCACCAACGTCACGTTGCACCACAGACTCTCCAGGAGTTGACGGATGCTTTAGTCCAGGTCTGGGAGGAGATCCCTCAGGAGAACATCCGCAACCTCATCATGAGCATGCCCAGGCATTGTAGGGAGGACATACAGGCACGTGGAGGCCACACACAATACTGAGCATCATTTTGACTTGTTTCAACTTTATATTTGTCTTGTTTTGATTTTCATTATGACTTGTTTCCACTTTCATTTTGGGGGTCTCTCCAAATCCAGACCTCCAATGGTTCAAAAATTTGATTTCCATTGATGATTTTTGTGTGACTACGTTGACAGCACATTCAACTTTGTACAGAACAAAGTATTCAATGAGAATATTTCATTAATTTAGATCTAGGATGTGTTATTTGAGTGTTCCCTTTATTATTTGGAGCAGTATATATCTATATATAATATATATGTATATATATATATATATATATATATATATATATATATATATACAGCTCTGGCAAAAATTAAGAGACCACTTGCAAATGTTCAGCTTGTCTGATTTTTCTCTTTAGGCCGGGGTCACACTAACCGACGCAAAATACGGTCCGCAGTTTACAGGCGTAATACGGATGAATGACCCCTAAGTAGTGCTCCGTATGTCATCCGTAAGCAAGCTGTGGTTGGGTATTTTGCGCATGTCAACATCCGTATGTAATCCGTATGGCATCCGTATGCAATCCATATGGCGAGATTTTCTCGCCGCCTTGCAAAATGGTCATATAATGGAGCCCTATGACAGGGTTTCTAACAGAAACGAAATAATAGATATAGACGCATAGAATGCATATATATACTGTATATATATATATATATATATATATATACACACACAAGTCATTGAGATAAACATATATATATTTATATTTCACAGAGTTCTTCATAGCAGAATAGCCGCTAATTAAATTGCCGGCTTCTATCAAATAATTCCCCAACCCGACATGAAATGACACATGGTTTACATTCAGTAAAGCATTTCATTTCATGTTTTTTTTTATATGTCCTTGACTAATAATTAGATGAGGGATTGTGTGCAAAATTTGGGAGTTGTAGTTGTTATATTAAGGTGTTAATTCATTTTAAAAAAATGCGTGGGCTTCCCATTGCCCTGTAGCGGTGGCGAATGGGTTAATCTAACAAAGGGTTAATGTCACCTTACAATCGAATGGTGACATTAACCCTTTGTTAGATTAACCCACTCGCCACCAATATAGGGCAATGGGAAGCCCACGCATTTTTTAACAAAGAATTAACTCCTTAAAATAACAACTACAACTCCCAAATTTTGCACACAATCCCTCATCTAATTATTAGTCAGGGACATATAAAAAACATGAAATGAAATGCTTTACTGAATGTAAGCCATGTGTCATTTCATGTCAGGTTGGGGAATGATTTGATAGAAGCCAGCAATTTAATTAGCGGCTATTCTGCTATGAAGAACTCTGTGAAATATAAATATATATATGTTTGTCACAATGACATGTATGTATATATATATATATATATATATATATATATATATATATATATATGTATTCTATGTGTATATATCTATTCTTTCTTTCTTTATTAAACCTGTCATTGTGAGTTTTCTGTATAGCGCACTGAATTGCCAGCTTTTGTAAAAGACACCGGGTGCGTATTTCTCTCAAGTCACATGTGTGGTCCGTGTGTAATGCGTATTTTTAGCGCACCCATAGACTTGCATTGGCGTATTACGGGCGTAGTATGCTGACAATCGCAGCATGCTGCGATTGGCACGGACCGTAGAATACGCCCGAGAAATATACGGCTGTTGGGAGCAAACCCATAGAGAATAATTTGTCCGTGTGTAATGCGTGCTTTTAACGCCTCTCACTCGTCCGTATTCCTCGCCAGTGTGACCCCGGACTTATAGGTATTTCTTTGAGTAAAATGTAAATTGTTATTTTAGTCTACAGACTCAGACTTCTGGCAACATGTCTCCAAATTTCCAAGCAATAAATTTTGCTGTTTTTTTTTCCTGAAAAGCAGAAAGGCTGAGTTCACACGTGGCGTTTTTTTCGCGTTTCCGTGGCAGTTTTAACCTCGCGATTTTGCCGCGAAAACGCGAAAAATAAGCATCCCATGCATTCCTATGGGATTCCGCAATGCTGTGCTAATGCTGCGGTTTTTACCGCGGCGGAATCGCTTCGCGGTAAAAAACGCAGCATGCTCATTAATTTGCGGAATCGCGGCGATCCCGCACCCATAGGAATGCATTGTTCCGCTTACTTCCCGCATGTGGCTGTGCACACTATGCGGAAAGTAAGCAGAACAATTGCGGATGGTACCCACGGTCCGGAGGAGAGGAGACTGTCCTCCGGGCTTTGGGTACCATATCCCTGTAAAAAATAGAATTTAAAATAAAAAATGGTGTTATTCTTACCTTCCGGCGTCCCGCGCAGCATTCCCGCCTCTCTCCACGCTTCTGTTCCCAGTAATCCTTTGCGAAAATGCCCGCGATGACGTCCGTTCTCGCGGGATCGTGAAGTCTCGCGGTCATTCGCGCGACGTCATCGCGAATAACCGCGAGACATCGCGATCCCGCGAGAACGGACGTCATCGCGGGCATTTTCGCAAAGGATTACTGGGAACGGATGCGGGGGACGTCGGAAGGTAAGAATAACACTATTTTTTATTTTTTTTTTACATTCTATCTTTTACTACTGATGCCGCATAGGCGGCCTCAGTAGTAAAAAGTTGGTCACACTCGTCAAACACTGTGTTTGACGAGTGTGACCAACCTGTCAATCAGTTCTCCAAGCGATGCTACAGATCGCTTGGAAAACGCTAGCATTTTGCAAGCTAAATACGCTTGCAAAATGCTAGTTTTTCCGCGGGAATTTAAAATGCGATTTTCCCGCGGAATGGAATTCCGGAATTTTCGCGGTAATTTCCGCGAGAGTTCCGGTACGTGTGCACTTAGCCAAATGGTCAAAATAAAAAAAAAACAGTGCTTTCAGACCTCAAAGAAAATGAGAAATGGTCAAAAGAACAAAAAAATGCAGTGCTTGCAGACCTCAAATAATGCTAAGAAAACAAGTCCATAATCATTTAGAAACAACAATACTAATGTTTTAACTCAGGAAGAGTTCAGAAATCAATATTTTGTGAAATAACCAGGATTTTTAAAAACAGCTTTCATGCGTCTTAGGCCATGTTCACACGCTGCGGTTTTGCTGCGGTTTTGGCCCTGCAGAACTGCAGCAGTTCCGCAGACATGGTACTTTACCATGTTAGCCTATGGGTTTTCAAAACCGCAGTGCTCACGCTGCGGTTTTTTACCTGCGGAAAAGCTGCGTTTTTTTTTCCGCAGCATGTCAATTGTTTCTGCGGATTCTGCTGCGGTTTCACACCTTTAACATAGTAGAGGTGTGAAACCACAGGCCAAACCGCAGCAAAACCGCAGGTCACTTTACCTGCGGTTTTACCTGCGGTTCCGCGGGAAAAAACCCGCAGGTGAATCTGCAGTGTGTGCACATACCCTTAGCATGCTTGCCACCAGTCTTTCACACTGCTTCTGGCTCAAAAATGTAAGCAGTTCTTCTTTGTTTGATGGCTTGTGACTATCCATCATCCTCTTGATTACATTCCAAAGGTTTTCAATCGGGTTCAGGTCTGGAGAATGGGCTGCCCATAACAGGGTTTTGATGTGGTGGTCTCATATTTTTCCCCAGAGCTGTATATATACTGTATGTATATACATAAATATGTTTATATACAGTGGGGAAAAAAAGTATTTAGTCAGTCAGCAATAGTGCAAGTTCCACCACTTAAAAAGATGAGAGGCGTCTGTAATTTACATCATAGGTAGACCTCAACTATGGGAGACAAACTGAGAAAAAAAAATCCAGAAAATCACATTGTCTGTTTTTTTTTCATTTTATTTGCATATTATGGTGGAAAATAAGTATTTGGTCAGAAACAAGCAATCAAGATTTCTGGCTCTCACAGACCTGTAACTTCTTCTTTAAGAGTCTCCTCTTTCCTCCACTCATTACCTGTAGTAATGGCACCTGTTTAAACTTGTTATCAGTATAAAAAGACACCTGTGCACAACCTCAAACAGTCTGACTCCAAACTCCACTATGGTGAAGACCAATGGCTGTCAAAGGACACCAGAAACAAAATTGTAGCCCTGCACCAGGCTGGGAAGACTGAATCTGCAATAGCCAACCAGCTTGGAGTGAAGAAATCAACTGTGGGAGCAATAATTAGAAAATGGAAGACATACAAGACCACTGATTATCTCCCTCGATCTGGTGCTCCACGCAAAATCCCACCCCGTGGGGTCAGAATGATCACAAGAACGGTGAACAAAAATCCCAGAACCATGCGGGGGGACCTAGTGAATGAACTGCAGAGAGCTGGGACCAATGTAACAAGGCCTACCATAAGTAACACACTACGCCACCATGGACTCAGATCCTGCAGTGCCAGACGTGTCCCACTGAAGCCTGTACATGTCCGGGCCCGTCTGAAGTTTGCTAGAGAGCATTTGGATGATCCAGAGGAGTTTTGGGAGAATGTCCTATGGTCTGATGAAACCAAACTGGAACTGTTTGGTAGAAACACAACTTGTCGTGTTTGGAGGAAAAAGAATACTGAGTTGCATCCATCAAACACCATACCTACTGTAAAGCATGGTGGTGGAAACATCATGCTTTGGGGCTGTTTCACTGCAAAGGGGCCAGGACGACTGATCCGGGTACATGAAAGAATGAATGGGGCCATGTATCGTGAGATTTTGAGTGCAAACCTCCTTCCATCAGCAAGGGCATTGAAGATGAAACGTGGCTGGGTCTTTCAACATGACAATGATCCAAAGCACACCGCCAGGGCAATGAAGGAGTGGCTTCGTAAGAAGCATTTCAAGGTCCTGGAGTGGTCTAGCCAGTCTCCAGATCTCAACCCTATAGAAAACCTTTGGAGGGAGTTGAAAGTCCGTGTTGCCAAGCGAAAAGCCAAAAACATCACTGCTCTAGAGGAGATCTGCATGGAGGAATGGGCCAACATACCAACAACAGTGTGTGGCAACCTTGTGAAGACTTACAGAAAACGTTTGACCTCTGTCATTGCCAACAAAGGATATATCACAAAGTATTGAGATGAAATTTTGTTTCTGACCAAATACTTATTTTCCACCACAATATGCAAATAAAATGAAAAAAAAACAGACAATGTGATTTTCTGGATTTTTTTTTCTCAGTTTGTCTCCCATAGTTGAGGTCTACCTATGATGTAAATTACAGACGCCTCTCATCTTTTTAAGTGGTGGAACTTGCACTATTGCTGACTGACTAAATACTTTTTTTCCCCACTGTATATTTTATAATTATTCTTTTTATTATGTATTATTACATATATTATGTATTACTACATATATATATATATATATATATATATATATATATATATATATATATATATATATGGTATATATCTTTTTTAATTATTATTTTTTATATATAATATTGGAAAAATATACCACTTGATAGACAAATGTATTTTTAACAAGAGGAAAATTTCCTAATGACACGCTCCCTTTAACACCAATTTGGCAGGCAGGATGTGAGTCAGTATAAGTCATTCACATTGCAATATATTATTGTTATAAAAATGCAACAAATCTTCCAGTTTAAAACAAATTGCAAGCGATCTTCATTTTTTAAACACAATGGGTTAGGAATGAACGTGCGTGTTGTCTTTCTGAAAGCCATCTCATTAACAGGATCAAATTACTCCCTTAAAATCCAATTGGGTTCACCACAGCCTGGGTGAGTAGCACTTCAGCAACCTAACAGCACAGATAAACAGAGAGGCAATCACTAGAGTTGAGCGAAACGGGTCGAACAATTTCAAAAGTCGCCGACTTTTGGCAAAGTCGGGTTTCATGAAACGAAACCCGACCCTAGGATGAGGTCGGCCACGAGGTCGGCGACTTACGCGCCAAAGTCGCGTTTCAAAAGTTTGTTTTGCGCTCTTTTTCAGCCAATCAGGATCCATGGACACTGTGGGCAACGTGATGACATAGGCAGGGGTCACCACCATCTTTCAGAAGGGCATGCAAGTGATTGGCTTGCTTTGGTGGGCGTCACAGGGGGTATAAAAGGGCGTGCACGCCGACCGCCATCTTACATCTGCCGATCTCAGTATAGGGAGAGGTTGCTGATTCTGTAGGGAGAGCGTTAGGCAGGGAAGAAGACAAAAAAACTGCTTCTGCTGCTAGCGATTTGGCCTGCACAACACACCAGTCACTGTGTGTGCAGTGCAAGGGGAGGCTATATAGTGGTGTATCAGTGGTGTTGGTTGTTGGGCTGCCTTCTAAGGCTTCCTGACATTCCTGCATTGCTGTTTACCCACTGCTCCACAAACTGCTTTTTTAAAAGCAATCCAATCTCCCTTATCCTCTAGTCACTTTTGTCACAGCTGTGCCATCGAGCCTGTGACATAGCGCTCAGATATCAGTGGGCCTCACACAATCCAAAAGTGTCCAGTGTCCAAAAGTGTGTGCAGAGATTCAAAATCTCCCTTATCCTCTAGTCACTTTGGTCACAGCTGTGCCATCGAGCCTGTCACATAGCGCTCAGATATTCATTGGGCCTCACACAATCCAAAAGTGTCCAGTGTCCAAAAGTGTGTGCAGAGATTCAAAATCTCCCTTATCCTCTAGACACTTTGGTCACAGCTGTGCCATCGAGCCTGTCACATAGCGCTCAGATATTCATTGGGCCTCACACAATCCAAAAGTGTCCAGTGTCCAAAAGTGTGTGCAGAGATTCAAAATCTCCCTTATCCTCTAGTCACTTTGGTCACAGCTGTGCCATCGAGCCTGTCACATAGCGCTCAGATATCAGTGGGCCTCACACAATCCAAAAGTGTCCAGTGTCCAAAAGTGTGTGCAGAGATTCAAAATCTCCCTTATCCTCTAGTCACTTTGGTCACAGCTGTGCCATCGAGCCTGTCACATAGCGCTCAGATATTCATTGGGCCTCACACAATCCAAAAGTGTCCAGTGTCCAAAAGTGTGTGCAGAGATTGAAAATCTCCCTTATCCTCTAGTCACTTTGGTCACAGCTGTGCCATCGAGCCTGTCACATAGCGCTCAGATATTCATTGGGCCTCACACAATCCAAAAGTGTCCAGTGTCCAAAAGTGTGTGCAGAGATTCAAAATCTCCCTTATCCTCTAGTCACTTTGGTCACAGCTGTGCCATCGAGCCTGTCACATAGCGCTCAGATATTCATTGGGCCTCACACAATCCAAAAGTGTCCAGTGTCCAAAAGTGTGTGCAGAGATTCAAAATCTCTCTTATCTTCTAGTCACTTTGGTCACAGCTGTGCCATCGAGCCTGTGACATAGCGCTCAGATATCAGTGGGCCTCACACAATCCAAAAGTGTCCAGTGTCCAAAAGTGTGTGCAGAGATTCAAAATCTCCCTTATCCTCTAGTCACTTTGGTCACAGCTGTGCCATCGAGCCTGTGACATAGCGCTCAGATATCAGTGGGCCTCACACAATCCAAAAGTGTCCAGTGTCCAAAAGTGTGTGCAGAGATTCAAAATCTCCCTTATCCTCTAGTCACTTTGGTCACAGCTGTGCCATCGAACCTGTCACATAGCGCTCAGATATTCATTGGGCCTCACACAATCCAAAAGTGTCCAGTGTCCAAAAGTGTGTGCAGAGATTCAAAATCTCCCTTATCCTCTAGTCACTTTGGTCACAGCTGTGCCATCGAGCCTGTCACATAGCGCTCAGATATTCATTGGGCCTCACACAATCCAAAAGTGTCCAGTGTCCAAAAGTGTGTGCAGAGATTCAAAATCTCCCTTATCCTCTAGTCCCTTTGGTCACAGCTGTGCCATCGAGCCTGTGACATAGCGCTCAGATATCAGTGGGCCTCACACAATCCAAAAGTGTCCAGTGTCCAAAAGTGTGTGCAGAGATTCAAAATCTCCCTTATCCTCTAGTCACTTTGGTCACAGCTGTGCCATCGAGCCTGTGACATAGCGCTCAGATATCAGTGGGCCTCACACAATCCAAAAGTGTCCAGTGTCCAAAAGTATGTGCAGAGATTCAAAATCTCCCTTATCCTCAAGTCACTTTGGTCACAGCTGTGCCATCGAGCCTGTCACATAGTGCTCAGATATTCATTGGGCCTCACACAATCCAAAAGTGTCCAGTGTCCAAAAGTGTGTGCAGAGATTCAAAATCTCCCTTATCCTCTAGTCACTTTGGTCACAGCTGTGCCATCGAGCCTGTCACATAGCGCTCAGATATCAGTGGGCCTCACACAATCCAAAAGTGTCCAGTGTCCAAAAGTGTGTGCAGAGATTCAAAATCTCCCTTATCCTCTAGTCACTTTGGTCACAGCTGTGCCATCGAGCCTGTCACATAGCGCTCAGATATTCATTGGGCCTCACACAATCCAAAAGTGTCCAGTGTCCAAAAGTGTGTGCAGAGATTCAAAATCTCCCTTATCCTCTAGTCACTTTGGTCACAGCTGTGCCATCGAGCCTGTCACATAGCGCTCAGATATTCATTGGGCCTCACACAATCCAAAAGTGTCCAGTGTCCAAAAGTGTGTGCAGAGATTCAAAATCTCCCTTATCCTCTAGTCACTTTGGTCACAGCTGTGCCATCGAGCCTGTCACATAGCGCTCAGATATTCATTGGGCCTCACACAATCCAAAAGTGTCCAGTGTCCAAAAGTGTGTGCAGAGATTCAAAATCTCCCTTATCCTCTAGTCACTTTGGTCACAGCTGTGCCATCGAGCCTGTGACATAGCGCTCAGATATCAGTGGGCCTCACACAATCCAAAAGTGTCCAGTGTCCAAAAGTGTGTGCAGAGATTCAAAATCTCCCTTATCCTCTAGTCACTTTGGTCACAGCTGTGCCATCGAGCCTGTCACATAGCGCTCAGATATCAGTGGGCCTCACACAATCCAAAAGTGTCCAGTGTCCAAAAGTGTGTGCAGAGATTCAAAATCTCCCTTATCCTCTAGTCACTTTGGTCACAGCTGTGCCATCGAGCCTGTCACATAGCGCTCAGATATCAGTGGGCCTCACACAATCCAAAAGTGTCCAGTGTCCAAAAGTGTGTGCAGAGATTCAAAATCTCCCTTATCCTCTAGTCACTTTGGTCACAGCTGTGCCATCGAGCCTGTGACATAGCGCTCAGATATCAGTGGGCCTCACACAATCCAAAAGTGTCCAGTGTCCAAAAGTGTGTGCAGAGATTCAAAATCTCCCTTATCCTCTAGTCACTTTGGTCACAGCTGTGCCATCGAACCTGTCACATAGCGCTCAGATATTCATTGGGCCTCACACAATCCAAAAGTGTCCAGTGTCCAAAAGTGTGTGCAGAGATTCAAAATCTCCCTTATCCTCTAGTCACTTTGGTCACAGCTGTGCCATCGAGCCTGTCACATAGCGCTCAGATATTCGTTGGGCCTCACACAATCCAAAAGTGTCCAGTGTCCAAAAGTGTGTGCAGAGATTCAAAATCTCCCTTATCCTCTAGTCCCTTTGGTCACAGCTGTGCCATCGAGCCTGTGACATAGCGCTCAGATATCAGTGGGCCTCACACAATCCAAAAGTGTCCAGTGTCCAAAAGTGTGTGCAGAGATTCAAAATCTCCCTTATCCTCTAGTCACTTTGGTCACAGCTGTGCCATCGAGCCTGTGACATAGCGCTCAGATATCAGTGGGCCTCACACAATCCAAAAGTGTCCAGTGTCCAAAAGTATGTGCAGAGATTCAAAATCTCCCTTATCCTCAAGTCACTTTGGTCACAGCTGTGCCATCGAGCCTGTCACATAGCGCTCAGATATTCATTGGGCCTCACACAATCCAAAAGTGTCCAGTGTCCAAAAGTGTGTGCAGAGATTCAAAATCTCCCTTATCCTCTAGTCACTTTGGTCACAGCTGTGCCATCGAGCCTGTGACATAGCGCTCAGATATCAGTGGGCCTCACACAATCCAAAAGTGTCCAGTGTCCAAAAGTGTGTGCAGAGATTCAAAATCTCCCTTATCCTCTAGTCACTTTGGTCACAGCTGTGCCATCGAGCCTGTCACATAGCGCTCAGATATTCATTGGGCCTCACACAATCCAAAAGTGTCCAGTGTCCAAAAGTGTGTGCAGAGATTCAAAATCTCCCTTATCCTCTAGTCACTTTGGTCACAGCTGTGCCATCGAGCCTGTCACATAGCGCTCAGATATTCATTGGGCCTCACACAATCCAAAAGTGTCCAGTGTCAAAAGTGTGTGCAGAGATTCAAAATCTCCCTTATCCTCTAGTCACTTTGGTCACAGCTGTGCCATCGAGCCTGTCACATAGCGCTCAGATATTCATTGGGCCTCACACAATCCAAAAGTGTCCAGTGTCCAAAAGTGTGTGCAGAGATTCAAAATCTCCCTTATCCTCTAGTCACTTTGGTCACAGCTGTGCCATCGAGCCTGTGACATAGCGCTCACATATCAGTGGGCCTCACACAATCCAAAAGTGTCCAGTGTCCAAAAGTGTGTGCAGAGATTCAAAATCTCCCTTATCCTCTAGTCACTTTGGTCACAGCTGTGCCATCGAGCCTGTCACATAGCGCTCAGATATCAGTGGGCCTCACACAATCCAAAAGTGTCCAGTGTCCAAAAGTGTGTGCAGAGATTCAAAATCTCCCTTATCTTCTAGTCACTTTGGTCACAGCTGTGCCATCGAGCCTGTCACATAGCGCTCAGATATCAGTGGGCCTCACACAATCCAAAAGTGTCCAGTGTCCAAAAGTGTGTGCAGAGATTCAAAATCTCCCTTATCCTCTAGTCACTTTGGTCACAGCTGTGCCATCGAGCCTGTCACATAGCGCTCAGATATTCATTGGGCCTCACACAATCCAAAAGTGTCCAGTGTCCAAAAGTGTGCGCAGAGATTCAAAATCTCCCTTATCCTCTAGTCACTTTGGTCACAGCTGTGCCATCGAGCCTGTCACATAGCGCTCAGATATTCATTGGGCCTCACACAATCCAAAAGTGTCCAGTGTCCAAAAGTGTGTGCAGAGATTCAAAATCTCCCTTATCCTCTAGTCACTTTGGTCACAGCTGTGCCATCGAGCCTGTCACATAGCGCTCAGATATCAGTGGGCCTCACACAATCCAAAAGTGTCCAGTGTCCACAAGTGTCTGCAGAAATTCAAAATCTCCCCTGTCCTATAGACACCTTGTACCTTGTTTTACATTACTATATAGTTTGTTGGATTTTGTCTACATTTCTACCAAAAATGAGGAAGGCTGGTGGAAGAGGCCGTGGAATTGGGCGGGGGTTGGCAGCTGGTAATGATGGTGTTGGTGGTGGATGTGATGGTAGTGGCAAGAGCAAAATAGGACCGAATGCAGGAGGTGTTGAGCCTGCGTCATCGTCTGGCTACATAAGGCCTCGAACGCTTAGTTTTCTAGGAGTTGGCAAACCGCTTTTAAAGCCAGAGCATCAGGAAAAAGTTTTGTCTTACATTGCTGACTCAGCCTCCAGCTCTATCGCCTCCTCTTCTTCAGTTGTAAAAAGTAAAAGCACTGAGTCGTCATTGGAGGCTCATGTTCATGAACCACACCTTTCCTTGTGTCCTTCACCCCAACCAAGATTGAAGGATGACGCAGGCCATACTACTGATTACTCCATGGAGCTGTTTTCACATACCATGCCTGGATTATCAAGTGAAATGGTGAATTACCCAGGCCAAGATGAATCTGACATGGAGTGCACTGATGCACAGCCGCTGATGGATGATTCTGCTGGTACATTCACTCAGAGCACTACATTGTCCTCGCAGTGTACAGAGCCAGATTCTGACCCTGATGAGACTCAGGTGCCCCTTCCCCCACACTATACCACCATACACGGTGACACAGAGGAAGGTGCACATGACATAGAAGAGGAGGTGATGGATGACCCAGTTGTTGACCCAGATTGGCATCCATTGGGGGAAGAGGGTGCTGCTTCCAATAGCTCAGATGAGGAGCATCCACAGCAGACATCGACATCGCAACAGCTGTTATCTGGCAGGCCCGTAGCACTCCAAAGACAGGTTCCAAAAATCAAAAGAGTTGCTGGACAGCTTGTCCAGAGGGTCAAAAGATCACAGCGTGCTAGGCCGCAAAAAGTCTGCCAAAGTAGGAAGAGTGCAGTGTGGCACTTTTTTGAACAAAATCCTCATGATCAGGCCAAGGTTATCTGTAAGAAGTGCGCAAAGACCTTTAGCCGAGGGAAAAATCTGAAAAATTTGAATACCAGTTGCATGCTTAGACATTTAACCAGCATGCACTTGCAAGCGTGGACACAACACCAAACCTCAAGTGCCACATGTGCAACTGATCACAATGAAGGTAGTCAGCAACGCTACATTGTTTCCCCCACTGTAAGCCCACCGGTTAGCACAGCAGCAAATGTTGAGGTGTCGTTGCAAGGCCACAGCAGTCAGGGAATCCCACTGTTATATCAACGAAAGACTGATTCTAGGCCATCAGAAAGAACACCAACTCCATCACCATCATCAACCCTCTCTCAGTCCGCCCTGTCCACCGCTACTTCCATCATATGCAGCTCTCAAGTCCAGCTCACCCTCCCAGACACTATGAGTAGGTCAAGAAAGTACTCAGTCTCTCATCCGCGTACACTGGGTTTGAACGCCCACATTGCCAAACTAATTTCGTTTGAGATGATGCCCTTTCGGTTGGTGGAAAGCACAGCTTTCCGCGAACTCATGGCCTATGCAGTACCACGCTATGACCTACCCAGTCGACACTTCTTCTCTCGCAAAGCCATCCCAGCCCTCCAACATCATGTGAAAGACCGCATTGTCCATGCACTCAAGCAGTCAGTGAGCGGAAAGGTGCACCTCACAACTGATGCATGGTCCAGTCGGCATGGCCAGGGCCGTTACGTGTCCATCACTGCGCACTGGGTTAATGTGGTGGATGCAGGGTCCACAGGGGACAGCGGTGGTGGGACAGTGCTGCCTAGCCCACGGTATAGGAAACAGTTGGCTGTAGGCGTTCGACCCTCCTCCTCCTCCAGAAGCGAAAGCTCGTCCACAGAGAGCAGTCGTACGAGCACTCCATCTGCAGCTGCCACTGTTGCACACGATGTGTCCCCCTATCGAGCAGCTAGTGGAAAGCGTCAGCAGGCTGTGTTGCAGATGATGTGTTTGGGCAACAGACACACCGCCGAGGTGCTGGCCGAGTACTTGAAGCGACAAACTGAGTCATGGCTGGGCAGTGTACATCTTGAGGCAGGCAAGGTAGTTAGTGATAACGGCTGTAATTTTGTGGCAGCCATAGCCCTTTCAAAACTCAGCCACATACCTTGCTTGGCTCACACCTTGAACCTGGTGGTGCAGTGCTTCCTCAAAAATTATCCGGAGTTAACAGCCCTGCTCCAGAAGGTGCGAAGACTGTGCGCGCACATCCGCCGGTCGCCTGTACACTCCGTTCGTATGCAGAAGCTGCAGCGATTGCTCCACCTTCCCAACCACCGCCTCATTATCGACATTGCAACAAGGTGGAACTCCACCCTGCACATGGTGGAGCAGCTGTGCGAGCAGAGGCAGGCCATAATGCATTTGTGGGAGGATACACGGCCAGGCACTTTGAGAGCAGACATGGAGTTGACAGGTGTGCAGTGGTCGAAGCTGAAAGACCTCTGTAAAGTCCTTCAGTGTTTTGAGGAATGCACACGGCTGGTAAGCGCAGACGACGCCATCCTAAGCATGAGCATCCCACTTATGCGTCTGCTCATGCAAACTTTGACGCACCTTAAGGAGCAGGTGTCTGCAGCCAATGTTGATGAGGAGGAAGAGGAGGAGGGAATCCTTGAAGACATTCAGCCATTGTCTGCTCAGGGACCTCTCCTGGACGAGGTGGAGGAAGAAGAGGAGGAGGATGATGATGGGGATGATTACTTAGGGGAGGAGGATGCATCTCGTGGGGCAAGTGAAAATGTTGGCGTGGCAAGGTCTGGTACAGGGTTTGTGCGTGACTGGAGGGATGTGGATTTGCCAGAAAGTGCTCCTCCACCCAGCACTCGCAGTGCATCATTGACACCGGGAACATTGGCCCACATGTCAGATTATGCCTTGCAGATCCTAAAAAGGGACCCCCGCATTGCCAAAATGATGAACGATGACCACTACTGGTTGGCCAGCATCCTGGATCCACGCTATAAAGGCAAATTACAAAACATCATGCCACAGGAGAACCTTGACCTAATATTGGCTAATAAACAAGCAACTCTGGTAAATCGGTTGCTTGAGGCATTCCCAGCACACAGCAGCGGTAATGGTTCTCACACGAGCCGTACGGGTCGGGGGCAGCTTGGCAGAGGTGTTCGTGGTGCACACAGCAGAAGTGGCGTTGGAGACAGGGGTTTCATGACAATGTTGTGGACTGATTTTTCAAACACCGCTCACACAACTGGTAATACTGCATCGATGGAAAGTGACTGGAGACAGCAGTTGTCAACTATGGTTACAAACTACTTTTCCTCCCATATCGATGTTCTCCCACACAGGTCATTCCCCTTTGACTATTGGGCCGCTAAACTGGACACCTGGCCTGAATTGGCCCAATATGCCTTACAGGAGCTCGCTTGCCCAGCTGCAAGTGTGCTATCGGAAAGAGTCTTCAGTGCAGCTGGATCAATCCTGACAGAAAAAAGGTCCCGTCTGTCAACCCAAAATGTGGATGATCTAACCTTCATTAAAATGAACCATGCATGGGTTTCCAAGGATTTTGTCCCACCTTCCCCTGATGACACATAGGGTGACAGAAAAATGGCTTGCTTTGGTCCACCTCTTCCTGGGACTTCACCTATTTCGCCTTTTGCATCAGCTGAATGTCCAACATCAACATATGCCACTTTCTAAAACTCCCTAACTGTGCTGCCTCCCCCCCCCATGGCCGGGGTCAACACCTAGCGCACGACACCGTGCGAGTGCCGTTGCCCTGGACAGGTGGGTAGGCCGACTCTTGGGCGCGGGCCCTGGCACAGGGTCCCTCATAGTGCAATCAAGTGTCTCTGACGGTGGTGGTGCACACCCGCCGTCAGACACACCGCTGTACTATGAGGGGCCCAGTGCCAGTACCGACGCCCACGAGTGGACCCCCCTTGCTTGGGCAGGGCCCCAGCATTTGCAATCTTTACATCTCCCTGCTCCTCCGCTGTGTAATCTGGGCCGTCAAATCCATACTGTGCCTGACACCGTCTGAGCCTGCTTCCTGATGTATAGACATATATTTTGAATGTGTACGCTATCCATACATGTTATCTGGGGATACGGTACCCTTTCTAACCTTTGTGCAATCACGTGCAATCCATACTGGGCCTAACACCGTCTGAGCCTGCCTCTAGAGACACATATTTTGAATGTGTACGCTATCCATACATGTTATCCGGGGATACGGTACCCTTTCTAACCTTTGTGCAATCACGTGCAATCCATACTGGGCCTAACACCGTCTGAGCCTGCCTCCTGAGACATATATTTTGAATGTGTACGCTATCCATACATGTTATCCGGGGATACGGTACCCTTTCTAACCTTTGTGCAATCACGTGCAATCCATACTGGGCCTAACACCGTCTGAGCCTGCCTCCTGATGTATAGACATATATTTTGAATGTGTACGCTATCTATACATGTTATCTGGGGATACGGTACCCTTTCTAACCTTTGTGCAATCACGTGCAATCCATACTGGGCCTAACACCGTCTGAGCCTGCCTCCTGAGACATATATTTTGAATGTGTACGCTATCCATACATGTTATCCGGGGATACGGTACCCTTTCTAACCTTTGTGCAATCACGTGCAATCCATACTGGGCCTAACACCGTCTGAGCCTGCCTCCTGATGTATAGACATATATTTTGAATGTGTACGCTATCTATACATGTTATCTGGGGATACGGTACCCTTTCTAACCTTTGTGCAATCACGTGCAATCCATACTGGGCCTAACACCGTCTGAGCCTGCCTCCTGAGACATATATTTTGAATGTGTACGCTATCCATACATGTTATCTGGGGATACGGTACCCTTTCTAACCTTTGTGCAATCACGTGCAATCCATACTGGGCCTAACACCGTCTGAGCCTGCCTCCTGAGACATATATTTTGAATGTGTACGCTATCCATACATGTTATCCGGGGATACGGTACCCTTTCTAACCTTTGCGCAATCACGTGCAATCCATACTGGGCCTAACACCGTCTGAGCCTGCCTCCTGAGACATATATTTTGAATGTGTACGCTATCCATACATGTTATCCGGGGATACGGTACCCTTTCTAACCTTTGTGCAATCAGGTGCAATCCATACTGGGCCTAACACCGTCTGAGCCTGCCTCCTGAGACATATATTTTGAATGTGTACGCTATCCATACATGTTATCCGGGGAAACGGTACCCTTTCTAATCTTTGTGCAATCACGTGCAATCCATACTGGGCCTAACACCGTCTGAGCCTGCATCCTGATGTATAGACATATATTTTGAATGTGTACGCTATCCATACATGTTATCTGGGGATACGGTACCCTTTCTAACCTTTGTGCAATCACGTGCAATCCATACTGGGCCTAACACCGTCTGAGCCTGCCTTCTGAGACATATATTTTGAATGTGTACGCTATCCATACATGTTATCCGGCGAAACGGTACCCTTTCTAACCTTTGTGCAATCACGTGCAATCCATACTGGGCCTAACACCGTCTGAGCCTGCCTCCTGATGTATAGACATATATTTTGAATGTGTACGCTATCCATACATGTTATCTGGGGATATGGTACCCTTTCTAACCTTTGTGCAATCACGTGCAATCCATACTTTGCCTAACACCGTCTGAGCCTGCCTCCTGAGACATATATTTTGAATGTGTACGCTATCCATACATGTTATCCGCGGAAACGGTACCCTTTCTAACCTTTGTGCAATCACGTGCAATCCATACTGGGCCTAACACCGTCTGAGCCTGCCTCCTGATGTATAGACATATATTTTGAATGTGTACGCTATCCATACATGTTATCTGGGGATACGGTACCCTTTCTAACCTTTGTGCAATCACGTGCAATCCATAATGGGCCTAACACCGTTTGAGCCTGCCTCCTGAGACATATATTTTGAATGTGTACACTATCCATACATGTTATCCGGGGATACGGTACCCTTTCTAACCTTTGTGCAATCACGTGCAATCCATACTGGGCCTAACACCGTCTGAGCCTGCCTCCTGAGACATATATTTTGAATGTGTACGCTATCCATACATGTTATCTGGGGATACGGTACCCTTTCTAACCTTTGTGCAATCACGTGCAATCCATACTGGGCCTAACACCGTCTGAGCCTGCCTCCTGAGACATATATTTTGAATGTGTACGCTATCCATACATGTTATCCGGGGATACGGTACCCTTTCTAACCTTTGCGCAATCACGTGCAATCCATACTGGGCCTAACACCGTCTGAGCCTGCCTCCTGAGACATATATTTTGAATGTGTACGCTATCCATACATGTTATCCGGGGATACGGTACCCTTTCTAACCTTTGTGCAATCAGGTGCAATCCATACTGGGCCTAACACCGTCTGAGCCTGCCTCCTGAGACATATATTTTGAATGTGTACGCTATCCATACATGTTATCCGGGGAAACGGTACCCTTTCTAACCTTTGTGCAATCACGTGCAATCCATACTGGGCCTAACACCGTCTGAGCCTGCATCCTGATGTATAGACATATATTTTGAATGTGTACGCTATCCATACATGTTATCTGGGGATACGGTACCCTTTCTAACCTTTGTGCAATCACGTGCAATCCATACTGGGCCTAACACCGTCTGAGCCTGCCTTCTGAGACATATATTTTGAATGTGTACGCTATCCATACATGTTATCCGGCGAAACGGTACCCTTTCTAACCTTTGTGCAATCACGTGCAATCCATACTGGGCCTAACACCGTCTGAGCCTGCCTCCTGATGTATAGACATATATTTTGAATGTGTACGCTATCCATACATGTTATCTGGGGATATGGTACCCTTTCTAACATTTGTGCAATCACGTGCAATCCATACTGGGCCTAACACCGTCTGAGCCTGCCTCCTGAGACATATATTTTGAATGTGTACGCTATCCATACATGTTATCCGCGGAAACGGTACCCTTTCTAACCTTTGTGCAATCACGTGCAATCCATACTGGGCCTAACACCGTCTGAGCCTGCCTCCTGATGTATAGACATATATTTTGAATGTGTACGCTATCCATACATGTTATCTGGGGATACGGTACCCTTTCTAACCTTTGTGCAATCACGTGCAATCCATAATGGGCCTAACACCGTTTGAGCCTGCCTCCTGAGACATATATTTTGAATGTGTACACTATCCATACATGTTATCCGGGGATACGGTACCCTTTCTAACCTTTGTGCAATCACGTGCAATCCATACTGGGCCTAACACCGTCTGAGCCTGCCTCCTGAGACATATGTTTTGCATGTGTACGCTATCCATACATGTTATCCGGGGATACGGTACCCTTTCTAACCTTTGTGCAATCACGTGCAATCCATACTGGGCCTAACACCTTCTGAGCCTGCCTCCTGATGTATAGACATATATTTTGAATGTGTACGCTATCTATACATGTTATCTGGGGATACGGTACCCTTTCTAACCTTTGTGCAATCACGTGCAATCCATACTGGGCCTAACACCGTCTGAGCCTGCCTCCTGATGTATAGACATATATTTTGAATGTGTACGCTATCTATACATGTTATCTGGGGATACGGTACCCTTTCTAACCTTTGTGCAATCACGTGCAATCCATACTGGGCCTAACACCGTCTGAGCCTGCCTCCTGAGACATATATTTTGTATGTGTACGCTATCCATACATGTTATCCGGGGATACGGTACCCTTTCTAACCTTTGTGCAATCACGTGCAATCCATACTGGGCATAACAACGTCTGAGCCTGCCTCCTGAGACATATATTTTGAATGTTTACGCTATCCATACATGTTATCCGTGGACACGGTACCCTTTCTAACCTTTGTGCAATCACGTGCAATCCATACTGGGCCTAACACCATCTGAGCCTGCCTCCTGATGTATAGACATATATTTTGAATGTGTACGCTATCTATACATGTTATCTGGGGATACGGTACCCTTTCTAACCTTTGTGCAATCACGTGCAATCCATACTGGGCCTAACACCGTCTGAGCCTGCCTCCTGATGTATAGACATATATTTTGAATGTGTACGCTATCCATACATGTAATCCGGGGATACGGTACCCTTTCTAACCTTTGTGCAATCACGTGCAATCCATACTGGGCCTAACACCGTCTGAGCCTGCCTCCTGAGACATATATTTTGAATGTGTACGCTATCCATACATGTTATCCGGGGATACGGTACCCTTTCTAACCTTTGTGCTATCACGTGCAATCCATACTGGGCCTAACATCGTCTGAGCCTGCCTCCTGAGACATATATTTTGAATGTGTACGCTATCCATACATGTTATCTGGGGATACGGTACCCTTTCTAACCTTTGTGCAATCACGTGCAATCCATACTGGGCCTAACATCGTCTGAGCCTGCCTCCTGAGACATATATTTTGAATGTGTACGCTATCCATACATGTTATCTGGGGATACGGTACCCTTTCTAACCTTTGTGCAATCACGTGCAATCCATACTGGGCCTAACACCGTCTGAGCCTGCCTCCTGAGACATATATTTTGAATGTGTACGCTATCCATACATGTTATCCGGGGAAACGGTACCCTTTCTAACCTTTGTGCAATCACGTGCAATCCATACTGGGCCTAACACCGTCTGAGCCTGCCACCTGAGACATATATTTTGAATGTGTACGCTATCCATACATGTTATCCGGGGAAGCGGTACCCTTTCTAACCTTTGTGCAATCACGTGCAATCCATACTGGGCCTAACACCGTCTGAGCCTGCCTCCTGATGTATAGACATATATTTTGAATGTGTACGCTATCCATACATGTTATCTGGGGATACGGTACCCTTTCTAACCTTTGTGCAATCACGTGCAATCCATAATGGGCCTAACACCGTTTGAGCCTGCCTCCTGAGACATATATTTTGAATGTGTACGCTATCCATACATGTTATCCGGGGATACGGTACCCTTTCTAACCTTTGTGCAATCACGTGCAATCCATACTGGGCCTAACACCGTCTGAGCCTGCCTCCTGAGACATATATTTTGCATGTGTACGCTATCCATACATGTTATCCGGGGATACGGTACCCTTTCTAACCTTTGTGCAATCACGTGCAATCCATACTGGGCCTAACACCGTCTGAGCCTGCCTCCTGATGTATAGACATATATTTTGAATGTGTACGCTATCTATACATGTTATCTGGGGATACGGTACCCTTTCTAACCTTTGTGCAATCACGTGCAATCCATACTGGGCCTAACACCGTCTGAGCCTGCCTCCTGAGACATATATTTTGAATGTGTACGCTATCCATACATGTTATCTGGGGATACGGTACCCTTTCTAACCTTTGTGCAATCACGTGCAATCCATACTGGGCCTAACACCGTCCTAGCCTGCCTCCTGAGACATATATTTTGAATGTGTACGCTATCCATACATGTTATCCAGGGATACGGTACGCTTTCTAACCTTTGTGCAATCACGTGCAATCCATACTGGGCCTAACACCGTCTGAGCCTGCCTCCTGAGACATATATTTTGAATGTGTACGCTATCCATACATGTTATCCGGGGATACGGTACCCTTTCTAACCTTTGTGCAATCACGTGCAATCCATACTGGGCCTAACACCGTCTGATCCTGCCTCCTGAGACATATATTTTGAATGTGTATGCTATCCATACATGTTATCCGGGGAAACGGTACCCTTTCTAACCTTTGTGCAATCACGTGCAATCCATACTGGGCCTAACACCGTCTGAGCCTGCCTCCTGATGTATAGACATATATTTTGAATGTGTACGCTATCCATACATGTAATCCGGGGATACGGTACCCTTTCTAACCTTTGTGCAATCACGTGCAATCCATACTGGGCCTAACACCGTCTGAGCCTGCCTCCTGAGACATATATTTTGAATGTGTACGCTATCCATACATGTTATCTGGGGATACGGTACCCTTTCTAACCTTTGTGCAATCACGTGCAATCCATACTGGGCCTAACCCCGTCTGAGCCTGCCTCCTGAGACATATATTTTGAATGTGTACGCTATCCATACATGTTATCCGGGGATACAGTACCCTTTCTAACCTTTGTGCAATCACGTGCAATCCATACTGGGCCTAACACCATCTGAGCCTGCCTCCTGATGTATAGACATATATTTTGAATGTGTACGCTATCTATACATGTTATCTGGGGATACGGTACCCTTTCTAACCTTTGTGCAATCACGTGCAATCCATACTGGGCCTAACACCGTCTGAGCCTGCCTCCTGAGACATATATTTTGTATGTGTACGCTATCCATACATGTTATCCGGGGATACGGTACCCTTTCTAACCTTTGTGCAATCACGTGCAATCCATACTGGGCCTAACACCGTCTGAGCCTGCCTCCTGAGACATATATTTTGAATGTGTACGCTATCCATACATGTTATCCGTGGACACGGTACCCTTTCTAACCTTTGTGCAATCACGTGCAATCCATACTGGGCCTAACACCGTCTGAGCCTGCCTCCTGATGTATAGACATATATTTTGAATGTGTACGCTATCTATACATGTTATCTGGGGATACGGTACCCTTTCTAACCTTTGTGCAATCACGTGCAATCCATACTGGGCCTAACACCGTCTGAGCCTGCCTCCTGATGTATAGACATATATTTTGAATGTGTACGCTATCCATACATGTTATCTGGGGATACGGTACCCTTTCTAACCTTTGTGCAATCACGTGCAATCCATACTGGGCCTAACACCGTCTGAGCCTGCCTCCTGAGACATATATTTTGAATGTGTACGCTATCCATACATGTTATCCGGGGATACGGTACCCTTTCTAACCTTTGTGCAATCACGTGCAATCCATACTGGGCCTAACACCGTCTGAGCCTGCCTCCTGAGACATATATTTTGAATGTGTACGCTATCCATACATGTTATCCGCGGAAACGGTACCCTTTCTAACCTTTGTGCAATCACGTGCAATCCATACTGGGCCTAACACCGTCTGAGCCTGCCTCCTGATGTATAGACATATATTTTGAATGTGTACGCTATCCATACATGTTATCTGGGGATACAGTACCCTTTCTAACCTTTGTGCAATCACGTGCAATCCATAATGGGCCTAACACGATTTGAGCCTGCCTCCTGAGACATATATTTTGAATGTGTACGCTATCCATACATGTTATCCGGGGATACGGTACCCTTTCTAACCTTTGTGCAATCACGTGCAATCCATACTGGGCCTAACACCGTCTGAGCCTGCCTCCTGAGACATATATTTTGCATGTGTACGCTATCCATACATGTTATCCGGGGATACGGTACCCTTTCTAACCTTTGTGCAATCACGTGCAATCCATACTGGGCCTAACACCGTCTGAGCCTGCCTCCTGATGTATAGACATATATTTTGAATGTGTACGCTATCTATACATGTTATATGGGGATACGGTACCCTTTCTAACCTTTGTGCAATCACGTGCAATCCATACTGGGCCTAACACCGTCTGAGCCTGCCTCCTGATGTATAGACATATATTTTGAATGTGTACGCTATCCATACATGTTATCTGGGGATACGGTACCCTTTCTAACCTTTGTGCAATCACGTGCAATCCATACTGGGCCTAACACCGTCTGAGCCTGCCTCCTGAGACATATATTTTGAATGTGTACGCTATCCATACATGTTATCCGTGGATACGGTACCCTTTCTAACCTTTGTGCAATCACGTGCAATCCATACTGGGCCTAACACCGTCTGAGCCTGCCTCCTGAGACATATATTTTGAATGTGTACGCTATCCATACATGTTATCCGGGGAAACGGTACCCTTTCTAACCTTTGTGCAATCACGTGCAATCCATACTGGGCCTAACACCGTCTGAGCCTGCCTCCTGATGTATAGACATATATTTTGAATGTGTACGCTATCCATACATGTTATCTGGGGATACGGTACCCTTTCTAACCTTTGTGCAATCACGTGCAATCCATAATGGGCCTAACACCGTTTGAGCCTGCCTCCTGAGACATATATTTTGAATGTGTACGCTATCCATACATGTTATCCGGGGATACGGTACCCTTTCTAACCTTTGTGCAATCACGTGCAATCCATACTGGGCCTAACACCGTCTGAGCCTGCCTCCTGAGACATATATTTTGCATGTGTACGCTATCCATACATGTTATCCGGGGATACGGTACCCTTTCTAACCTTTGTGCAATCACGTGCAATCCATACTGGGCCTAACACCGTCTGAGCCTGCCTCCTGATGTATAGACATATATTTTGAATGTGTACGCTATCTATACATGTTATCTGGGGATACGGTACCCTTTCTAACCTTTGTGCAATCACGTGCAATCCATACTGGGCCTAACACCGTCTGAGCCTGCCTCCTGAGACATATATTTTGAATGTGTACGCTATCCATACATGTTATCCAGGGATACGGTACGCTTTCTAACCTTTGTGCAATCACGTGCAATCCATACTGGGCCTAACACCGTCTGAGCCTGCCTCCTGAGACATATATTTTGAATGTGTACGCTATCCATACATGTTATCCGGGGATACGGTACCCTTTCTAACCTTTGTGCAATCACGTGCAATCCATACTGGGCCTAACACCGTCTGATCCTGCCTCCTGAGACATATATTTTGAATGTGTATGCTATCCATACATGTTATCCGGGGAAACGGTACCCTTTCTAACCTTTGTGCAATCACGTGCAATCCATACTGGGCCTAACACCGTCTGAGCCTGCCTCCTGATGTATAGACATATATTTTGAATGTGTACGCTATCCATACATGTAATCCGGGGATACGGTACCCTTTCTAACCTTTGTGCAATCACGTGCAATCCATACTGGGCCTAACACCGTCTGAGCCTGCCTCCTGAGACATATATTTTGAATGTGTACGTTATCCATACATGTTATCTGGGGATACGGTACCCTTTCTAACCTTTGTGCAATCACGTGCAATCCATACTGGGCCTAACATCGTCTGAGCCTGCCTCCTGAGACATATATTTTGAATGTGTACGCTATCCATACATGTTATTCGGGGATACGGTACCCTTTCTAACCTTTGTGCAATCACGTGCAATCCATACTGGGCCTAACACAGTCTGAGCCTGCCTCCTGAGACATATATTTTGAATGTGTACGTTATCCATACATGTTATCCGGGGAAACGGTACCATTTCTAACCTTTGTGCAATCACGTGCAATCCATACTGGGCCTAACACCGTCTGAGCCTGCCTCCTGAGACATATATTTTGAATGTGTACGCTATCCATACATGTTATCCGGGAAAACGGTACCCTTTCTAACCTTTGTGCAATCACATGCAATCCATACTGGGCCTAACACCGTCTGAGCCTGCCTTCTGATGTATAGACATATATTTTGAATGTGTACGCTATCCATACATGTTATCTGGGGATACGGTACCCTTTCTAACCTTTGTGCAATCACGTGCAATCCATACTGGGCCTTACACCGTCTGAGCCTGCCTCCTGAGACATATATTTTGAATGTGTACGCTATCCATACATGTTATCCGTGGAAACGGTACCCTTTCTAACCTTTGTGCAATCACGTGCAATCCATACTGGGCCTAACACCGTCTGAGCCTGCCTCCTGATGTATAGACATATATTTTGAATGTGTACGCTATCCATACATGTTATCTGGGGATACGGTACCCTTTCTAACCTTTGTGCAATCACGTGCAATCCATACTGGGCCTAACACCGTCTGAGCCTGCCTCCTGAGACATATATTTTGAATGTGTACGCTATCCATACATGTTATCCGGGTATACGGTACCCTTTCTAACCTTTGTGCAATCACGTGCAATCCATACTGGGCCTACCACCGTCTGAGCCTGCCTCCTGAGACATATATTTTGAATGTGTACGCTATCCATACATGTTATCCGGGAAAACGGTACCCTTTCTAACCTTTGTGCAATCACGTGCAATCCATACTGGGCCTAACACCGTCTGAGCCTGCCTCCTGATGTATAGACATATATTTTGAATGTGTACGCTATCCATACATGTTATCTGGGGATACGGTACCCTTTCTAACCTTTGTGCAATCACGTGCAATCCATACTGGGCCTAACACCGTCTGAGCCTGCCTCCTGAGACATATATTTTGAATGTGTACGCTATCCATACATGTTATCCGTGGAAACGGTACCCTTTCTAACCTTTGTGCAATCACGTGCTATCCATACTGGGCCTAACACCATCTGAGCCTGCCTCCTGATGTATAGACATATATTTTGAATGTGTACGCTATCCATACATGTTATCTGGGGATACGGTACCCTTTCTAACCTTTGTGCAATCACGTGCAATCCATACTGGGCCTAACACCGTCTGAGCCTGCCTCCTGAGACATATATTTTGAATGTGTACGCTATCCATACATGTTATCCGGGTATACGGTACCCTTTCTAACCTTTGTGCAATCACGTGCAATCCATACTGGGCCTACCACTGTCTGAGCCTGCCTCCTGAGACATATATTTTGAATGTGTACGCTATCCATACATGTTATCCGGGGAAACGGTACCCTTTCTAACCTTTGTGCAATCACGCGCAATCCATACTGGGCCTAACACCGTCTGAGCCTGCCTCCTGAGACATATATTTTGAATGTGTACGCTATCCATACATGTTATCTGGGGATACGGTACCCTTTCTAACCTTTGTGCAATCACGTGCAATCCATACTGGGCCTAACACCGTCTGAGCCTGCCTCCTGAGACATATATTTTGAATGTGTACGCTATCCATACATGTTATCCGGGGATACGGTACCCTTTCTAACCTTTGTGTAATCATGTGCAATCCATACTGGGCCTAACACCATCTGAGCCTGCCTCCTGATGTAAATACATATATTTTGAATGTGTACGCTATCCATACATGTTATCTGGGGATACGGTACCCTTTCTAACCTTTGTGCAATCACGTGCAATCCATACTGGGCCTAACACCGTCTGAGCCTGCCTCCTGAGACATATATTTTGAATGTGTACGCTATCCATACATGTTATCCGGGGATACGGTACCCTTTCTCACCTTTGTGCAATCACGTTTAATCCATACTGGGCGTGAGAACGGCTGGCGAGCTGTTAAGCAAGCTACAGCACCTGTGGTTTGCACACGTAAGTTTTTCATTTTTTCAGGAATGACGGTTAGGCCTAATTCCGGAACTGCGGTTGACCTGCTCTTACTGGGAAATCATTGTTCGCGGGTAATAATTGTAATCAGTGATCCCCATCACTAACGTTGTTCAGCGGGTTATCTGCACCTGTAAGTGACAAACGCTGGCCTTTTCAGTGGAGCGCACATGCAGCCACAGACATGTAAGGGCATGACACACCAGTTATTGGCCAGTCTCATGTGCCAGAGCCTCACGTCCCTCTAGTAAGCCGGACTCGGACCGCGGGGCATGACGGAGTCTCGTTCGTTAACGGAATTAAGCTTGCAATGTGTGCATCTGTTCTGTAGCTGGCATGGTTGAGGTTTCCCAGGTGTAGTCGAATTTAACCGTAGGCTCCACTCCTGGTGGTGCCCTTCTGGACATTCCTTTAAGGTTCAGCTTTGCAACCATACTGCCCACGTAAAACAAACACTTTGCCTTCATGAACGCTGTTTGGAGGGTCATGTCTCGTGGGAATAACGCCGCCCAATCAGTTAACCTGCTAGAGAGATCCTTCGTTGCTCCCAAGCATGACATCACACTCCCTAGGAAGAAGGTAATGCCACTGTGGCGACCGTACTCCTGGGGGCGACACAAGTGCACTGATGCCCAGCCACTGCTCGATGAATCTGCTGGTACATTGACCCAGACCACTACATTCCCCTCGCACGCTACCCGGCCTGAATCTGACCCTGATGAAACTCAGGTTACCCTTCCCATATACAGTTCCATCTTACACGGTGACAAAGAGGAAGCTGCAGATGAAAGTGCAGGTTCGGCCCACCCGCCATCAGACACACCACCGTACTATCAGGGGCCCTGTGCCAGTGCCGTCGCCAACGAGTGGGCCCCCCTGCTTGCCCAGGATCACATCATTTGCAAAGTTGAAATACTGTGCAGTGAGATGGAAGATGGGGACGACGAGGAGTCTAGACTAGTACAGGGATTCCCTAGCGAGGAGACTTATTTGATTGTTTTCAATGTTGGGACAGCAATTTTTGGGGAGCACTATACTCTGGAGAATGATAGGTGGGGCCCACCATACACTGAAACATTCCAAAGGTGGACATCAGACACTGGAGCAGCATTTACAGGGCCCATTATACACTAGAGCATTAGAAATGGGGCCCATTATGTTTGGAGCATTATTTGGGCCCATAAGACAGTGGAGCTTCATCCATGGGGACCAACATATACTGTAGCATTATGTGGAGCTCATCATATACTGTTTCAAACATTATATGGGACCAATGATTCTGTATGGAGAAATAGATGGGCCTCGTCATGAGATGTAAAAAGTGAGGTATTTTTCATTGTACTATACCGCTATTTCTCTGCCGTATCGGAGCATGATGAGTTGTGGTATGTGTTAAAGGGGCGCTCTTTCGCCCAGGGCACATGAAAACCTGCAGCCAGCCCTCCCCCCCACAACTTTAGCCAAATAACCCCCATTTTTCAGTGCGTAACTTGTATTATGAAGTTAATTAAGGTTGACAAGCTTAAGTAAGAAGAATTGATGCTTTTGGCATTCAAATGGGCACTGTAGGTGTGTTTCCTGTCCTCCTCTCACTGCCGACTTTTATTCCCCATTGACTTACATTGGGTTTCGTGTTTCGGGACGACCCCGACTTTTCCCTATAATCGGACGATCTTGCTCGACCCGACTTTTGGAAAAGTCGGGTTTCACGAAACGAAACGCGACCCTAAAAAACCAAAAGTCGCTCAACTCTAGCAATCACAGATCCATTTCCTCCCAAACATGTATATATGTATATATGAATGTACATATATATAGAACTTCAATTCCTCTGGGCTGATTAAATCATTGGCCTGCATTCTGCATACTGAACCTGCTTTATTTCATGTGCAACGAATGTTTATAAAAATCATTGCTACATTTCTGCTCAGCCTGATGCTGGGAATGTTCCTTTGCAAATTATTGAGGATTATTGGATTTTTCTAGTTTCTAGGCTTGCTTGCTTTATTTAATTCACAAACTTTTTACTACATTTACATTCAACCCTATTTGCTTTTACTATCATGTGACTATATGGGTACAAATTTGATGTACGGCAATTTGTCAAGGTCATGTCAAGGTGGTTTTTAGAGGTGCTTGACAGTTGGGGAACCCTTTGGATTTTTTCACATTTTTTTGGGATAAATTTGATCTAAAACTCCATCAATTTTTCACACAAATCCTAAAAGTTAATATAAAGAACCAAATCAATCAAATAAGTAAAAAATATTAGATTTTGTCATTTTTCAAGTGAGGGAAATGATCAAATATCACATCTGTGAGTCGCAAAAATATGTGAAACTTTAGGAATAAATGATCATTTGAAGGTGAAATTAGAGTCTGGCATTTTCAATAGGATTACAATGAGGTATGAGTGGGCGACCTGTTTTATTTAAGAAACAGAAATGTATCAAAGTCTGATCTGTAAGTTATGTTTGTGGAAGTGTAATGGTACGAACACTGGAGACTTCTGAGGATCCAATAAATCTGAACCACGTTTATCCATAATGCTAGAACTCCTGACTCCACAATTCTCCGTACTGATTTGTACAACTCTCCATAAAAACATATCTAATATAAAGCTCAATGTGTGTGTGTGTGTGTGTGTGTGTGCGTGCGTGCGTGCATGTCCGGGATTGGCATTCGCACCGTCACAGCTACAGCCACAAAATTTGGCACAGTCACACGTCTGGACCCCGAGAGCGTCATAGGCTATGTTGTGAGGCGAAATTTTAACCCCGCGCTTTCCAATTTTGCCCCTATCTACATAATGGGGAAAAAGTGAAAGGAAAAGTGTTGGAGGCAAATTGACAGCTGCTAGATGTGAACAAGGGGGACTTAAAGAATGAGAGTGATGGCGCCAAAGAGAATATACCGTACAGTTGCTAAGGTGGGGCCCTGACATGAGATACTCACCACACACGGGGATATGAACACACACATAAAATGCGCCACACACTACCACGTGCTTCAACACATATACCACCCTCAGCACACATTTCACCACACATACACCAACCTCGCCACATAAAAGTCGAAACACAAAAGTCGCCACTCAAAACTCGCCACGCTGTCCCAGAGCCGTTTAAAAGATGAAAAATGAGCTGTGATTGGTTGCTATCAGCAACAGTTTTCTTTGTAGACAGTTGTGGTAACTGAGGCCTATTATTCTTATCATTTCTATGGTGTTATCGTCCTTCTGTAAAGCTGGAAATAACACAATTTATTACCGTGCCAACACAGACCACCCTCTGACACAGACTGCAGGGGGAGCCCAGTATCACACAGGATAGGATTAGATACACGGCTCAGCAGTCAGTATCACACAGGATAGGATTAGATACACAGCTCAGCAGTCAGTATCACACAGGATAGGATTAGATACACAGCTCAGCAGACAGTATCACACAGGATAGGATTAGATACACAGCTCAGCAGACAGTATCACACAGAATAGGATTAGATACCCGGCTCAGCAGTCAGTATCACACAGAATAGGATTAGATACACGGCTCAGCAGTCAGTATCACACAGGATAGGATTAGATGCACGGTTTTTATGTGCAATATAATCATTATAATTTGTTATAACTAACCACAGTTGGCTACTATGCCCAGGCAATGCTGGGCTCTTCAGCTAGTTTATTCTAAAGACACTAAAGACAAAAATATACTTACACTAAAAACAATTACACTGCCTTTTAGATCTAATAATGTGGATTATTCATTGTGTGTCTAGCAATAAATATTCCCCATAGAATAATTGATTCTGCCTAGAAACCTAACTATCAACTATGTAGAAAACTTTCAGACAATAGGGAGCTTTCCTGGCGCCATGCTGCCGATGAAGCAGAATGGCAGTGCAGCTCCAGGGCAGGGACCGCAGCAGAGCACCGTGGGAATAGGAGCAAGGTGAGTATGTCTGTATGTCTTTTTTTTATTAATATGTATATGAGATGTGAGGACTCATACTGTATATAGGTTGCTATGTGCAGGCTCATAATGGATATAGGAGCTCACATTGTATACAGGAGTCTAGGTAGGGGCTCACAATGTGATCAGGAGGCAATATGGGGCTAACACTGTATACAGGAGGCAATATAGGGGCTCACAGTGTTCAAAGGAGGCTATGGAGGGGCAAACATTGTATATAGGAGGCTATGTGCAGCCTCGCACTGCATACAGGAGGCTCATACTGTATATATGCTCAGCTACTTACCGGAAGCAATGTTTTTCAGGAGCCCATGACAGCACCACGAGAGAGGGGATCCGCCCTTCAGGGACAGGAAACCTACAGACATAAAAAGGGCGGCCCTCTCTCCCGCTTCTGTTGGATTACAGAGCATGAGAGGACCTCCCTGGTTAGTAGCAATTCATATATGCACAGTCAAACTAAATATACTTTACTCCCGTGACAAATTTTTAACCAAAAGTAAAGGTGCTGATCCAAGACGTGAAAGCAGAGGGAGGGAATGTGAAGGTGCTGTCATGGGCTCCTGAAAAACACCGCTACCGGTAAGTAGCTGAGCATTTATTCAGTCGCCATGACAGCACCACGAGAGAATTACAGAGATGAGGAGAGCTCTAGGGAGGGATAGCTGCCTCAAGCACCTTTCTCCCGAACGTGAGGTCGGCAGACCCACCTAAATCTAATCTATAGTGGTTAAAAAAAGTTTATGGAGAGGACCATGTGGCCGCCTTACATATGTCCTCGATGGATACTTCAGATCTCTCTGCCCAGGATGTTGCCATGGCCCGAGTAGAGTGCACTCTTATGCCTTCCGGAATCTCCAGCCCACCTGCTGTATAAGCAAAAGAGATAGCCTCCCTAATCCACATAGCTAGGGTGTTCTTGGACACTCTAAGTCCTTTTCTAGCTCCCTGAAAAGATACAAATAGGGCATTGTCCCTTTCCCATGGCTCCGTGGCAGAAATGTAACTATCAAGGCACCGTCTCACATCAAGGGAATGGAGCTTCTGCTCGGTCAGGTTAGAGGGGTTCGGCTAGAAGGATGGGAGGACTATTTCTTGAAGCCTGTGGAATTTCGAGGCGACTTTGGCTAGATATATGGGGTCTGGCTTTAAGGTGACCCTATCTTCCCCAAACTGGGTGTATGGTGGTATTCTAGAGAGGGCCTGCAGGTCACTAACCCTCCTGGCTGATGTTAGGGCAACCAACAGGGCAGTTTTGAATGACAGGATCTTTATGGGAATGGAATCAATAGGTTCAAAGGGGCGCTCTGTTAGTGCTGATAAGACTAAGTTTAGGTCCTATGGGACCAGCCTGTCTTTAATGATGGGTCTGGATCTTGCTGCTGCTTTAATGAATCTTGCCACCCAGTAATTGCTCGCTAAGTTACAGTTGTAATAGGCCCCTAGCGCCGAAACCTGGACTCTAAGTGTATTCGTGGCTAGACCCATCTCCAACCCCCTCTGAAGAAATTCCAGAATCTGATCAATTCGGATTCTCTGACTGACTTCTGCTCCTGACACTGTCAAAAACCTTTTCCAGATTCTAGCATAGATATTTGTTGTGGAGACTTCCTACTTTTTAGGAGGGTATTGACTAGCCCCCGGGAAAACCCTCTCCCCCTTAGCAGCTCCCCCTCAAACTCCATGCCGCTAGATGTAAGTTGGAGACTCGTGGGTAGTATACTGGACCCTGGGATAGAAGGTCCGGGAGCTCGGGGAGAATCCATGGCTGGGACACAGACATCTTCCTCAGCCAAGGAAACCATGACCTCCTGGGCCAGAATGGGGCTATCAAGATAACACTGGCCCTGTCCTCTCGGATTTTCCTTAGCACCATTGGAATCAGATTCAGAGGGGGGAAGGCATATGCCAGGCCGAAGCTCCACCGAACCAGGAAAGCGTGCACCGCGTACGGGTTTTCTCTCAGATCCAGAGAGCAGAAAAGAGGGAGTTGACTGTTCTTTGTGCTGGTGAACAAGTCTATCTCTGGAAGCCCCCACCTGTGTACAATCTGTCCGAAGATGGCCTATTTTAGTGTCCAGTCTCCCTGTTTGAGCCTGTTGCGACTTAAGAAGTCGGCTGTTAGATTTTGTTTTCCCTTTATGTGTAGAGCTGTGAGGGATAGGAGGTGCAGCTCGGCGATCTGGAAAATACGATTTGCTACATCCATTAAGGGCCTGGACTGGGTTCCCCCATGGTGGTTAATGTAGGCTACAGTTACCTGGTTGTGTGAAAATAGTCTGACGTGTTCGCCCTGTAAGGACACAAGGAAAGCATTTACCACCCGCTCTACTGCTAGCAGTTCTTTAAGGTTAGAGGAGAAACTTTGTTCAGAAGGAGACCACACTCCCTGGACCCAGTTGCTCCCCATATGGGCCCCCCAACCCCTGGGGCTAGCATCCGTGGTTAGAATTCGGGAGGTACGGTTAATCCAAGGAACACCTCTATGCAGATTCGAACTTAGGGACCACCAGTGAAGGGACTGAATAGTAACGTTAGATAAGGTGACTCTAGCCTCGAGGCAACCCTCCAGCCGATGGGTGTTGTGTAAGATGTCCCACTGTAGGGTTCTTGTGTGGAGTTGTGCCCAGAGAACTGCTGGGATGCATGCCGTAAGAGAGCCTAAAAGTGACATAGCCCCTCTAAGGGTAACTGATGGATTATATATTACCCTATGTATCTGATGCTGGGTTTTCAGAACTTTAGGCTCTGGTAACCGACACTCCTGTAAATCAGAATTTATGGTAAGGCCTAGGAACTGTTGTATTTTCGTGGGTCGTAGTCATGATTTTTTAAAGTTAATGATCCAACCCAGATCTTGGAGGCAGGCTATTACCTTCCCTAATTGGGTGGCACAATGAGACTCCGAGTTCCCCACAATGAGGAGATTGTCTAGATAGGGAATTACTAGAATGTCCTGCTCGTGCAGATGGGCCATGACCTCTGCCATTAATTTTGTAAAGACCCGGGGTGCCACTACCACTCCAAAGGGAAGTGTGTATACTGAAAATGGCTTATCTCTCCCCCCGTGAGATGGCTACCCTGAGGAATTGCTGATGATCTGCATGTATCGGGACATGATAATAGGCGTCTTTAAGATCTAGGACTACCATAAAGCACCCACCGAACAGTAGTTTAATCGCCGAATTTACAGACTCCATTTTGAAAGAATAGATTTTAATAAATTTATTAAGGCCTTTGAGATTGATTATGGTGGGATAAGAGCCATCCGGCTTCTTGACTAGAAAGAGGGGGGAGTAAAACCCCTTACCTCTTTGTAGATCGGGAACTCTAACCAATACACCTTTCTGGAGAAGATCATAGATCTCCGCCTCCAGCGTCTTCTGCTCTGTGGACGAAGAACGGATGGGAGTTAGGATAATCGTGTCACCCGGAGTCTGCTGGAACTCAAATCTTAGTCCTGTTCTTATGATGCTCCGGATCCAAGGACTATTGGAGATACGCGATCAGGCCGGGTAGAAGGACAGCAACCTTCCTCCCACCGGGTCCGACAGTCATTTGGGCTCGTTACGGTCTCGAGGGGTGTTAAACATATACCCCCTACCTCTTCTCCTGACATCATATCTGGGTGCTTCTCTGGAAGATCTCCTTCGAACAAACCACCTTCTGTAAGAGCCTCTTCTGAAAGGCGGTCTACCTAAATATGGGAAGCGTTTCTTGCTTTCGCCTGCCTTTTCCAGCAGTTCATCCAGAACTTTGCCAAACAAGTAAATCCCTTCACACGGGATGTCACATAATTTAGATCTGGCCTGCATATCACCTGGCCAACACTTAAGCCACAAGGCCCTGCGGGCAGCATTGGAGAGGGCCGTGGATCTGGCTACTAATTTCACAGAATCCGCCGAGGCATCAGAGAGGAAGGCCGCTGCTCCCTGAGCTGTAGAGAGGGAGGAAAGAATGTCCTGTCTTGGGATCTTATTCCTAATCTGTTCTTCCAGCTGGTCTAACCAAACCGTTAAGGATCTCGCGGTGCATGTGGCCGCAATTGCTGGCCGAAGGGCTCCAGCTGACGTCTCCCAGGTTCCCTTGAGGAACGCGTCCGCCTTCCTATCCAGGGGGTCTTTTAAGCTACCCAGATCCTCAAAGGGAAGGGAAGTCTTTTTGCAAACATTTGCTATAGCCACGTCCAGTTTTGGGGCTTTGTCCCATGATGCTGAATCTGTCTCTTCGAATGGATACCTTCTTTTAAAGGCCGGAGGTAGGGAGCCCTTCCTCTCAGGTTTTTTCCATTCTCTTGTGATGAGAGCACTGACTTTATCTATTAGAGGAAATGACCTTCGATTTTTTCGGTCCAAACCCCGAAACATAGAGTCCTGAACTGACTTCTCTGCTGGGGTTACCTCAATTCCCATTGTAGTATTTACTGCTTTTACCAGATGATTGACCTGTTCCAGTGGGAAACAGGAACGTCCTGATCTGGTTTCAGATGACGAGGAAGATGATGATGGTGAATTGGATCTTAGCTCCTGTGAGTCACTGTCGGAGACTAGGACCAGTGATCTAGGAGACCTTCCCCTAGATTTTGCCGGAGATAGGGATCTAACTGAACCCCTGACTTCCTGCCTGACTATCTCCCTTGTACTGGAGGAAAAGTCAGCCGTCTCTTCCGAGACCAGGCGGTTAATACAGGGTCTACAGAGTTTTCTTCCCTGACCGTCCAGGAGGGGGACTCCGCACTCGGCACACTGTCTGTGTTTGCTTTTCCCCGAACACTTTTCCCCCTGGCAGAATGGGAGAGAGGGAACATAAGGGGAACAGATCATCACCCACTGTACTTTCTCAAGGCTCACTTACCCTGGCTTACAACAGCGCAGTACCGGGTTCTGCGGGGGGGTCCATCGGAGCCGCCAAACTCTTGCGGGTCGTGGATTTCTCAGGTCTCACCTTCTGAGTAGACCTGTGCTTCTGAGAACGGCTGCTGCTGCCAGAACGCTGCTCCGGTTTCTCTGAAGACTGAGGCTGCGTCTCCTCCAGAGGCTCTGGCTGTTCCTGCAACGCCATTATGGGTTGATACAGGGCCAGAAGCAGCTCTCCCCATGGCCGAAGCCCTCAAATAGCCATGGTACTGCCCCCTCTGGGGCTCGCAGGTGCCTTCCACCAGCGCCGAGTAGCTCCCTTTTTTTTTTTTTTTCCTTTTTGCGGCCCAGCATCCCCCCCGACCGCACCCCTGGCGGGACCAGCAAGACGCCCCCCTGCCCAGCCGGCGCACGCCCCCAGGACGCCATACACGCGCTCGCCACCGCCGCCCGACCCTCCAGAGGCACCCACCTGTGACGCCAGGGCCGCGGCCTGTAGCACGCGACCGGCGCATCACACGGCGCGACCAGGCCGCGTCATCAGTCCGCACCCGCACGCCCTCCGCCACCCCCTGAAGCGGAAGTAGGCGACGGCAACAGCGTGGATGTACCCGGGCCCGCGCTTCACCGAGCAGGAATTACAGCGCTCGGGCCCAGCCGAGGAGAAAGAGGGAGCCAGCCTACTCACCCGGTACCGGCGCTGGCTCTCCTGTAGTGGACGCTCCCCCTGGAGGCCACCTACAGTTACATCGCCTGCACCGACAGTTCCCCTGCCGTGCGGCGCTTCCATGGCCCTGGTCAGGCCGAGGCAGGGGACCCCCGCTACCTGAGTCGGCCGCCAGGCCTGGGACTTCCATGCCAGCTTACGGTATGTCTGCAGGGATCCCCTGTCAGGGACAGGAAACCAACTGAAGCGAGAGAGAGGGACGCCCTTTTTATGTTTGTAGGTTTCCTGTCTCTGAAGGGTGGATCCCCTCTCTCGTGGTGCTGTCATGGCGACTGAATAAAGGAGGTTATATGGGGGCTCACACTATATAGGAGGCTATATGGGGCTCATATTGTATACAAGAGGCTATGTAGAGGCTCACAATGTGAACAGGAGGCTATATGAGGCTAACATTGTATACAGATGCTATATAGGAGTTCACATTGTATATAGGAGGCTATGTGCGCCCTCGCACTGCATATAGTTGGCTATGTGAGGCTCATACTGTATATAGGAGGCTATATGGGTGCTCACACTATATAGGAGGCTATATGGGGCTCATATTGTATACAGGAGACTATGTGGGTATCATACTGGGTATCATACTGTAAATAGGGGCTATATGGGGCTCATTCTGTATAAAGGCAGCTTTGTCAGTATTTATACTGTATCTAGGTAGCTATATGGGAGCTCATACTATATATAGGGAGCTATGTGGGCTTATGCTGTATATTGGTAGCTATGAGGGGCTCATACTGCATGTAAGGGTCTGTTTGGTGTCTTACATTGTATGTAGGGGGCAATGTGGTAGCAAACTGCCTGGGCCAGTGAGCTGAAACCCTGAATGACCAAAAGAGAGGAGAAGGACATCGGAAGAAGATGCCATTAAGCTAAGTACACAACAGGTCAGGCGGTATAGGGTCTATATATATATATATATATGTAGACCCTATACAGCTAGAATAGTACATCTCCATAGAAACGGATGTTTTCTGCTTTTAACTGCACTGCCACTTGACCAGTCATTTATAATTTGAAGGGTTATTCTTTGTTGTACAAGGACATCATATACTGTATGTTTATTCTTAGACTTAAGCCCCCGTTACACACTGCGAAATCGCTAGCAATATCGCTGTAAAGTCACCGATTTTGTGACGTTGCAGCGATATTGCTAGCGATATCGCTGCATGTGATACCTCTCGCGCGAGAAGCTCCTGGACCATTCCTCGTCGGCCACTTCCTGCTGCGCTTCATGTGGCGCCGACGAGCGGCGCGTGGAGCCGGGCGGGAGGACGCAGGATCGCCGCGTCTGACAGGTAAGTAGCGATCCCCGTCCCCAGCGATGTCGCTGGTGAGATCTGCCTGTGTGGCAGCTCACTAGCGACCACTTAGCGATGCACCAGCGATCCTGACCGCGTCATATCGCTGGTCGGGATCGCTGGTGCATCGCTAGGTGTAACGGTACCCTTAGTTAGGGTCTTTTTGTGGTCAGATTGTTGAAAAACATGGATTATAATATATACACACCTGTCTGCCCACTAGTATCTATATTGTATATATTTATATACTGTATGTTCCTTACATATTATCTGATCACCTGTAGCGTATGTCTGGACAGACAAAATGTTAGGGCTAGCGGAACGCACCAAGTAATAATAAGATGTTATCAAGGTGCGATCGCAGCCCGGGGTCCACCGTGTAGAGATGTTACCTGCTGCTCAGTAATGGCGGATGCTGTAAGGTAATATGATAGCTGAACTCAGATGGGTTAACATAACCCAGTGTGTACAGCGGCGGATCCAGTTGCAGCACAGAACTGCAGAACATAAACACCGGAGCCTGTTATCACTCACAGAGCCCGGCAAGGGGAGCACTAGTGTAGCGTCTCAGGACTCTGCCCCAAGGACACAGGTTTAGAGTCCCTCTTGACTCACTAGCATGCGGCACCGCAACTGCGATGACAGAGGAATGTAACTAGAGTAAACAGCTACTTGAGCATGCAGCGCCACACTGGCGGATGCCACTAACCAGCCTAGGCTTAGAGCTGGAAAGCGCACTATCTGCGCATGGCGCCGCTCTGTCGAATGCTGCAGTATATGTGGTAAAGTGGTGCTTTGTGCTGAATGGCACACTCTGGCGCTAGCATGTGTGAAGAGCTGGGAGCACTGCGGCGCTAGGCAGTGCCACAACTCGGCGCTGACTCTGACTCTACAAACCCTATCTCATGCACAACCAAGGGAGGGAGTCATAATGAGTCAGTCACCTGTCACAAGCATCCATCATCACACACACACACACTTAGCCATAATAGTCTATACTAGCGCATGGCCGAGCGGCCATGCAAACCTTTTATAGCGGCGTCCTTCCGGGACCTTCCTGATGGTCCAATCGGAACAGGCACGGGACCTGAGCATGTGACCCCTGAACACCAATGAGAGGTTGAGCCACGGGCATGTGTTGTGAATTCACTTTCTGGCCTACCTCTGGTTACTAGTGAAGGTAGTGGAGCTGGTTATATTGACAGAGGGGTCGTGAGTTCTCTTTCTGGGCTCCCTCTGGTGGTTACATGAGGTAATGGAGCTGATCTAATTAACAGAGGCCTGCCACCTGATAATGAGGAGGACAATTGGACATCTGGAGTTTTTGACTTGATTTAAGACAGCCGACTCCTTCTATTCCTGCTGGTGATTTTTTCCTGCCTCCTGAGGTCTTAGTTTCCAGCTCAGTCCCTGCATGCTCAAGCTAAGTGTTCTTTTGCTATTGTTCACATTTGATTTGGTTTTGTATATTCAGTTTTGTGTGGTCAGCCATCCCCGGCTGGGGCTGTGCTGAATTTCCATCCTTATGTTACTGCTTGTGCCAGTTTGTTTTTGTCCCTTATTAGATTGGCCCCTTTTTGCTCTGTTTTCAGAATATGCCAGAGTGCTGATATAGTGGGTGAAGTCGAGTGACTTCAGTATTTTTCTATCAGTTTTTTGCGTGATTGCAGACAGTGTCTTTCCTTTCCTGTCCTGTCTATTTAGTGTGGGCCCCATCGTTTGCTCAGCCTATTTTCCTACCTGCGTTTGTGTTTTCATCTTGTCTCACCGACAATATATGTTTGGGGGCTATCTATTCCTTTGGGGTCTGCTCTGGGGCAGTTTAGATTTCCCCTTTCTTGCTTTAGGCTTAGTTAGCTATCCGGCTGTTCCGAGGCATCTAAGATCATCGTAGGCATGCTCCATGGCTACTGCTAGTTGTGTGGATTGGATCAGGGGTCTGCAATCCGCTTAGTTACCAACCTCTCTGGTTTTCTGTGGCTTAACTTGGTCTTGCTTTCCTCCTCAGTGACCCGATCATAACAGGCATGCTCAGTTGAGCGAAAGAGGGACTTAGTCCCAGGAGCTGCTCACCGCTGGCTAGTACAGGCTGCTATAGCTGAACCAGGGATGGCAGCAGTAACCAACCCGACAGCACTAGCTTGAGCAAGATGCCAGGATCGACGCCTCTGCTGAGCAGGCTCCTCTGTGGAGGAGACCGCAGAAGGCAAGACTCAGGATTCCTCCTGTGCAGAGGGAGAAACCCGATGCCTAACACAAAGTAGGGCTACATAGGGACGAAGAGCATGGGCGACATACCATTTCAACTTGGGGTGCCAACCTTCGAGGTCAGAAAGGGAATTGTGAAGTGAAAAACTAGTCCCTATCTCCCCTCATTTCTACTTTTCTTTAATCACTGTTTTTCTGTGCAAATGTGTGTGCATTTATGTCTTTATGTATTGGGCTTTTAAATTACGATAACTGAAAGTGAGAATTTTTGAAGGTTTTTTTTGTTAGAGTTTACATGTATAAGGGCCCCATAGGTTGATTGCTTTGGTTGTTGATTGAGGGGGCTGTGTGGGGGCTCATATTGTATGTAGGGGACTATGTGGCGGGTCATACTATATATAGGGGGATGTTAGCATACATAATTCTGCTCAATATTAAGCCACTCAATTATTATAGTGCTTGAAAAAGAACTATATTGTAATCCGAATGCTGCTAACTTATTCTTCTTCTGCTTCTTCTTCTTATTATTATTATTCAGTTGATTTTCCACAATTAATGCGGCCCGAACTGCTACACGCACAGACTCCGTTGAGGTGTCATTTCGAAGCCAGCGTCCACGAGTGGTGTCCTAAGTAATTTTCGTGTCGATCGGATTTGTAGTTTATGCGCAATTTGCGTTTGAAAAAACATTTTCCTCAATGCATTTCAAAGGGAAAATGTTGCCACAGGGAAAACATGCCCTGTGGCGATTCAAATGGCAGTTAAGCTCATTGATATGCGCAGGCACACCCAGTTACTATGCCAATGCCTACGAACTTCACATGACCCCCCCAGGACACAGTTTCTGCCAGATAATTTCAGCTCTTAAATCGAAACGCACAGCACAAATGCAAATCTAGCTTCATCACATGACGCATGCCCCTGAGAGAGAATGTGTGCCAAAGTGGATTTAGAAGCCCAGTGCGCCAAACTGGCTCTTAAACGGCGGACGCGCCTAAGTGATTCTTAAAGGGCCGGCGCACAAAAATGAGTCTTAAAGGGTCGGCGCGCCAAATCGAAAGCTGAGTGACCCCAGGCTCCAAATCGGAGGCTGAT
This sequence comes from Dendrobates tinctorius, assembly GCF_039654945.1. Taxonomy (NCBI): domain Eukaryota; kingdom Metazoa; phylum Chordata; class Amphibia; order Anura; family Dendrobatidae; genus Dendrobates; species Dendrobates tinctorius. The sequence continues at coordinate 28,768,565 of NW_027361705.1, forward strand.
CGACCCTGGCCTACAAAACGGATCCACCAAATCGGACTCAGAGTGGCCCCGCCCACAAAATCAGACCCTGAGGGGTCCCGCCCACCAAACCGGTCCCTGAGGGGCCCCGCCCACTAATTCGAACCCTGAGGGGCCCCTCCCACCAAATCGGACCCTGAGGGGCCCCGGCCACCAAATCAGACCCTGAGGAGCCCCGCCCACCAAACCGGACCCTGAGGGGCCCCACCCACCAAATCGGACCCAGAGGGGCTCAGCCCACCAAATCGGACCAAGAGTGGCTCCGCCCACAAAATCAGACCCTAAGGGGCTCCGCCCACAAAATTGGACCCTGAAGGGCCCCGCCCACCAAATTGGACCCAGAGTGGCCCCGCCCACCAAATAGGACCCAGAGTTGCCCCACCCACCAAACCGGACCCAGAGTGGCCTCACCCACCAAACCGGACCCAGAGTAGCCCCGCCCACCAAACTGGACCCAGAGTGGCCCCGCCCACAAAATAGGACCCTGAGGGGCCCCACCCACCAAATCGGACCCGGAGTGGCTCTGCCCACCAAATCGGACCCTGAGAGGCCCCACCCACCAAATCAGACCCAGAGGGACCCCGCCCACCAAATCAGACCCAGAGTGGCTCCGCCCACAAAATCAGACCCTAAGGGGCCCTGCCCACAAAATCAGACCCTGAGGGGCCCCGCCCACCAAATCGGACCCTGAGGGGCCTCGGCCACAAAATCGGACCCTGAGGGATCCCGTCAACCAATTCAAGCCCTGAGTAGCCCAGGCCACTGACTCTGATCCTGTGGGGCCCCACCCACCAAATCAGACCCTGAGGGGCCACACATGCCAAAGTGGCCCCTGAGAGGCACCCACAGTTAAAACGGATCCTGAGTTGAAAGTCTTGCAGGGGCAGCAGCCAAGTCTCTCTTAAAGGGGCAGCCCGGGCACCATTTCAAAGCACTATCTGTACTTCCTTCAGGAAATACACATCTAGTTAATAATTATTTTTTATACTACATTAATATTAAGCAGAATTTATTTCGGCCTATTGGTTTGTCCTCCATAATAGTCACAGTCTGTCATGTGGCCCCTGGGGAAAATTAATTTCTCACCCCTGCTCTATTTTCTATAGTGCTATGTTATTTATAGTGCCGTACATAAGGGAAAAATTTGTGCAGCGCACTAAACGTGTCGCTATCTCTGACATTATAAGGAGATTATTCAAGACAAAAAATCAGGTTAACTTATTCTCAATGCACCTTTAGCATAACTACAGCAATATTCATTTTATTTGGTGCAATATATACATATGGGAAGGCCAAGACTAATAATTGTAACATCTATACAGCAATTGACCAACTACTAAAATTCTAAAATGATCTGAAACCTTTTATCATCATTATTGTGGGACATATTGCTATTGAATCCATCACAGATACTGGAGGTGGTGTCACTGAATACTGCAGCTCCCAGTTAATGAACATCTATTTTCTGTAGAAATGGGACGGATATTGAATTGTGTCAGGGAAAGGGAGGCAAGAGAAGACCTTTTGACGGCACACTACTATCACATGTGCAGGGGGGCTTATCTTAGTTATCCCACCACTGCCAACAATGTGATGAAAAAGCAGCAAACAAGGTTATTATCAATTTACTGCAGGGGCTTATTTTAGTTATCCCACTGCTGCCAACAATATGTCACTAACTGCAGGGATTTATGTATATTCCACTTTCTAGTTCCGCTTTAGGGTACCGTTACACTTAGCGATGCACCAGCGATCCCGACAACGATATGGATCGCTGGTGCATCGCTAAGTGGTCACTAGTGAGCTGCCACAGACAGGGGCGTATCTAGGGGGGACAACCGGGGCAGTTGCCCCGGGCACAGCCGGCAGGGGGAGCAGTCGAGCCGCCTAATGCAGTGGTCCGCAGTGTCCTCCCTGGCGGCTGCGCTCTGCCATCCCTGGCCTGAGAGTCGGCGGTTCTCTGTGTCAGCTGTCAAGCTGACAGCCGGCGCAGAGAAAGTGCACGTGCCAGCTTCCAGGGAACAATTGTACTGGCGTCTATACAGACGCCAGTACAATTGAAGCTCTGACCACCGGGCCAGAGCGACGTCAGCAGCGTGATCAGGTCATGTGATCACGCTGCTGACGTCACTCCCCGGCGCCCAGAGCGAACGCTGGTGGTAAGTGCTCCACTGTGGAGCTGAAGACACCGAAGATGGGGGGTGTTAATGAGTGGGGAAGGGGGTTAATGAGTGGGGATGGGGGTTAATGTGAGGGGGGTTAGTGAGGGGATAGGGTTAATTTGTGGGGGGTAAATGAGTGTGAGGGGGTTATTGTGTGTGGGGGGTTAATGAGTGGGGATGGGGGTTAATGTGTGGGGGGTTAATGAGTGGGAATGGGAGTTAAAGTGTGGGGGTTAATGAGTGGGGATGGGGGTTAATGTGTGGGGGGTTAATGAGTGGGGTTGGGGGTTAATGTGTGGGGGAGTTAATGTGTGTGGGGGGTTAATGAGTGGGGATGGGGGTTAATGAGTGGGGGGTTAATGAGTGGGGATAGGGGTTAATGTGTGGGGGGTTAATAAGTGGAGATGGGGGTTAATGAGTGGGGATGGGGGTTAATGTGTGTGGGGGGTTAATGTGTGGGGATGGGGGATAATGTGTGGGGGGTTAATGAGTGGGGATGGGGGATACTTAATGTGTGGGGGGATTTGGAGTGGGGATGGGGTTAATGTATGGGGGATTTGGAGTGGGGGGTGCATAATGTGTGGGGGCATTTGGGAGTAGGGATGGGGGGTTATTTAATGTGTGTGAGGGATGGGGGATTTAATGTGTGTGGGGAGATTTGAGGACACAAAATGAAGAGTATGTATGAGGAAACAGTATGGGGGATGGGTACAGACAGTATGGGGAGCGAACAGGTGAATGTATGTGGACATGTATGGGGAGTGAGGGTTTATGGGATGTGTGCAGACACAGTATGGGGAGTCGGGGGTATGTGTGAGCAGACAGTATAGAGAGTGAGGGGGTAAATATATGAGGAGACAGTATGGTGAACAGAGGGGATGTTAGAGGAGACAGTATGAGGAGGGTGGGGAATAGTGTGAGGCGACAGTATATTGCAGACATTTTTATTTCTGAGCATTATAATGACGCTTCTATCTTTAAGGGGATCGTGTGGAGATTTGCTGCAGAAGACCGGAGAAGATGGACGTCTACAGAGACGACTGTGGATGAGAAAACTCATCATGGGGTTTGGACAAGAAGAAGAAAAGGAGACCAACTGCAGAGACGACGTCATCTGTAAGGTACCTGGATGTAAATGTTATTTGTGATACTGACTAATTCTCATGTTTTTATTTGCTAGGAACATTAAAGGGGTTGTCCAGGCTTATGCTGAGTCTGCAGTCATTCTATGTGACTGCAGACTTCTGAATTCTCATAGTGCTCACTGAACGCTGTCAGGATTCTCTCGTGCCGGTAATTTACATACATGCGGTCACATGCTGACTAGACGTGTGTGGCCTCACTCAATGTTAATGAACAGAGCGAGGTCGGGCACGTCTAGTTGGAATGTGGCCAGAAGTATACAAATCACATACTTGTGCTGACATGACTGTATATCGGCAAGGGAGAATCCTAAATGTGTGCAGTGCATTAGTTGTGAGAATTCAGAAGCCTGCAGTGTCAGGATTCAGCTCTGCAGGTTCCAGTGCCATCACATAGACACTTCACTCATATGTAGTGTTGAGCCATACCATCCGATATTGAAAAATATCGGATCGGATTGGATCGGCCGATATCCAAAAAGTATTGGGTATCGCCGATTCCGATCCCGAAAGTCCCATTCAAGTCAATGGGACCGAAATATCGGAATTTAAAAAACTCCTTTCTTTCCTTGTTGGTTAATTCTACATGAAGAAAAGCAACTAATAATAATGTAGAATGTATTGGGGGAGGTGGAGGAGACATTAAAGCCATAGAGGTTTAGCCCAATCAAATGGAATAGCAGGAGTACATTTTTTTTTTTAAAGACGTTTGGAGTTACAAAGATATTTACTATGTTAACCTCTTTTATATTTTGTCAGATATGTATGTTTCATTGCTTCCATGCTCTTCACCTTCTTTTTTACTTCTCCCACACTTTCTCCTTCATGTTCCTCAGCAGCAGCAGCAGCATCTTTTTCATCAGCTTCTTCTTCACCTTATTCATCTTCTTCCCTTCTTCCTATTAATCTTTTTTTTTACATTCTTCATATTCTTCTTATTCAACTATTATTCTTCATATTCTACTTCTTCATCTTCTTCCTATTCTTCTTCTTCATCATATTCTTATTTGTGACAGTCATTCCTGTAGTTGTTATCTATAAAAGTTTGAAGATTACACCTTCCGTTCTGCCTGTCACAAAAGATTTACAACAGGATTTGTCCGTGTTAGTTTGGCCTGCAGCAGCAGCAGGCATTTTCCAGGGGCACCACGAGGAGGAACGGACTCACCCCCATACACTGCTTAGTCTTCTTCTCCTTATAATTTAGATAATATCATTTGCTGTGATTTTTAGTCTTATGCTTAATGTTCTTCTGCTTTTGGTTTTTCTGCTTCTTGGTCTTCTGTCTCTTGTTGTTCTGCATCTTCGTGGTTGTCTTCATGTTCTTTGTCCTCTTGGTCATCTTCTTCAGGGTCAACTTTTTGGTTTTCTTCGGTGTGGTCTTCAGGGTCGTCGTCTTCAGGGTCGTCGTCAGGGAGATCCAGAGTGAGAACCAAAAACCATTTCCACCAGCTCGAACTTGGAAAAGTAGCAGAAGGTATAAGAAGGTTGAGGAACTGCTGAGAACCAGCTGACGGTACTGGAACCCGGATGGTTAGCAGAAGGAACAGAAGCAAATGGAACTAGCGAGGACCAGCTGACAGTGCAGGAACCCGGAGGGGCAGCATAAGGAACAAGAGCCAATGGCACAACCGTGGACCAGCTGACGGTGCTGAAACACGGTTACTAAGCAGGAGGTACCTGTGCTAGAAAGCACTACCAAGGACCAGCAGACGTTGCTGGAACTCGGATACCGAGAAGGAGGCACCTAGGCCAAAGGCACTGCCGCGAACCAGCTGACGGTGCTGGAACCCAGATTGGTAGCAGAAGCTTCAAGAGCAAATGGAACTAGCGAGGACCAGCTGACGGTGCTGGAACCCGGAGGGGAAGCAGAAGAAACAAGAACCAATGGCACAACCGTGGACCAGCTGACGGTGCAGGAACATGGTTACTAAGCAGGAGGTGTCACGGTCACGTGTGTCTGCACGCAGCGAGTTCTGCAAGGCGAACCCATATGACACACGTGACCCTGGATACACCACCTCCAGTGGGGCGAATTTAAATAATAAGATGTGCAGCTGGATACACCGCCTCCAACTGGCGAATTTAGGTATTACACGTATTTATACAATAATCAGGAAACCCCGCCTCCAGTAAGGCGAATTTAAATAATAAAGAGGAAACCTGGGTAACATTAACAATGGTGGGCCCTGCGATAGGGAATAGGGACGTGGAGACCTCCTGTACTCCCCTGAGCCAATGTCCCTGCACTCCTAACGTTCCCTATACCGGTTCCGCACCAGGCGACGCACGCGTACCTCAAACCCTGACTCGCCCTGCACCTAAACCCTCACTAGGGAATTGGTCGGTGCGGAAACTAATCCCACCACTGCACTAAACACACATGAGGAAAGATGACAAAACAGGGGAAGCACCACTTAGCTTTGCTCTGTTGCGTACGCTCCTAGCAACAGAGCCCACCACCTGCGTGCATCTTCTCCTCCACCCGGATCCATCACCATAACCGGATCAATCACCATAGTGCAGCCTTGGAGCAGAGTCCACCACCAGTTGCAGCTGCTCAGTAAACAGAGTCCCAAAGATGAGTCCAGCTTCTGCCAAAAAGTCCAGCATGCTTGAGTCCAGTTTTCAGCAAGCAAGTCCAGCATGCTGAGAGCAACTCTCATCATCGTCGCCACTCCCCCCAAGCCATGCAAGCACCTCCTTCTGACACCATAAACTGTGACTCCACTGTTATGAGTTCATATTCTGCTCCACCAGTTGAGAGTTCCCCTTCGGTTCTCCCTCTGGTGGTGACGGGAGGTGGTGAGGTTGGTTTGAGTGGTAGTGATCTGCCACCTGGTGAGGAAGATAGTGATTGGATCTCTGGACTGGATATAAGACAGCCGATGCCCTATCCTGTTGCTGGTGATTCAGTCTGCTTCTCAGGTCTAGGACTCAGCTCTGTTCCAGTCTTCTAAAGATAAGTTTGTTTTTTGCTAATGTTCACACTTGCTCCTGTTGGTCTTTTCAGTTTTTTGTGTGGTCAGTAGAGTTGAGCGACTTTTGTTTTTTTAGGGTCGAGTTTCATTTCATGAAACCCGACTTTTCCAAAAGTCGGGTCGAGCAAAATCGGCCGACTATAGGGAAAAGTCGGGGGTCCGACCGAAACATGACACCCAATGTAAGTCAATGGGGAATTAAAGTCGGCAGTGAGAGGAGGACAGGAAACACACTTACAGTGCCCATTTGAATGCCAAAAGCATCAATTCTTATTACTTAAGCTTGTCAACCTTAATTTACTTCATAATACTAGTTACACACTGAAAAATGGGGGTTATTTGGCTACAGTTGTTGGGGGGGTAGGGCTGGCTCCAGGTTTTCGTGGGCCCAGGGCCAAAGAGCGCCCCTTTAACACATACCACAACTCATGATGCTCCGATACGGCAGAGAAATAGCAGTATAGTACAATGAAAATACTTCACTTCTTACATCTCATGACTGATATCCATTTTAAATTATCCAATACCTTCAAAAACGGACAGTATATAACTCCATACAGTATTATGGCCAGCGCTTAGTGCGCTATACAGAGTAATGAGGCCCATATATTTCTCCATATGGAATCATTGAACCCATATAATGTTTCAAACCGTATATGATGAGCTCCACATAATGCTATAGTATATGTTGGTCCCAATGGATGAAGCTCCACTGTCTTATGGGCCCAAATAATGTTCCATATATAATGGGCCCCATTTCTACTGCTCTAGTATATAATGGGCCCTGTAAATGCTGCTCCTGTGTCTGATGTCCACCTTTGGAATGCTCCAGTGTATGGTGGGCCCCATATATCATTCACCAGAGTATAGTGCTCCTCAAAAATTGCTGTCCCAACATTGAAAACAATTACATAAGTCTCCTTGCTAGGGAATCCCAGCACTACTCTGAACACCTTGTCGTCCCCATCTTCCATCTCACTGCACTTGGCTGTTTAGGCCCTCCCAGAGACACTTTTGTGTACTATGCGGTGCCCTGTGCCAGTGCCATCACCCATGAGTATGCCATCCCCACCTGCTCAAGGAGCCTGCACTTTCATCTGCACCTTCCTCTTTGTCACCATGTAAGGTGGTATAGTATGTGGGAAGGGGAACCTGAGTTTCCTCTGGGTCAGATTCTGGCAGTGTAGAGTGTGAGGGGAATGTAGTGGTCTGGGTCAATGTACCAGCAGAATCATCCAGCAGTGGCTGGGCCTCAGTGCACTTGTGGCGTCCCCAAGAGTATGGTCGCCACTGTGGGATTACCTTCCTCCTAGGGAGTGTGTTGTCAAGCTTGGGAGCAACGAAGGATCTCTCTAGCAGTGAAACCAACATACAACACATTTCCCACTCCAGGCTAGCAGGGAGACCTCTGAACCTGACTGCTGAGGAGCTGCTCTCTGTGGTCGGGAGGAGGTAAGTTAGGGCACTCTGTGCAGGGAAGGGGAAGTGTGTGGACGTGAGAAGGGGAGCTGGAGGATGAGCAGAGTTAAGACTCACTCCTAGCTGGAGCGCATGGTCCCGATTCCGGTCTCCGAGTTTGTAGGGACACTGACGTTCCTGCAGCAGAAACCGGGGGAAGTAGCAGCTATAAATGCTCCGTACCCAACTAAGGCTCGGAGGCCCCAGCATCGATGTGTGGGAGCCAGAAGGAAAAGGCTACAGCTGTCTGCCATACAAGTAAAGTCTGAGGAACATCTGTTAGACAGGAGGCGCTTCAGTGAACCACGGTCCTGTGAGTGCTTCCCCCACAAGCGCTAGAAAGGAGACGTTCAGGAAGGTACATGTTGGCGGAGTGTTGGAAGGGAGCTTTCCATTTTGATCCCGGAGGTTGGCCGAGGTCCTGACCCGGAGGACACAGCACGGAGGCAGGCATCTGTGTAACCTGCAGACTGTGAGTAAAGCTTTGGAACTGCACGCTCTGGTGTCCTACAGTTATTCCAGCACCGCTACATCTGGGTACCAGCACCTACACCGCCTGTGCCTTTCCGCCATCACTACATCTACAATTCCCTGGGACTCCAGCTCCACCTGTGGGGAGCTTCACCATCTTTGCTGCACAACACCATCAGTCCCAGAGGATCTGCATGCAGCGTCGGCCTAACATCTATGTTGCCGAACACCACAGGTGGCGTCAAACTATCTATATAAACTCTAGTCTTTACCATTATACCACGCCATTTACATGGGCGCCCATGGCCACCGTCCGGGTCACCGCTGCTGTGACATATCCCACTGACACCGGCCCGGTACCGAGTACCCCACAGCCCTGGGAGGGTGACCCATATGCCGACTGCTGATCGGGTGGCGTTATTCCCATGAACTTCCAAACAGTGTCCATGAAGGCAAAGTTTTTGGTTTCCGGGGGCAGTATGATTGCAAAGCTGAACCTTAAAGGAATGTCCCAAAGGGCACCACCAGGAGTGGAGCCTGTGGCTTAATTGGACTCCACCCGGGAAACCACAACCATGCCACCTAAAGAAAAGAATATGACTTGTTCACTGTCAGAAAAGATGCACACTTTGAAAGCTTTGTCGATTCTGTGTGTGGTGTGGTATGTGTGTTTGTAGTTGTGCTAGCGATTTCTCAGCTTTATTCCATTAACAACCGAGACTCCGGCATGCCCCCGCAGTACGCGTCAAGCTTACTATAGGGATAAGCGAGGCTCTGGCATGTGAGATCGAGCAATAACAGGTCTAGCATTCCCGTACATGTCCAGGGCTGCATGCACGCTACACTGAAAGGACCAGCTTTTGTCGCTTACAGGTGCAGATAACCTGCTGAACTCCGTTAGTGATGGGGATCTGGGATTCAGATTATTCCCCGCGAACGAACGATGATTTCCCAGTAAGTTCAGGTCAACCGCAATTCCGGAGTTAGGCCTAACCGTCATCCCTGAAAAAATTACGTGTCCAAACCACAGGTGCTGTAGCTTGCTTAACAGCTCGGCAGCCGTTCTCAGGCCCAGTATGGATTCAACAACATTGTAGAAAGTTGATAAAGGGTACAGTTTCACCGGATAACACGTATATATGTAGCCTAGTTTGCACATTAAAAATATATGTCTATAGATCAGGAGGCAGACTCAGATGTTCTCAGGCCCAGTATGGATTTGACCAGATTGTACAAAGTTGAGAAAGGGTACTTTATCACTGGATAGCAGGTGTATATATAGCATAGTTTAAACATGTAAAATCTCCGTGTTCTCAGTATGGATTACACACTAATCTAAAAAGTGGAAAAAAGGAAATGCATTTGAGGCGTACACAACTATATACTTTTGGTGTTATTTTTTAAATCTTCATATATATTTCTGTCTCAGTAATACAGTCCAGCCTCTCCGCAATAGGAAATGAGATGCATACAATTACTGACATAAAGGCTAGTGATTGCAGAAATCTAGGAATTACTATTCACGGGAAAAACTTCCGTCACAATTCTCATAGGCGATGCTGACCCTCAATTAATTTGTGTGTTGAGACAGTGAAAACATTTTTTTGTGAATAAAGTCTTGCTGTACCGCAATTCCGTTGATTCCATCACTGTTACTCATCTCAATCACATTTTTATCACAGGGAGCGATGTAAACATGGTGCTCACTGGCTATCATGATCTGTCACGTAACTTTGGAGTGCAAAAGACAGAAGCCACAGGCCGTAGGCGATTCTATTTGATTGGCATGAGAGGGCACATTTTAAAATGTGCGCCGGAATGTCACACGTTTGTGAGTAGGAAAACTGTGAAAGCTGATGATAAACCACCACTGCATGTCATTGTGAGTCGACGTCCATAAGAAATGGAAGCCATTGATCATCTGGAGCTAGAGCCCGGCCAGCAGGACAGGGCATAGCTACATCTTAACCATCATCTTTCAGTTCAATCAATTTGCAGTGGCACTCACAGTGAAGGATTTGACAGCCCAGACTACACAGCGGAGGAGCAGGGAGAGGTAAATATTGCAAATGCTGGGGCCCTGCCCAGGCAAGGGGGGCACACTCGTGGGCGTCGGTACTGGCACTGGGCCCCTCATAGTATGGCGGTGTGTCTGACGGCGGGTGTGCACCACCACCGTCAGAGACACTTGATTGCACTATGAGGGACCCTGTGCCAGTGCCGTCGCCCAAGAGTCGGCCTACCCACCTGTCCAGGGCAACGGCACTCGCACGGTTTTGTGCGCTTGGTGGTGACCCCGGCCATGGGGGGGGCAGCCCACTTAGTGAGGTTTACAAAGTGGCATATGTTGATGTGGGACATTTAGCTGCTGCAAAAGGCGAAATAGGTCAAGTTCGCGGAATAGGAGGAGGACCAAAGCAAGCCATTTTTCTGGCAATCTATGTGTCATCAAGGGGAGGTGGGACAAAATCCTTGGAAACCCATGCATGGTTCATTTTAATGAAGGTTAGATCATCCACATTTTGGGTTGACAGACTGGTCCTTTTTTCTGTCAGGATTGATCCAGCTGCACTGAAGACTCTTTCCGATAGCACACTTGCAGCTGGGCAAGCGAGCTCCTGTAAGGCATATTGTGCCAATTCAGGCCAGGTGTCCAGTTTAGCGGCCCAATAGTCAAAGGGGAATGACCTGTGCGGGAGAACATCGATATTGGAGGAAAAGTAGTTTGTAACCAAAGTTGACAACTGCTGTCTCCTGTCACTTTCCTTCGATGCAGTATTACCAGTTGTGTGAGCGGTACTTGAAAAATCAGTCCACAACATTGTCATGAAACCCCTGTCTCCAACGCCACTTCTGCTGTGTGCACCACGAACACCTCTGCCAAGCTGCCCCCGGCCAGTACGGCTCGTGTGAGAACCATCACCGCTGCTGTGTGCTGGGAATGCCTCAACCAACCGGTTTACCAGAGTTGCTTGTTTATTAGCCAATATTAGGTCAAGGTTCTCGTGTGGCATGATGTTTTGTAATTTGCCTTTATAGCGTGGATCCAGGATGCTGGCCAACCAGTAGTCATCATCGTTCATCATTTTGGCAATGCGGGGGTCCCTTTTTAGGATCTGCAAGGCATAATCTGACATGTGGGCCAATGTTCCCGGTGTCAATGATGCACTGCGAGTGCTGGTTGGAGAAGCACTTTCTGGCAAATCCACATCCCTCCAGTCACGCACAAACCCTGTACCAGACCTTGCCACGCCAACATTTTCACTTGCCCCACGACATGCATCCTCCTCCCCTAAGTAATCATCCCCATCATCATCCTCCTCCTCCTCTTCTTCCTCCACCTCGTCCAGGAGAGGTCCCTGAGCAGACAATGGCTGAATGTCATCAAGGATTCCCTCCTCCTCTTCCTCCTCGTCAACATTGGCTGCAGACGCCTGCTCCTTAAGGTGCGTCAAAGTTTGCATGAGCAGACGCATAAGTGGGATGCTCATGCTTAGGATGGCGTCGTCTGCGCTTACCAGCCGTGTGCATTCCTCAAAACACTGAAGGACTTTACACAGGTCTTTCAGCTTCGACCACTGCACACCTGTCAACTCCATGTCTGCTCTCAAAGTGCCTGGCCGTGTATCCTCCCACAAATGCATTATGGCCTGCCTCTGTTCGCACAGCCGCTCAACCATGTGCAGGGTGGAGTTCCACCTTGTTGCAATGTCGATAATGAGGCGGTGGTTGGGAAGGTGGAGCAATCGCTGCAGCTTCTGCATACGAATGGAGTGTACAGGCAACCGGCGGATGTGCGCGCACAGTCTTCGCACCTTCTGGAGCAGGGCTATTAACTCCGGATAATTGTTGAGGAAGCACGGCACCACCAGGTTCAAGGTGTGAGCCAAGCAAGGTATGTGGCTGAGTTTTGAAAGGGCTATGGCTGCCACAAAATTACGGCCGTTATCACTAACTACCTTGCCTGCCTCAAGATGTATACTGCCCAGCCATGACTCAGTTTGTCGCTGAAAGTACTCGGCCAGCACCTCGGCGGTGTGTCTGTCGCCCAAACACATCATCTGCAACACAGCCTGCTGACGCTTTCCACTAGCTGCTCGATAGGGGGACACCTCGTGTGCAACAGTGGCAGCTGCAGATGGAGTGCTCGTACGACTGCGCTCTGTGGACGAGCTTTCGCTTCTGGAGGAGGAGGAGGAGGGTCGAACGCCTACAGCCAACTGTTTCCTATACCGTGGGCTAGGCAGCACTGTCCCACCACCCTGTCCCTGTGGACCCTGCATCCACCACATTAACCCAGTGCGCAGTGATGGACACGTAACGGCCCTGGCCATGCCGACTGGACCATGCATCTGTTGTGAGGTGCACCTTTCCACTCACTGAGTGCATGGACAACGCGGTCTTTCACATGATGGTGGAGGGCTGGGATGGCTTTGCGAGAGAAGAAGTGGCGACTGGGTAGGTCATAGCGTGGTACTGCATAGGCCATGAGTTCGCGGAAAGCTGCGCTTTCCACCAACCGATAGGGCATCATCTCTAACGAGATTAGTTTGGCAATGTGGGCGTTCAAACCCAGTGTACGTGGATGAGAGACTGAGTACTTTCTTGACCTACTCATAGTCTCTGGGAGGGTGAGCTGGACTTGAGAGCTGCATATGGTGGAACTAGCGGTGGACAGGGCGGACTGAGAGAGGGTTGATGATGGTGATGGAGTTGGTGTTCTTTCTGATGGCCTAGATTCAGTCTTTCGTTGATATAACAGTGGGATTCCCTGACTGCTTTGGCCTTGCAATGACATCTCAACATTAGCTGCTGTGCTAAGCTAACCGATGGGCTTACAGTGGGGGAAACAATGTAGCGTTGCTGACTACCTTCTTTGTGATCAGTTGCACATGTGGTACTTGAGGTTTGGTGTTGTGTCCACGCTTGCAAGTGCATGCTGGTTAAATGTCTAAGCATGCAACTGGTATTCAAATTTTTAAGTTTTTTCCCTCGGCTAAAGGTCTTTGCGCACATCTTACAGATAACCTTGGCCTGATCATGAGGATTTTGTTCAAAAAAGTGCCACACTGCACTTTTCCTACTTTGGAAGACATTTTGCGGCCTAGCACGCTGTGCTAATTTGACCATCTGGATAAGCTGTCCAGCAACTCTTTTGATTTTTGGAACCTGTCTTTGGAGTGCTCCGGGCCTGCCAGATAACAGCTGTTGCGATGTCGATGTCTGCTGTGGATGCTCCTCCTCCTCATCTGAGCTATTGGAAGCAGCACCCTCTTCCCCCAATGGATGCCAATCTGGGTCAACAACTGGGTCATCCATCACCTCCTCTTCAATGTCATGTGCACTTTCCTCTGTGTCACCGTGTATGGTGGTCTAGTATGCGGGAAGGGGCACCTGAGTCTCATCAGGGTCAGAATCTGGCTCATTACACTGCAAGGACAATGTAGTGCTCTGAGTGAATGTACCAGCAGAATCATCTATCAGTGGCTGTGCATCAGTGCACTCCATGTCAGATTCATCTTGGCCTGGGTAATTCACCATTTCACTTGATAACCCAGGCATGGTATGTGAAAACAGCTCCATGGAGTAATCAGTTGTATGGCCTGCATCATCCTTCAATCTTGGTTGGGGTGAAGGACACAAGGAAAGGTGTGGTTCATGAACATGAGCCTGCAATGACGACTCAGTGCTTTTATTTTTTACAACTTCAGAAGAGGAGGCGATAGAGTTGGAGGATGAGTCAGCAATGTAAGCCAAAACTTTTTCCTGAAGCTCTGGCTTTAAAAGCAGTTTCCTAACTCCTAGAAAACTAAGCCTTCAAGGCCTTGTGTAGCCAGACGATGATGCAGGCTCAACACCTCCTGCATTCAGTCCTATTTTGCTTTTGCCACTACCATCAGATCCACCACCAACACCATCATTACCAGCTGGCAACCCCCGCCCAATTCTACGGCCTCTACCACCAGCCTTCCTCATTTTTGGCAAAAATGTACACAAAATCCCACAAACTATATAGTAATGTAAAACAAGGTACAAGGTGTATATAGGACGGGGGAGATGTAGAATTTCTGAACACACTTGTGGACACTGTTGGATTGTGTGAGGCCCAGTGAATATCACACCGCTATGTCACAGGCTCAATGTCGCAGGTGTGAAAAATGTCACTTTAGGACAGGGGAGATGTAAAATTTCAGAACACACTTGTGGATACTGTTGGATTGTGTGAGGCCCAGTGAATATCACACCGCTATGTCACAGGCTTAATGTCGCAGGTGTGAAAAATGCCACTATAGGACAGGGGAGATGTAGAATTTCTGAACACACTTATGGACACCCTGGATTGTGTGAGGCCCAGTGAATATCACACCGCTATGTCAAAGGCTCAATGTCGCAGGTGTGAAAAATGTCACTATAGGACAGGGGAGATGTAGAATTTCTGAACATACTTGTGGACACTGTTGGATTGTGTGAGGCCCAGTGAATATCACACCTCTATGTCACAGGCTTAATGTCGCAGGTGTGAAAAATGTCACTATAGGACAGGGGAGATGTAGAATTTCTGAACACACTTGTGGACACTGTTGGATTGTGTGAGGCCCAGTGAATATCACACCGCTATGTCACAGGCTCAATGTCGCAGGTGTGAAAAATGTCACTATAGGACAGGGGAGATGTAGAATTTCTGAACACACTTGTGGACACTGTTGGATTGTGTGAGGCCCAGTGAATATCACACCGCTATGTCACAGGCTCAATGTCGCAGGTGTGAAAAATGTCACTATAGGACAGGGGAGATGTAGAATTTCTGAACACACTTGTGGACACTGTTGGATTGTGTGAGGCCCAGTGAATATCACACCGCTATGTCACAGGCAGAAATTGGCTAGTGTATGACAAACTACAAGGTGTATATAGAATTGGGCAGAATAGGAATCTCCCTAGAGTGTAGGTCTGTAAGAACGGAACATGTCCTCGACTTATTCTTACAGAGTCACACACAGATAGCTTCACTGTGGCTGTGATACAGCCGTTACACGGTACTGAGAGAGGAGCGTGCACGTACACCGCTGTCCGGTGTCCGTAAAATTGTCAAGCTCCGTGTTTTTTAAGTATACGGACTGACACACGCTGTCTCTCTATAGTTTTGAATGTGATCAAACAGCAAATATACTTAACTGTTTGAAAACAGACAAAACTAGAAGGTGGAGGTCTGTAAGAACGGAACATGTCCTCGACTTATTCTTACAGAGTCACACACAGCTTCACTGTGGCCGTGATAACAGCCATTACACGGTGCTGTGTGAGGAGCGTACACCGCTGTATGGTGTGAAAAAATGTACGCTCAGTACCTCACCAGGACAAGAAAAAAAAATTTGGATTGCTTTTAAAAAAGCAGTTTGCAGAGCAGTGGGAAAACAGCAATGCAGCTATCAGGAAGCCTTATAAGGCAGCCTAACAACCAACACAGCTGATCCAGCAAAATATAGCCTCCACTTACACTGCACACACAGTGACTGGTGTGTTGTACAGGCAAAATCGCCAGCAGCAGAAGCAGTTTTTGGTGTCTTCTTCCCTGCCTAACGCTCTCCCTACAGAATCAGCAGAAGCAGCAGCTCTCCCTATTCTGAGATCAGCATGAGTAACATGGCGGTCGGCGTGTACGCCCTTTTATACCCCCTGTGACGCCCCACAAAGCAAGCCAATCACTTGCATGCCCTTCTCAAAGATGGTGGTGACCCCAGCCTATGGCATCACGTTGCCCACAGTGTCCGTGGATCCTGATTGGCTGAAAAAGGGCGGAAAACAAACGAAACGCGACTTTGGCGCTAAAGTCGCCGAGCTCGTGGCCGACCTCACCCTACCAAAAGTCAGCGACTTTTGAAATTTTTCGACCCGTTTCGCTCAACTCTAGTGGTCAGCCAGCCCGGCTGGGTTGTGCTGAATTTCCACTCTTATTTGCCAAATTGCCTTTTTTTGTCCCATATTAGATTGGCCTCTTTTTGCTCTGTCTCAGAATATTTCAGAGTGCTGATATAGTGGGAGAAGTCTAGTGACTTCAGGGTTAATTTTGCTATCAGTTGTGTTGGACATTTTGTAGGGTTTTTTGGCAGACTGCAGACAGTGTCTTTCCTTTCCTGTCCTTTCTAGTTAGTCTGGCCCCATCGTTTGCTCAGCCTTTTTTCCTGCCTTTGTTTGTGTTTTCATCTTTTTTCACCGTCAATACATGTGGGGGGCTGTCTCTCCTTTGGGGTCTGCTCTGGGGCAGTTAGTTTTCCCCTTTT
This sequence comes from Dendrobates tinctorius, assembly GCF_039654945.1. NCBI lineage: Eukaryota > Metazoa > Chordata > Amphibia > Anura > Dendrobatidae > Dendrobates > Dendrobates tinctorius. The sequence continues at coordinate 28,785,079 of NW_027361705.1, forward strand.
CCTGCTTTAGGCTTATTTAGTTTCTCCGGTTGTGACGAGGCATCTAGGACCACCGTATGAACGCTCCATGACTACTGCTAGTTGCATGTTAGGATCAGGGGTCTGCAGTCTGCATAGTTACCAACCTCTTTGGTTTTCTGAGACTTAGCTTGTGTTGTTTTTTATTTTCCTCCTTGGCTACCCGTTCATAGCAGAATCACCAGCCATACCACAGATTCTAGGGTACTCAAAAGCAGGAAAAAAAAAAGTGTCCGAATTTTTTTTTTTTTATATGCATTTTTTTCTCTTTTTCTCTGGGGCCGTAGGAGGATTTTTTCCTTAATGAAGATTAAGCAATTGTCTGATCGTGTGGAGCAGCTCGCTGCTGAAGTGCAGGGAATTTCCGCCTATCTCGCTCAATCACATGCTGTTGAACCCAAAATCCCCACTCCTGATGTGTTTTCTGGGCATCGGTCTAAATTTTTGAATTTTGAGAATAATTGTAAATTATTTCTTGCCTTGAAGCCTAACTCATCGGGAAGCTCTGCACAGCAGGATAAAATTGTCATCTCCTTGTTGCGCGACGATCCCCAGGATTGGGCGTTTTCTCTGACACCTGAAAATCCTATTCTGACTAATGTGGATGCATTTTTTCAGGCCTTGGGGTTGTTGTATGATGAAACTAATTCCGTTGATCAAGCTGAGAGAACCCTGTTGGCATTAAACCAGGGTCAGGATCCTGCAGAGTTATATTGTCAAAAATTCCGAAAGTGGGCGGTCCTTACTACATGGAATGATAGTGCATTGGCAACCCTCTTTCGGAAAGGTTTATCAGAGACCGTAAAAGATGTTATGGTGGGATTTCCTGTTCCCTCTGGTCTGGATGGCTCTATGGCATTAGCCATTCAAGTTGATCGGCGTTTACGTGAACGTAAAAATACAAGGGAGGAGCTACCACCTTTTGAACAAATGTCTGAACCTATGCAATGTGATGGGGTTTTGTCTAGGGCGCAACGTCGGGAGTTTAGAAGGCGTAATAAGCAGTGTTTTTTCTGTGGAGACGCCTATCACACTATTTCTGTCTGCCCTAAACGAGAGAAACGTTTTGCACACACATTTGCTGTGGGCAGTATGCAACCTAAGTTCCTTTTGGCAATTACTCTGATCTGCTCCTTGTCCACATTTTCCACTAAGGCTTTTGTGGATTCAGGAGCAGCTCTGAATCTGATTGATTTGGACTTTGCTAAACGTTGTGGTTTGTCCATAATGCCTCTGCAGACACCTATTCCTTTGAGGGGTATTGATGCCACTCCGTTGGCAGAGAATAAACCTCAGTTTTAGACCCAGGTGATAATGCGAGTTGCCCCTGACCACCAGGAAAATTGTAAATTTTTGGTGCTGCATAATTTGCATGACACTATTGTTCTGGGGTTCCCCTGGTTGCAAACTCATAACCCAGTTTTGGATTGGAAATCTGTGTCTGTGGTGAGTTGGGGTTGTCAGTGTGTTCTTAGGGACGCTCCTGTTTTCTCCACCTCTCCTCAGTCTCATGATGTTCCTGATTATCTGGCTGAATTCTCTGATGTATTTAGTGAGAGTAAGTCTGCATCTTTGCCCCCTCATAGGAGTTATGACTGTGCAATTGAGTTGATGCCTGGGTGTAAATTTCCCAAGGGTCGGCTTTTTAACTTATCTGTACCTGAACATGATGCTATGCGATCCTATATTAAGGAGTCATTGGAGAAGGGTCATATTAGACCATCCTCGTCACCTTTAGGTGCTGGGGGTTTTTTTGTGGCCAAGAAAGATGGTTCATTAAGACTGTGTATTGATTATCGCTCCCTTAACAAGATGACCGTTAAATATCAGTACCCGTTACCTCTGATGTCTGATTTATTCTCCAGAGTTAAGAGTGCCTGCTGGTTTACTAAGCTTGGCCTCAGGGGAGTGTATAATCTTATTCGCATCAAGCACGGGAATGAATGGAAGACGGCGTTTATTACTCCGGAGGGACATTTTGAGTACCTGGTGATGCCTTTTGGGCTCTCCAATGCCCCTTCTGTCTTCCAGTCCTTTATGAATGATATTTTCCGAGACTTCGTGGATAAGTTTTTGATCATCTATCTGGATGATATTTTGATCTTTTCTAATGATTGGGATTCCCATGTGGAACATGTCCGGACTGTGTTTCGGATTTTGAGAGAGAATTCCCTGTTTGTTAAGGGATTGAAATGTCTCTTTGGTGTTCAGAGGATTTCATTTTTGGGATTTATCTTATCTCCATCGACTATTGAAATGGACCTGGCCAAGGTACAGGCCGTTTATGATTGGGCTCAGCCTACTTCTTTGAAGGCTCTTCAGAAGTTTTTGGGTTTTGCTAATTTCTATCGTAAATTTATAGGTAATTTTTCTAGTATTGTCAAACCACTGACTGATCTGACCAAGAAGGGAGCTGATGTGCTGAATTGGTCTCCTGAGGCTGTCTCAGCATTTCAGGAGCTTAAGCGGAGGTTTACTTCAGCTCCAGTTTAACGGCAACCTGACGTCTCACTTCCATTTCAAGTGGAGGTAGATGCTTCTGAGATTGGTGCAGGAGCTGTTTTGTCCCAAAAACACCCTGTGACTTCTAAGATGAATCCCTGTGCCTTCTTTTCTCGAAAGTTCTCCCCATCTGAACGCAACTATGACGTAGGGAATCGGGAATTGTTGGCCATGAAATGGGCATTTGAGGAGTGGAGACATTGGTTGGAAGGAGCTAGACATCAATTTGTGGCCCTCACCGATCACAAGAATCTGACTTATCTGGAGTCAGCTAAACGCTTGAATCCTAGACAGGCTAGATGGGCCTTGTTTTTCATGCGTTTTAATTTTGTGGTCTCTTTTCTTTCGGGCACTAAGAATGTTAAGGCAGGCGCCCTTTCTAGGAGTTTCTTTGCTGATTTTCTTAATGTGACCGAGCCTACTACTATCCTAGGTTAGGTGGTAGTTCTTTCTGCCATTTCGCCTGATTTGAGACGTGCCCTGGAGGAATTTCAGGAGTATAAACCTAAGCGTTGCCCTATGGGAAGATTGTATGTTCCGGACCAGTGGAGAAAGAGAGTGATGTCTAAAGTCCATTGCTCCGCATTGGCTGGTCATCCAGGTATTTTTGGTACAAGAGATTTGGTGAGTCGGTCGCTTTGGTGGCCTGCCTTATCTCGTGATGTCAGGAATTTTGTACAGTCCTGTGGGACTTGTTCTCGGTCTAAATCCTGTTCTCGTTCTAGTGGGTTGCTGATGCCCCTGCCGGTGCCCAAGAGGCCATGGACCCATATCTCAATGGATTTTATTTCTGATCTTCCTGTCTCTCAGAGAATGACTGTTATCTGGGTAATTTGTGATAGATTTTCGAAGATGGTCCATCTTGTACCACTCCCAAAGTTGCCATCTTCCGCTGAGTTGGTACCCTTGTTTTTACAACAGGTGGTTCGGTTACAAGGGATTCCTGAGAACATTGTGTCCGATAGAGGGGTCCAGTTTGTTTCCAGATTTAGGAAAGCCTTTTGTTCCAATCTGGGAATTCAGTTATCCTTCTCCGCGTTTCATCCCCAGACCAATGGGCAGACTGAGAGAACAAACCAGACCTTGGAGTCTTATTTAAGATGTTTTATATCTGCTGATCAAGATGATTGGGCCTCATTTTTGCCCTTGGCCGAATTTGCGCTGAACAATAGTGCTACTTCTGCCACCTTGATGTCACCCTTTTTCTGTAATTTTGGGTTTCATCCTCGATTCTCTTCAGGGCAAGTAGAATCTTCGTCCTGCCCAGGTGTGGACACTGTGGTTGTGAGAATGCAGATATGGGACCAACTGATGGATAAATTGTCTTTCTCTCAGGAAAAGACCCAGCGTTTTTCCAACCGGCATAAGACCCAGCGTTTTTCCAACCGGCATAGGACCATTGGTCCCCGGTTTAAAGTGGGTGATATGGTTTGGTTGTCGTCTAAGAATATTCCTATGAAGGTTGCATCTCCAAAATTTAAGCCAAGATTTATTGGACCTTATAGGATTTTGGAGATTCTTAATCCTGTTTCTTTTCGATTGGCTCTTCCAGTTACGTTCAAAATCCATAACGTATTTCACAAATCACTGTTGAAGAGTTTTGTTGAGCCAGTAGTTCCTGTGGCAGCACCTCCTGACCCTGTGTTAGTTAAAGGCAATATGGAATATGAGGTAGAGAAAATTTTGGATTCTCGTTTGGTTAGACGGAGACTCCAGTATTTGGTCAAATGGAAGGGTTATGGCCAGGAGGATAATTCTTGGGTCTCTGCCTCTGATATTCATGCCAATAAATTGGTTCGTGCTTTTCACCGGGCCCATCCTGATCGGCCTTGTGGCATGGATGAGGGTTCGGTGACCCCTCCTCAAGGGGGGGTACTGTTATGAGCTCATTTTCTGCTCCACCAGTTGAGAATTCCCCTTCCGTTCTCCCTCTGGTGGTGACGGGAGGTGGTGAGGTTGGTTTGAGTGGTAGTGATCTGCCACCTGGTGAGGAAGATAGTGTTTGGATCTCTGGAGTATCAGACTGGATATAAGACAGCAGACGCCCTATCCTGTTGCTGGTGATTTAGTCTGCTTCTCAGGTCTAGGACTCAGCTCTGTTCCAGTCTTCTAAAGATAAGTTTGTTTTTTGCTAATGTTCACACTTGCTCCTGTTGGTCTTTTTTAGTTTTTTGTGTGGTCAGCCAGCCCGGCTGGGCTGTGTTGAATTTCCACTCTTATTTGCCAAATTGCCTTTTTTTTGTCCCATATTAGATTGGCCTCTTTTTACTCTGTCTCAGAAAATTTCAGAGTGCTGATATAGTGGGAGAAGTCTAGTGACTTCAGGGTTAATTTTGCTATCAGTTGTGTTGGACATTTTGTAGGGTTTTTTGGCAGACTGCAGACAGTGTCTTTCCTTTCCTGTCCTTTCTAGTTAGTCTGGTCCCATCGTTTGCTCTGCCTATTTTCCTGCCTTTGTTTGTGTTTTCATCTTTTTTCAGCATCAATACATGTGGGGGGCTGTCTCTCCTTTGGGATCTGCTCTGGGGCAGTCAGTTTTCCCCTTTTCCTGCTTTAAGCTTATTTAGTTTTTCCGGTTGTGACGAGGCGTCTAGGACCACCGTAGGAATGCTCCACGACTACTGCTAGTTGCGTGTTAGGATCAGGGGTCTGCAGTCTGCATAGTTACCTACCTCTTTGGTTTTCTGAGACTTAGCTTGTGTTGTTCTTTATTTTCCTCCTCGGCTACCCGTTCATAACACTCCACCACGCCATGCCAGCCCTCCATGCAGACTCCATAGCTGACTCAACCCCTCTGGCTGGGCTTCCCAGGACTCTTGTTCAGCTCCTTCATCACCCAGGCTTGCTTCCCAAATGACAAACTAATATCACCAACAGTGAATGAACACACCTGACTCTCTTTTATAGAGCCTCACACCTGATTTATAATTACGTGCACATTAAACCAAAGAACTTAAAGTGCACTAACGCTCACCAACACCGGGGCAACATAGAATGAATGACACCGCGTGTAATAATTCTAATGGCCACCGGGGGCAATCAACCCATTTTGGCACCAAGCCAAAGGAAAAAAGTTTACTTTGTCCATTTACTTGTCAGATCCACCTTGGATCATGACAGTACCCTGTTATGATTGAGTCACCGTAGGAGGCAAAAATAGAAATGCTAGCTAAGTCCAGAAAACCAGAGAAGTTGGCAGCTATCGGATTGCAGACCCCTGAACCTATCAACACAACTAGCAGTAGCCGTGGGGGGCTCCTACGATGCCCTAGACCCCTCGATCACAGCCGGAGGACTACATAGCCTAAAGACAGAAAGGGAAATCTAAACTGCCCCAGAGCAGACCCCAAAGCAAAAGGCAGCCCCCCACATATAATGACGGTGAAGCAAGAAGAAAGAACAAAACACAGACAGAAAGATAGACTGAGCAAAGATGGGGCCCAAGCTAGCTTAGATAGGAAAGGACAGGAAGGCTGCTGTCTGCAATCCGTGAAAAACCCTATGAAAATAAGAGCCAACAAACTGACAGTAAAAAAGGCCCTGAAGACGCTAGGCTTCAAAAAAAGCTATGTCAGAACTCAGGAATATTCTGAAGACAGAGCAACAGGCAAAAGGAGATTCAGCTCACCACAGCAGGGAATGGCAGAATCCAGAAAAGCAAGGAAAACAAAACACAATGCAAAAAGGCAAAGCAGAAATCTTAGCTTTAGATGAGCAGGAATCAGACTGGTTTCCTAGAAGTCCACAGAGAAATCACCCGCAGGCCAGAAGGGCGTCGGCAGCCTTATATCCAGTCACTAACTCCACCCAGCCAGTCATCATCATCAGCCCCAGGTGTTTGACAATCAGGCTCACTACCTTTCTTCACCAGAAGAGGGAGTTCCTCGGGCCTCAGTAGTGAAGGGGAAAATGAACTCACAACAGTACCTACCCCTTGAGGAGGGGTCACCGAACCCTCAACCACTCCACCAGGGCGATCAGGGTGAACCTGATGAAAGGCACGCACCAATCTTTTGGCATGAATATCAGAGGCAGAGACCCAGGAATTATCCTCCTGACCATAACCCTTCCACTTAAACAAATACTGGAGTCTCCGTCTAGCCAGACGGGAATCCAGTACTTTCTCTACCTCATATTCCATGTTACCTTCAACCAATACAGGGTCTGGAGGTGCAACCCCCGGAACAACAGGTTCATCAAACCTCGTCAACAAAGATTTATGGAACACATTATGGATTTTAAATGTGACAGGAAGAGCCAAACAAAAAGAGACCGGATTAATAATCTCCAAAATCTTGTAAGGTCCAATAAATCTAGCTTAAACTTAGGAGAAGCCACCTTCATAGCAATACTTTTTGATGATAACCACACCATATCACCAACCTTAAACTGGGGACCAATGGTCCTATGTCGGTTGGAAAACCGCTGGGCCTTTTCCTGGGAGACAACTTATCCACCACTTGGTCCCAGATCTGGTGCATTCTCTCCACCACAGTGTCAACACCTGGGCAGGCAGAGGGCTCCACCTGCCCTGAAGAAAATCGAGGATGAAACCCAAAGTTACAAAAAAAAGGTGACATCAAAGTGGCAGAACTAGCTCTATTATTTAAAGCAAATTCGGCCAAGGGCAAAAATGAAACCCAATCATCCTGATCAGCAGAAATAAAACATCTCAAATATGACTCCAAGGTCTGGTTTGTTCTCTCTGTCTGCCCATTGGTCTGAGGGTGAAAAGCAGAGGAGAAGGACAACTGAATTCCCAGCTTGGAACAGAAAGTTCTCCAAAATCTAGACACAAACTGGACTCCTCTGTCAGATACAATGTTCTCAGGAATCCTGTGCAAGCGAACCACCTGTTGTAAAAACAGGTTCACCAATTCAGAGGAAGACGGCAACTTAGGGAGTGGTACAAGATGAACCATCTTAGAGAACCTATCACAAATCACCCAAATAACAGTCATCCTTTGAGAGACAGGCATATCAGAGATGAAATCCATTGAAATATGGGTCCATGGCCTCTTGGGGACAGGCAAAGGCATCAACAACCCACTAGAGCGAGAACACGATTTAGACCGGGAGCACGTCCCACAGGACTGCACAAAATTCCTGACTTCACGAGACAAGGAGGGCCACCAAAAAGACCGACTCACCAGATCTCTAGTACCAAAAATACCTGGATGACCAGCCAAAGCAGAGCAATGAACTTCAGATATCACTCTCTTCTTCCACTGGTCAGGAACATACAACTTTCCACTGGGACAACGCTCAGGTTTGTCCTCCTGGAACTCTTCCAGAGCACGTCTCAAATCGGGCGAGATGGCAGAAAGAACTACCCCTTCACCTAAGATGGTAGCAGGCTTGGTCACTGCAGGAGAATCAGCAAAGAAGCTCCTAGAGAGGGCATCAGCCTTGACATTCTTAGCTCCAGGAAGAAAAGAAACCACAAAATCAAAACGTGTAAAAAACAAGGCCCACCTAGCCTGTCTAGGGTTCAAGCGCTTAGCCGACTCTAGGTAAATCAAATTCTTGTGGTCAGTGAGGACCACGACTTGATGCTTAGCTCCCTCCAACCAATGTCTCCACTCCTCAAATGCCCATTTCATGGCTAACAGTTCCCGATTCCCCACATCATAGTTACGTTCAGATGGAGAGAACTTTCGGGAAAAGAAAGCACAGGGATTCATTTTAGATGTTACAGGATCCTTTTGGGACAAAACAGCTCCTGCACCAATCTCAGAAGCATCCACCTCTACCTGGAACGGAAGTGAGACATCAGGTTGCCGCAAAACCGGGGCGGAGGTGAATCTTCGCTTCAGCTCCTGAAAGGAAGAAACAGCCTCCGGAGACCAATTTAACACATCAGCACCCTTCTTAGTCAAATCAGTCAATGGCTTGGCAATACTAGAAAGTTTTGCTATAAATTTCAGATAAAAATTAGCAAAACCCAAAAATTTCTGGAGGGCCTTCAAAGAAGTGGGCTGAACCCTATCGTAAATGGCCTGTACCTTGGCCGGGTCCATTTCAATAGTTGACGGGGACAAAATAAATCCCAAAAAAGAAATCCTCTGTACTCCAAAAAGGCATTTAGATCCTTTGACATACAGGGAATTCTCCCTCAAGATCCGGAACACAGTCCGAATATGTTCCACATGAGAATCCCAATCCTTGGAGAAGATCAAAATATCATCCAGATAGATAATCAAAAATTTATCGACAAAATCTCGGAAAATATCGTTCATGAAGCACTGGAAGACAGAAGGGGCATTAGTGAGCCCAAAAGGCATCACCAGGTACTCAAAATGTCCCTCCGGAGTTTAAACGCCGTCTTCCATTCATCCCCATGCTTAATGCGAATAAGATTATACGCCCCCCTGAGGTCAAGCTTGGTAAACCAGCAAGCACCTTTAACTCTGGAGAATAGATCAGAAATCAGGGGTAACGGATACTGATATTTAACAGTAATTTTGTTGAGAGCACGATAATCAATACAAGGTCTTAATGATCCATCCTTTTTGGCTACAAAAAAAAAACCGGCACCCAAAGGTGACGAGGATGGTCTAATATGACCCTTCTCCAACGCCTCCTTAATATAGGATTGCATAGCCTCGTGCTCGGGTACAGATAAATTGAAGAGCCGACCCTTGGGAAATTTACACCCCGGGCTCAGCTCAATTGCACAGTCATAACTCCTATGAGGAGGCAGAGACGCAGACTCATTCTCACTAAATACATCATAAAAGTCCGCCAAATAATCAGGAACATCATGCGACTGAGGAGAGGTGGAAAACACCGGAGCCTCACTAAAGGCACACCGACAACCCCAACTCACCACAGACACAGATTTCCAATCCAAAACTGGATTATGAATTTGTAACCAGGGAAACCCCAGAACAATAGTATCATGCAGATTATGTAACACTAAAAACCTGCAATTTTCTTGATGGTCTGGGGCGACCCGCATTACCACCTGGGTCCAAAACTGAGGTTTATTTTTAGCCAAAGGAGTAGCACCAATCCCCCTCAAAGGGATAGGCGTCTGCAGAGGTGTCATCGGAAATCCACAACGTTTAGCAAAATCCAAGTCCATTAGGTTTAGAGCTGCTCCCGAATCCACAAAAGCCTTGGCGGAAAATGTGGACAGGGAGCAGATCAGAGTAATTGCCAGAAGAAACTTAGGTTGAACACCACCAACAGAAAACGTGTGTGCAAAGCGTTTCTCGCGTTTAGGACAGACAGAAATAATATGCGAGGCATCTCCACAGAAAAAACACAACTTATTACGCCTTCTGAACTCCTGACGCTGCTCTCTGGAAAAAACTCTATCACATTTCATAGGTTCAGACATCTGTTCAACAGGTGGCAACACCTCTCATGCAGCTCTGCGTTCGCGCAAACGCAGATCAATCTGAATGGCTAAAGACATAGAATCGTCAAGACCAGAGGGAACAGGAAATTCCACCATAGTATCTTTTACAGCTTCTGACAACCCCTTCCGAAAGAGAGCAGCCAAGGCATTATCATTCCAGGTAGTAAGTACTGCCCACTTTCGGAATTTTTGACAGTACAATTCTGCAGAATCACAACCCTGGTTCAATGCCAGCAGGGTCTTTTCAGCCTGATCAGTGGCATTAGGTTCGTCATACAACAACCCCAAGGCCTGAAAAAATGCGTTCACATTAGTCAGAATAGGATCATCTGGTTTCAAAGAAAACGCCCAATCCTGGGGATCGCCACGCAGCAAAGAGATGACAATTTTAACCTGCTGCGCGGAGCTCCCTGACGAGTTAGGCTTCAAGGCAAAAAATAATTTACAATTATTTTTGAAATTCAAAAATTTAGACCGATCCCCAAAAAATACATCAGGTGTAGGAATCTTTGGTTCAGCAGCATGTGAATGAGCAAGGTAGGCGGAAATTCCCCGCACTTCCGCAGCGAGCTGCTCCACACGATCAGACAATTGCTTTATCTCCATTGAGAGAAAAAAAAAAATTCCCCCTACGGCCTCAGAGATATAGAGGAAAAAATATACACACTTTTTTTTTTTTTATACAATTCTATCCTGCAATTGAGTACCCTAGGATCTGCGGTATGGCGGGTGATTCTGTTATGATTGAGTCACCGTAGGAGGCAAAAATAGAAATGCTAGCTAAGTCCAGAAAACCAGAGAAGTTGGCAGCTATCGGATTGCAGACCCCTGAACCTATCAACACAACTAGCAGTAGCCGTGGGGGGCTCCTACAATGCCCTAGGCCCCTCGATCACAGCCGGAGGACTACATAGCCTAAAGACAGAAAGGGAAATCTAAACTGCCCCAGAGCAGACCCCAAAGCAAAAGGCAGCCCCCCACATATAATGACGGTGAAGCAAGAAGAAAGAACAAAACACAGACAGAAAGATAGACTGAGCAAAGATGGGGCCCAAGCTAGCTTAGATAGGAAAGGACAGGAAGGCTGCTGTCTGCAATCCGTGAAAAACCCTATGAAAATAAGAGCCAACAAACTGACAGTAAAAAAGGCCCTGAAGACGCTAGGCTTCAAAAAAAGCTATGTCAGAACTCAGGAATATTCTGAAGACAGAGCAACAGGCAAAAGGAGATTCAGCTCACCCCAGCAGGGAATGGCAGAATCCAGAAAAGCAAGGAAAACAAAACACAATGCAAAAAGGCAAAGCAGAAATCTTAGCTTTAGATGAGCAGGAATCAGACTGGTTTCCTAGAAGTCCACAGAGAAATCACCCGCAGGCCAGAAGGGCGTCGGCAGCCTTATATCCAGTCACTAACTCCACTCAGCCAGTCATCATCATCAGCCCCAGGTGTTTGACTATCAGGCTCACTACCTTTCTTCACCAGAAGAGGGAGTTCCTCGGGCCTCAGTAGTGAAGGGGAAAATGAACTCACAACAGTACCCCCTCCTTAATGAGGGGCCTCTGGACCCTCAAGACCACTCCTCATAAGGGAAACACCTACAGCAGGGACGCCCAGATCCTGGGTTCACCCCACCACCACCTGAAACTTCAGGTTTATGACAAACGCACCGCTGATATTGGCAATACATGTTCTGGAGGAACCACTCATCTCCACAGCGCCGACCTGGGGAATGAGTTTATGTATGTGTATGTTTGCTATGAGCTGATCAGACTCCACAACACACTTCCACAAGATGTTTTTTGGTGGCCACCCATACATGCTCATTCACACACAGGTCCGGACCTGAACGTTTAATGCCACACATTCGTTTGTCATATTTTGGTGAACTCACTCTGGACTCGACAACAGAGGCATCCCCCTGCTGTCACCTCACTCACACCCCCGCTATTCACCAAGGGACACCACCCTCCAACTCTTTCACCATGAGGTCTGCGCCTCCCAGGGTTGGTTAATGGCGAGGGTTGAGATTTGTCCCTACTCCCCCGCAGCACACCTGCCGCTCACACCTGGAGGAGAAGGGGACAGGAATATGGAGGAAATATACACTCGCTGGTCGCCTTCCTCCAAACGACCAGGAGGGGGATGCCTCTTCGGTGGTATAGAAGATTTGGCGTCAGCCACACGGACTATAACACCAGTCTGCTCACTACAGGGACGTACCCCTTCACCTCGGGGAACCACAGACAGCACCATGGGGATCACCAACTCCACCCACCTGTCTGGGTGCGTCCGCCAGTATGAACAAGTCCCGCTCCCCAGCAGCGACTCTAGGGGTCACTTTGCCAGAGCCGCAGGGATATGGAGGAGAAATACACTCGCTGGTCGCCTCCACACGACCAGGAAGGGCGGCTTCTTCGGTGGTATTGAAGATTTGGCATGAGCCCCGTGGACTATACACCAGTCTGCTCACTACAGGGATGTACCCCTTCACCTCTGGGAACCCCAGACAGCACCATGGGGATCACCAATTCCACCCACCTGTCTGGTTGCGTCCGCCTGTATGAACAAGTCCCGCTCCCCAGCAGCGACTCTAGGGGCTTTTTGCCAGACCGCAGCCGCCATTTGATTTTCTAGTGAAGCCAAAGGGAAGGCCCCAGACCCTGATAACTACTGCTGCAGCGGGTCTAACACACCATGCCGCTCCTCACTCACCTCAGTGAGGCCCGGCAGCAATTACTCACAGGTCTCCACATGGCCAAGGCTGACCAGAAAAAAAAAATGTAGGGTTGTAGGGTTGGTGATAATGTCATGGTCACATGTGTCTGGACGCAGCGAGTACCGCAAGGCGAACCCATATGACACACGTGACCCTGGATACACTGCCTCCAGTAAGGCGAATTTAAATAATAAAGGGGAAACCTGGGTAACATTAACAATGGTGGGCCCTGCGATAGGGAATAGGGACATGGAGACCTCCTGTACTCCCCTGAGCCAGTGTCCCTGCACTCCTAACGTTACCTATGCCGGTTCCGTACCGGGCGACGCACGTGTACCTCAATCCCTGACTCGCCCTGCACCTAAACCCTCACTAGGGAATTGGTTGGTGCGGAAACTAATCCCACCACTGCACTAAACACACATGAGGAAAGATGACAAAACAGGGGAACACCACTTAGCTTTGCTCTGTTGCATTACGCTCCTAGCAACAGAGCCCACCACTTGCGTGCATCTTCTCCTCCACCCGGATCCATCACCATAACCGGATCCATCGCCATAGTGCAGCTTTGGAGCCGAGTCCACCACCAGTTGCAGCTGCCCAGTAAACAGAGTCCCAAAGATGAGTCCAGCTTCTGCCAAAAAGTCCAGCATGCTTGAGGCCAGTTTTCAGCAACCAAGTCCAGCATGCTGAGTGCAACTCTCACCATCGTCGCCACTCCCCCAAGCCATACAAGCACCTCCTGCTGACACCATAAACTGCGACTCCACCACGCCATGCCAGCCCTCCATGCAGACTCCATAGCTTACTCAACCCCTCTGGCTGGGCTGCCCAGGACTCTTGTTCAGCTCCTTCATCACCCAGGCTTGCTTCCCAAATGACGAACTCACAATATCACCAACAGTGATTGAACACACCTGACTCTCTTTTATAGAGCCTTACACCTGATTTATAATTACGTGCACATTAAACCAAAGGAACTAAAGTGCACTACCGCTCACCACCACCGGGGCAACTTAGAATGAACGACACCACGTGTAATAATTCTAATGGCCACCGGGGGCAATCAACCCACTTTGGATCCAAGCCAAAGGAATAAAAGTTCACTTTGTCCATTTACTTGTCAGATCCACCTTGGATCATGACAGGAGGTACCTGTGCTAGAAAGCACTACCAAGGACCAGCAGACGTTGCTGGAACTCGGATACCGAGAGGGAGGCACCTAGGCCAAAGTCACTGCAGAGAACCAGCTGACGGTGCTGGAACCCGGATGAGTAGCAGAAGCTGCAAGAACCAATGGAACTAGCGAGGACCAGCTGACGGTGCTGGAACCCGGAGGGGCAGCAGAAGGAAAAAGAGCCAATGGCACAACCGTGGACCAGCTGACGGTGCTGGAACATGGTTACTAAGCAGGAGGTATCTGTGCTCGAAGGCACTATCAAGGACCAGCAGACGTTGCTGGAACTCGGATACCGAGAGGGAGTCACCTAGGCCAAAGGCACTGCCGAAAACCAGCTGACGGTGCTGGAACCCGGATGGGTAGCAGAAGCTGCAAGAGCCAATGGAACTAGCAAGGACCAGCTGACGGTGCTGGAACCCGGAGGGGCAGCAGAAGGAACAAGAGCCAATGGCACAACTGTGGAACAGCTGACGGTGCTGGAATACGGTTACTAAGCAGGAGGTACCTGTGCTACAAAGCACTACCAAGGACCAGCAGACGTTGCTGGAACTAGGATACCGAGAAGGAGGCACCTAGGCCAAAGGCACTGCCGAGAACCAGCTGACGGTGCTGGAACCCGGATGGGTATCAGAAGCTACAAGAGCCAATGGAACTAGCGAGGACCAGCTGACGGTGTTGGAACCCAGAGTGGCAGCTGAAGGAACAAGAGCCAATGGCACAACTGTGGAACAGCTGACGGTGCTGGAACACGGTTACTAAGCAGGAGGTACCTGTGCTACAAAGCACTACCAAGGACCAGCAGACGTTGCTGGAACTCGGATACCGAGAAGGAGGCACCTAGGCCAAAGGCACTGCCGAGAGCCAGCTGACGGTACTGGAACCCGGATGGATAGCAGAAGGTACCCATGATAAACAAAGTTGCAAGGCCGCGAGCCGGCCGCAGTTACGGAAACCCAGTCCTACAGGTGGTGCTTGTCTTATTGGCACTACGGAACCAGCCTTTATTACCAGAACCCGGGGCCCACATAGGAAGCACCTAAACTGCAGGCACCATAGACTCGGCTAACCTGACCACAACACAACAGGATAATGTATTGCTGACAAAGTGATGTTGACACTACCCAGAAACTGCAGGCATGCTGGACCCAGGCTGGGCAGGAGGGAGTACCCGTGCCAAAGACACTGCCGATGACCAGCTGACGGTGCTGGAACCCGGATGGGTAGCAGAAGCTACAAGAGTCAATGGAACTACCGAGAACCAGCTGACGGTGCTGGAACCCAGAGTGGCAGCTGAAGGAACAAGAGCCAATGGCACAACTGTGGACCAGCTGACGGTCCTGGAACACGGTTACTAAGCAGGAGGTACCTGTGCTACAAAGCACTACCAAGGACCAGCAGACGTTGCTGGAACTCGGATACCGAGAAGGAGGCACCAAGGCCAAAGGCACTGTCGAGAACCAGCTGATGGTGCTGGAACCCGGAGGGGCAGCAGAAAGAACAAGAGTCAATGGAACTACAGAGAACCAGCTGACGGTGCTGGAACCCAGAGTGGCAGCTGAAGGAACAAGAGCCAATGGCACAACCGTGGACCAGCTGACGGTGCTGGAACATGGTTACTAAGCAGGAGGTACCTGTGCTACAAAGCACTACCAAGGACCAGCAGACGTTGCTGGAACTCGGATACCGAGAAAGAGGCCCCTCGGCCAAAGGCACTGCCGAGAACCAGCTGACGGTGCTGGAACCCGGATGGGTAGCAGAAGGTAGCCATGATAAACAAAGTTGCAAGGCCGCGAGCCAGCTGCAGTTACCGAAACCCACGGTCCTACAGTGGGTGCTTGTCCTATTGGCGCTACGGAACCAGCCTTTATTACCAGAACCCACAACCCACATAGGAAACACCTAAACTGCAGGCACCATAGGCTCGGCTAGCCCGACTGCAACACGACAAGACAACGTATTGGTGGCAAAGTGACGTTGACACTCCCCGGAAACAGCAGGCGTGCTGGAACCAGGATGGGCAGGAGGGAGTACCAATGCCAAAGACACTTCTGAGCAGCAACTGGCGATGTTGGAGCCCAGGGTCAATCAGAGTGTAGGCTGAGGACTAATTTCATCAAGTTTAATATCTATTGTAGACTACTACTGATTTCAAATGTGCTCCAACTAGGCCTCTGGCTCCACTCTGTCTCTAGTATTTCCCCTGGCCTCCAAACCCGCCAGTTGCTGCTCAGAAGTGGCGTCTGCACAATCAACACTTGTTCCTGTGTTACTGGGGTTCAGTAATGTCAGCTGTTCCCCTGATGTGTGTCCGGCAATGTCTCCTGCTCTGTCCACATTCCCACTAATAGTAGTGGGAATGTGGACAGAGCAGGAGACATTGCCGGACACACATCTGGGGTTCAGCTGACATTACTGAACCCCAGTAACACAGGAACAAGTGTTGATTGTGCAGACACCACTTCTGAGCAGCAACTGGCGGGGTTGGAGGCCAGGGGAAATACTAGAGACAGAGTGGAGCCAGAGGCCTAATTGGAGCAAGTTTGAAATCAGTAGTAGTGTGAATGTGGAGATAGCATGAGATATTGCTGTCCACACAGCAGGGGAGCAGCTGGCGTTACTGAACCCCACTAACACTGGAGCATGAGTTTCTCTCTGTGCAGACGGCACTTCCAAGCAACAACTGGCTGTGTTGAAGCCCAGGATCAGTCATGGAGCAGGCTGAGGCCTAATTGCAGCAAGTTTTATAGGTGATGTAGTTTGAATGTGGAGTCAGCAGGAGATATTGCCGTCCACACAGCAGGGGAGCAGCTGGCATTACTGAACCCCACTAACACTGGAGCATGTGTTTCTCTCTGTGCAGACAGCACTTCCAAGCAACAACTGGCTGTGTTGAAGCCCAGGATCAGTCATGGAGCAGGCTGAGGCCTAATTACAGCAAGTTTTATAGGTGATGTAGTTTGAATGTGGAGGCAGCAGGAGATATTGCCGTCCACACAGCAGGGGAGCAGCTGGCATTACTGAACCCCACTAACACTGGAGCATGTGTTTCTCTCTGTGCAGACAGCACTTCCAAGCAACAACTGGCTGTGTTGAAGCCCAGGATCAGTCATGGAGCAGGCTGAGGCCTAATTACAGCAAGTTTTATAGGTGATGTAGTTTGAATGTGGAGGCAGCAGGAGATATTGCCGTCCACACAGCAGGGGAGCAGCTGGCATTACTGAACCCCACTAACACTGGAGCATGTGTTTCTCTCTGTGCAGACGGCACTTCCAAGCAACAACTGGCTGTGTTGAAGCCCAGGATCAGTCATGGAGCAGGCTGAGGCCTAATTGCAGCAAGTTTTATATAGGTTGTAGACTACTACTGATTGTAACCGTGCTCCACTTAGGCCTCTGGCTGCACTGTCTCTAGTATTTCCCCTGGCCTCCAACTCCGCCAGTTGCTGCTCAGAAGTGGCATCTGCACAATCCACACTTGTTCCTGTCATGATCCAGTGTTGGATCTGGCGGTATTAAAAGCACAAAGTGAACTTTTTTTTACTTTGGGAAAGTTCCAAGGTGTCTTGACTGTCCCCGGTGGTGGTTAGCAGTATTGCACTTTAGGTTTTTGTGCACTTAATTAGGGATCAGGTGTGACACCCTATAAAGGTGTGCTAGGGGGTGCAATCGCTGCCTGTGATATTGTGAGATTGTTCACTTTGAGTGGGAGAGCCTGGATGAAGGATGGAGCTGGTGAGGAGTCCTGCGCAGCTTAGCCAGGGGGGATGTGTTTCAGCTATGGTGTCTGGACGAAGGGCTGGCATGGCGTGGTGGAGTCGCAGTGATGGTGTCAGCGGGAAGTGTCTGCATGGGCTGGTGGAGTGGCGACTATGGAGAGTGGCATTCACCATGTGGGACTTGGCCGCTGAGCTGGACTCAAGCATGCTCGACTTCGTGTCAGCAGCTGAACTCATCCTTGGGACTCTGGTTCTAAGCAGCTGCAACTGGTGTTGGACTCTGCTCCAAGGTTGCACTAAGGTGAAGGATCCTGTTATGGTGATGGATCCGGGTGGAGGAGAAGATGCACTCAGGTGGAGGGCTCTGTTGCTAGGAGCGCACGCAACAGAGCAAAGCTAAGTGGTGTTTCCCCTGTATTGTCTCTTTCCTCATGTGTGTTATTAGTGCAGTGGTGGGATTAGTCTCCGCACCGACCCATTCCCTAGTGAGGGTTTAGGGTCAGGGTGAGCAAGGGCGTTAAGGTACGCGTGCGGCGCCCGGTGCGAAACCGGCATAGGGAACGTTAGGAGTGCAGGGACACTGGCTCAGGGGAGCTCAGGAGGTCTCCAATTCCCTTTTCCCTATTGCAGGGCCCACCATTGTTAAAGTTTCCCAGGTTCCCCCTTTATTATTTGATTATTGTATGTATAACGTGTAATACCTAAATTCGCCAGGTGGAGGCGGCGTATCCACCTGCACGTTTTATTATTTAAATGCGCCCCACTGGAGGCGGTGTATCCAGGGTCACGTGTGTTATGGGTCCGCCTTGCGGAAACATCTGCGTCCTGACACACGTGATCATGACATTATCACAGGCCCTACAGTTTTTTTTTTTTCTGGTGAGCTTTGGCCATGTGGAGACCGCTGAGTATTGCTGCCGGGCCTCACTGATGTGAGTGGGGAGCGGCAAGGTGTGTTAGAGCCGCTGCAGCAGCAGTTATCACGGTCTGGGGCCTCTGCTCAGATAACCAGAGGAAAAAAAAATGGCGGCTTTGGCAAATTGCGAGTCTGGCAAAAGCCCCTGGAGTCGCTGCTGGGGAGCGGGACTTGCTCATGCACGTGGGTGTACCCAGGCAGGTGGGAGGAATGGTGCCCCACGGAGCTGCTTGGTGTTCCCCGAGGTGAAGGGGTGCGTTCCAGTGATGAGCGGACTGATGTAGAGTCCGCGGGGTTTACGCCAAAATCTTCAAATACCACCGTAGAAGCCGCCCCTCCTGGCCGTGTGGAGGCGGCCAGTGAGTGTATATTTCCTCCATATGCGTTCCTTCTCCTCCTGGTGTGAGCAGCTGGTGTGCTGCGGGGGAGTAGGGACAAATCTCTACCCTCGCCATTAACCAACCCTGGGAGGTGCAGACCTCATGGTGAAAGGGTTGGAGGGTGGTGTCCCTTGGTGAATAGTGGGGGTGTGAGTGTGGTGACACAGGGGGACGCCTCTGTTGTCAAGTCCAGAGTGAGTTCACCAAAAAATGACAAACGAATGTGTGTAATAAACGTTCAGGTCCGGACCTGTGTGTGAACGAGCATGTATGGGTCCCACCAAAAAACATCTTGGAAATGTGTTGTGGAGTCTGATCAGCTCTTAGCATACATACACATACATAATCTCATTCCCCAGGTCGGCGCTGTGGAGATGAGTGGTGCCTCCAAAATGAACATGTATTGCCAATACCAGCGGTGTTTGTCATGAACCTGAAGTGTCAGGTAATGGTGGGGTGAACTCAGGATCTGGGCGTCCCCGCTGTAGGTGTTTCCCTAATGAGGGGTGGTCTTGAGGGTCCAGAGGCCCCTCATTAAGGAGGGGGTACTGTCATGATCCAGTGTTGGATCTGGCGGTATTAAAAGCACAAAGTGAACTTTTTTTACTTTGGGAAAGTTCCAAGGTGTCTTGACTGTCCCCGGTGGTGGTTAGCAGTATTGCACTTTAGGTTTTTGTGCACTTAATTAGGGATCAGGTGTGACACCCTATAAAGGTGTGCTAGGGGGTGCAATCGCTGCCTGTGATATTGTGAGATTGTTCACTTTGAGTGGGAGAGCCTGGATGAAGGATGGAGCTGGTGAGGAGTCCTGCGCAGCTTAGCCAGGGGGGATGTGTTTCAGCTATGGTGTCTGGACGAAGGGCTGGCATGGCGTGGTGGAGTCGCAGTGATGGTGTCAGCGGGAAGTGTCTGCATGGGCTGGTGGAGTGGCGACTATGGAGAGTGGCATTCACCATGTGGGACTTGGCCGCTGAGCTGGACTCAAGCATGCTCGACTTCGTGTCAGCAGCTGAACTCATCCTTGGGACTCTGGTTCTAAGCAGCTGCAACTGGTGTTGGACTCTGCTCCAAGGTTGCACTAAGGTGAAGGATCCTGTTATGGTGATGGATCCGGGTGGAGGAGAAGATGCACTCAGGTGGAGGGCTCTGTTGCTAGGAGCGCACGCAACAGAGCAAAGCTAAGTGGTGTTTCCCCTGTATTGTCTCTTTCCTCATGTGTGTTATTAGTGCAGTGGTGGGATTAGTCTCCGCACCGACCCATTCCCTAGTGAGGGTTTAGGGTCAGGGTGAGCAAGGGCGTTAAGGTACGCGTGCGGCGCCCGGTGCGAAACCGGCATAGGGAACGTTAGGAGTGCAGGGACACTGGCTCAGGGGAGCTCAGGAGGTCTCCAATTCCCTTTTCCCTATTGCAGGGCCCACCATTGTTAAAGTTTCCCAGGTTCCCCCTTTATTATTTGATTATTGTATGTATAACGTGTAATACCTAAATTCGCCAGGTGGAGGCGGCGTATCCACCTGCACGTTTTCTTATTTAAATGCGCCCCACTGGAGGCGGTGTATCCAGGGTCACGTGTGTTATGGGTCCGCCTTGCGGAAACATCTGCGTCCTGACATACGTGATCATGACTTTTCCTGTGTTACTGGGGCTCAGTCACGTAAGTTGATCTCCTGATGTGTGTCTGGCAATGTCTCCTGCTCTGTCCACATTCCCACTGCTAGTAATGGGAATGTGGAGGCAGAAGGAGACTTTGCCACCCACACAGCAGGGGAGCGGCTGGCGTTACCGAACCCCACTAACACAGGAGCTAGTGTTTTTCTCTGTGCAGACGGCACTTCTGAGCAACAACTGGCTGTGTTGAAGCCCAGGGATTACAGTTCAGGTGGTAGAAACATGAACACAACAGGAGACCTGGATACTGTTGCCAACCAATTATCTATTCTGGAAGAGGACTGGCAAATTCTGGCGAGATCCAGGCCTTGTTCATTTTCAGAAAAGTAAGACGGTCAACGTTATCGGAGGATAGTCACATGCGACGGTCTGTTAGTACACCACCTGCGGCACTAAAGACGCGTTCCGATAATACACTGGCAGCAGGGCAAGCCAGCACCTCCAATGCATACTGGCTAAGCTCTGGCCATGTATCCAGCTTAGAGACCCAAAATTTGAAGGGGGAAGAGCCGTCTGGGAGTACACTGACAGGGCAAGACATGTAGTCTGTCACCATCTGACAGAAACGTTGCCTCCTGCTGACTGGGGCCATCTGTGATGGTGTACACATTTGTGGCGGACACACAAAACTTTGCCACATTTGGGCCATACTGGTCTTGCCTTGTGCTGAGGCGCTGCCTCTGCTCCCTCTTTGTGCAGAGCTTCCTCCACTGCCTCGACGCACAGAGCTGCTTTGTAAAGCACTAGCAGCACTGCTGTCGGGTGGAATGGAGAACATGATGGACTGCGCCAGTGTGTCTTGGTACTCCCGCATTTTACGATCCCGGTTCAGTGGTGGTATGAGGCTTTGCAAGTTGTCCCGGTAGCGAGGATCTAGGAGGGTGTACACCCAATAATCAGCCGTGTTGAGAATGTGGGCTATGCGGCGGTCGTTTCTCAGGCACTGCAGCATGAAATCAACCATGTGCTGCAGACTCCCAACTGCCAAAGAAACGCTGTCCCCTGCTTGAGTCGTCATCTCTGCCTGCTCTGCATCACCCCACCCTCGCTGTACATACTGACTAGAGCATTGTGTACCTCCTTCCTCTGGAGAGATGTCTTCCTCCTCCATTGACTCCTCCTCATCCTCCTCAGAAAGTGTCCCCTGCCTAGGCCTTTGTGAGGAACCACGTAGCGCAGACTGTCCAGAAGCGGATGGCATTTGTGACTCCTCATCCTCCACCTCTTCCAAAACCTCCTCCCTTAGTGCTTGCAGTGTTTTTTGACGCAGGCAGATAAGGTAGACAGTCATGCTGACTAGTGCATCATCTGCACTCGCCATCCGTGTGGAATCATCGAAGGCACGCAAAACAAGGCAGATGTCCTTCATAGAGGCCCACTCAGTGGTGCTGAAGTGTGACCGGCGCACAGTGCGACTTGTTTGCGCCTGATGCAGCTGGTACTCCATGACTGCTGCCTGCTGCTCACACAACCGCTCCAACATATGTAACGTTGAATTCCACCAGGTGGGTAGGTCACATATGATGCGATGTTCCGGAAGGCGGAATCGGCGCTGCAGAGCAGCAAGGCGCGATGTTGCCGTGCTGGAACGCCACAAGTGAGCGCACTCTATGCGGACCTTATGCAGCAGTGCATCAAGATCCGGATAGTCCCTCAGAAAGCTCTGCACGACCAAGTTGAGCACATGTGCCAAACATGGGATGTGAGTGAGGTTGCCTAGGCCCAGAGCTGCCACCAGATTTCGGCCATTGTCACACACTACCAAGCCTGGCTGGAGTTTCACTGTCAGAAACCACACGTCGCTCTCCTGCTTGATGGCATTCCAGAGCTCCTACGCTGTGTGGCTTCGATTCCCCAAAGAAATTAATTTCAGTACGGCCTGTTGACGTTTGGCCACGGTTGTGCTCATAACGGTCGTGACAGGCTCCTGCAGCGCTGTTTCTGAGGAATTTGAGTAGGAGGAGGAGTCAATGTGTGCAGACTGGATTCCTGCAATCCGTGGAGTTGGAAGAACACGTACAGCGCCACTCTCAAGATCTGTACCCGGCTCCACAACATTGACCCAATGGGCAGTGAGGGAAAGGTATCTGTTATGATGAGTCACCGAAGGAGGAAAAAACAAAATACCAGCTAAGTCCAGAAAAACCAGAGAGGTTGGCAGCTATCGGATTGCAGACCCCTGAACCTATCCACAACAACTAGCAGTAGCCGTGGGGGGTTCCTACGGTGCCCTAGACCCCTCGATCACAGCCGGAGAACTACATAGCCTAAAGACAGAAAGGGGAAAAACTAAACTGCCCCAGAGCAGACCCCAAAGCAAAAGGCAGCCCCCAACATATAATGACGGTGAGGCAAGATGAAAACACTAACACAGATAGAAAGATAGGTTGAGCAAATGATGGGGCCCAAGCTAACTACATAGGACAGGATAGGAAAGCTGCTGTCTGCCTTCCGCAAAAACTCTATCAAAATGAGCCAACCGACTGATAGGAAAAACAGGCCCTGAAGTCGCTAGGCTTCAAAAGACTATATCATCACTCAGGTATATTCTGAAGACAGAGCAAAAGATCAACAGATCAGAGGCAAAAATGGAACTCAGCCCACCTCCGGCCGGGGATGGCAGAACTCCTAAAAAACAAGGCAAAACAAAATTGAAGAGTACAAAGCAGAGCAGAAAAACTTAGCTTTGAGATGCAGGAATCAGACTGGTCTCCAAGAATCCAGCAGGAAAATCACCAGCCAGGACGAAGGGCGTCCGCAGCCTTATATCCAGTCCTCAATTCCAGCCACCCAGTCATCATCTAGCTGCCCATGTGTTTGGTAATCAGCCTCACTACCTTCCTTCACCAGAGGAGGGAGTTCATCAGACCTCAATGGTGAAGGGAAAAATGAACTCACATCAGGTATCGTCCCTGTCCATGGTTACTGGTCCACGCATCGGTGGTTAGGTGGACCTTGCTACTGACGGCGTTTAGTAGCGCATGTTTTATTTTTCCCTCCACATGCTTTTGCAGGGCAGGGATGGCTTGCCTGCTGAAATAAAAGCGGCTGGACATGGTGTATTGTGGGACTGCCAATGCCATGAAGTTCCGGAAGGTGTCAGTCTCCACCAGCCTGAATGAGAGCATTTCTAGGGCCAGTAGTTTGGCAATGCCAGCATTTAGAGCCTGTGCTCGGGGATGGTTTGCTGAGTATGGCCGCCTTTTATCCCATGCCTGTGCTACCGATGGCTGTAGAGTGGCCTGGGAGTGTGAGGATGACTGGGAACGTGGTGCTGTGGGTGGAATGTCACTGGGTCTCCGGACAACAGTGCCAGAGATTCTTCCTTGTCGATCCTGCGAGGATGCCGAACCAGCTGTGTGTGAGCTGGAGGAAGAGGCTACAACACGAGCTGAAGAGCTGGTAGGTGGTGCTGTACGTTGGCCTACGTCTTCAGTGTGTCTGTGTAACTCCACCTCGCGCTTGGTCCTCACATGTTTCCACATATTTGTGGTATTGAGGTTGCTGGCATTTTTCCCTCTTTTGACTTTCTGATGACACAGCTTGCATTTGACAAAGCAAATGTCATCTGCAACTGTGACAATAAAGTGCCACGCACTGCAAGTCTTGGGAGCGCCCATTTTGGCTTTTGGAAGAGGAATGCTCCTAACGGGTGCTGAAGTGGAGGCTACAGGCAACCAAGTCTGCACCCTCCCTCTCCTTCCTGTTTTGGCCGTTCGGGGAATCTCTTCCTCAGAGCTGCTCCCACCACCTTCCTGTTCCTCACGCCATGAAGGGTCAAGGACCTCATCATCTACACTCCCCTCTTCAAACAACTGCTTCTCCTGGGTTGTCTCGCCAGCACCGTACCCACCAGAAAGTGGCACCTAAGTCTCGTCATCATCTGATGCGTACTGAGGTGTGCTGACTGTTATGAATGAGTCACCGGAGGAGGAGAAAACAAAAATACAAGCTAAGTCCAGAAATCCGGAGAGGTTGGTAGCTATCGGATTGCAGACCCCTGATCCTATTCACCACAACTAACAGTAGCCGTGGGGGGTTCCTACGGTGCCCTAGACCTCTCGTCACAGCTGGAGAACTACATAAGCCTAAAGAAAGAAAGGGGAAATCTAAACTGCCCCAGAGCAGACCCCAAAGCAATAGACAGCCCCCAACATGTATTGTCGGTGAAAAACAGATGAAAACACAAACACAGACAGAAAGATAGGCTGAGCAAACGATGGGGCCCAACTAACTAGATAGGACAGGACAGAAAAGATGCTGGCTGCAATCCGCAAAAAACCCTACAAAAATGTCCCAACCGTCTGATAGGAAAAAAGGCCCTGAAGTCGCTAGACTTCAAAATCACTATATCAGCACTCGGGTATATTCTGAAAACAGAGCAAAGAGATCAACTGATCAGAGACAAAAATGGAATTCAGCCAGTCCCAACCAGGACTGGCTGAATACAAACACTAAGG